>NW_020954576.1:14810803-15149362 GCF_900497805.2 Vombatus ursinus
TTCCCCCATTGTTAGGCACCAGTGACTACAGCTCCATTCTAATTCCATTTAACCACTTAATATAAATTGGCTTTTTACTTCTATGGAATAGCAAGAACTAATATATCAACATTTCCTTCAGTATTTTAGGAACACACTCTCCCCTACACCTCCTCAGTCTCTGAGGGGAATAAGACCTATTCATCTCAGTTCCTACATAGAATTAGTCTCACTAAGTTCATATCCAAAGTCATCACTTTTGCTGGATGACTCCTGGTCTGAGCTACCTCTAGGCTAGAAGACTGGACTCTAGAACTTAGATTCTGGAACAAAGGGATCCTAGAGCACCCTCCTGACCTTTCAGACTCACAAAGTTAGAGGTTTCAATCTCCTTCACCTAAGGAAAAAGAAAAGGCCAAGGACAAAGGTCTTTTCATAAGACTATATGGCTTTAGAATGGAGAAGGCTTCATGGCCTTTCCTTTTACATCACAGAGTCTTAGAAGACATCATCAATGAAGAAATAACTAAAGTAGACCAAGAAGTGGCTAACGTGGACAGTTTTGTTTTTTTTTAATGTGACTCTACAGTCAACCAAAGAGCTTCCTTTTTCTCAATCCTTCTTCATCTAGTCTGAAAAGCAATCAACAGGCTCCAAGTATAGGATTTAAAGTTCTTCTGTCACCTAGCTGTTCCTGATGATATCTTCACACTCAGATCCTATTGGCTTCTCAACTGATCGCATTATCTTTTTTTGGCTAGGCAAAGAGGTGAAGTGACTTGCCCGGGGTCACACAGCTAGTAAGTGTCAAGTGTCTGAGGTCAGATTTGAGCTCAGGTCCTCCTGACTCCATGGTCAGTGCTCTATCTACTGCACCACCTACCTACCCCTCCGTTATCTTTTAAAATACTCCCCTCCAGTCTTCTTCACTTCTTCTAATCACTCAAAACAAAGCCTGCTGGCAATTAGTGGCTCATCTCTCCGTCATAATAAAAAACTTACAAAAATCTACCTTTCAATTATGAAACCAACAGTCTTTTTAATCATCTTGCAGTCTCCAAACATACTATTTGATTTATCACTTTGTGATTTATAACCATCCAAAATCTAAAAGCAGTCATGCTTTTAGAAAATGAAATGAGAGAAGAGAATACTCTACCACCCTAGTCATTTGTCTGTCCTCATACAGGGGAGAGCTGGGGAACTATATTCATGTGAGGGGCAGTTCTCTATCCTATCTTTCTAACAATAGGCATTTCCTCAAACTTTTTATTAATTAAATTGTGCTTATTCAGAGATGTATTTATCAGTTTTTTTCATACATAAATTATTTTATTGCTACTTTTAAGCAACCATGCAATCAAACTATTCATACATGACAGGCACAATACCTCATATCTTCGATAAACTGATTCTATCATTTTTCTTACACAAAAGTTCATTTTCTGCCCCCTTTAAATAAGACTTCTCCCTTAACAAAGGAGTAGTATCTTATAAATAGAAACTAAAATGGCATTTTCCAAACCTTTAAAATTTTGAATGCTAATAGCTCACTTATATAGTCAACAAATATTATTGAATAATTAGTGGAAGAAGGGGGGTTGGAAGTCAGAAAATCTAGCTTCCAGTTTCATCTCTGATGCTTATTAGTTGTGTGAATTTATAAGCCATTTAGTAGCTATCAAACTGTTGCCTCAATTCTAAGATAAGCATAATATTACTTGCTCTCCTTATCTCACAAGTTGTCATGAGAATAAAATTAAAGTGGGTATATTAATGTGCTTATACAGTACAAGCTATTACAAAAATGTTATTGATATAATAATAATTTTTGTTATTTGCAAGTGACTATTCTAGGAGGGATATCTAGGGGGATTATTGGGGATATAAAGAAGTTTAAATGGCAGCTAGGTGGCACAGTGGATAGAGCACCAGCCCTGGATTCAGGAGGACCTGAGTTCAAATCTGGCCTCAGACACATAACACTTACTAGCTGTGTGACCCTGGGCAAGTCACTTAACCCCATTGCCTAGCCAAAAAACAAAACAAAACAAAAAAAAAACCCAAAAAACAAAAAAGAAGTTTAAGACAGTCTCTGTCCTGCAATATAGTTGGAAGGCTAGATATATGAAGATTACTAATATATCCCTAAATCACCTCAGATTTTCCAACATGACTGTGTTGTACTTCTCTTTGTACTTCCCCAGTTCAATATACAATTTTAGGGCATTAGCCATTCAGTATCACAGACCAATAATACATATGACAGCCCATACCAAAGACATTTGATTTTTTTTTTCAAAAAAGGAATCTCATTTAACAGAATAACAAAGTAAAAAACAAGAAATTGAGTCACAAATATTATTTGTACCTGTTAAAAAAAAAGCGTGTCATCTATCTCACTTCTAAGGAAGTGTTACTCAGCTTCCCCTTTAATCTCTGTTTGCCTTCAATAGTAGTAGAAAGGAATAACAAATTTGAATGTATGGTACCCATAGTGAAGATTATGATCTGAAGTCATTTCCCTCTTGAGTTTCTTTCCCTCCATTCTCAGCATGCCAAAGTTTCGAGGGGCAGGTAGGTGGCACTGTGGATAGAGCACCAGCCTTGGATTCAGGAAGACCTGAGTTCAAATCCAACTTCAGACACATAACACTTACTAGCAGTGTGACCCTGGGTAAGTCACTTAACCCCATTGCCTAGCCAAAAAAAAAAAATTTTTTTTTGAAGTGAATGAAGCTTCTCTGCAGGGCTCTAGACTTATCACATTGTAGTGAAGCTATTATAGTGTATGATATCCTCCTGCATTCCCTGGAGCTCTCCCAGCTCCTCTCTATCTCTTCTTTCTTCAGTTTTCTTCTCTCTTCTCTGCTCTCTATTTTTGCCAATGATTCATGATATGGCTCTATTTCACATCTCTGGACACAAGGAACCCCTTTCCCTTGTTTTCTGGACTACAGGTTGTTTTTTCCTTCTTCCAAGTCCAATCTACCTTCTCTTCATCCTATT
The DNA here is from genome assembly GCF_900497805.2 of Vombatus ursinus. Taxonomy (NCBI): domain Eukaryota; kingdom Metazoa; phylum Chordata; class Mammalia; order Diprotodontia; family Vombatidae; genus Vombatus; species Vombatus ursinus. Next base: position 14,813,792 of record NW_020954576.1, read on the forward strand.
GGCAGGTATTTCTCCCCCAGTTTGTACTACCTCCTTCCTACGTTTCCCTTTCTTGTGTCTATTTGTCTGGTTCCAATTTTCTGCCCAGTTGACACAACCTACTATCTACTGAATGCCCCATTGTTGAACACTCTCACAAGAATATTAGTTCTACCTATGTCAGAGCTGTGGAAAAACTGAAACTGTCTTGAAAAACTTAAAAGAAGATTATATTACAGTAAATATAGGTAAATTGGCAAGGGATCTGCAACATTGTTTTTCAGGGGAACTCTTAACATAGGACCTACCTCTACAAACACAGATCACAATCTACCTAAGATTTAGTAGATGATTGCTCAAGAGTTCTCTAAAAACACAAATAAGTTATGTGACTTGCTCTGCATCACACAAACAATAAATGACTGGAACCCAGGTCTTTTTGACTCTAAGGATCAGTGCTCTATCTACTATGCTTCATGGCCTCTGCTAAATATTACTTCAATAATATAAAGCAGTGTATGAAAAGTACAAAATGAATGGCACTAGCAGTAAGTTATAGAGGATTCCTCACTATCAATATTAAATGCCATTTAAAAGAGTCAAGTTCAAATTAATCACATTAGAAAAAGTAGCTGATAATGGGAAGAAGCAATGGTAAAAACTAAAATGTAAAACTGTACATAAATCAGAGGATGAGTAAGCCATCAGAAGGAATTGTTCCTTCAAGTAGTGGAAGAGAACTCTAAAGGAATTAGAGTTATATTAAAAAAAAACTAGAAAAGCAAACTTTGGACAGAAAGAAAAAAAATATTCTGGGAATTGTGTCCAGTAAGGAAGGAGCTCATACCTTAAGTACTTCAAGGGTAATTTCAGTAATGAAAGAGTTATTAGTAAGTTATATTTCCATAGCAAAAAAAAATCAGCTTGTGGCTGTCACTGATTTTATCAAAAATAATATAGGAAAACGCTGATGAAGAAGAAGACAAATTGATTTTCCTAGTAGCTGCAACAAATTTTTACTTTGTGCTAACCCAATTTTGAGAACAAAACAGAATAGAACAGAAATTAAGGGGTGGATATGGGGAATAATATTTTTATTAATTTATTTTGAATTATCAACAATCACTTCCATAAGCTTTTGAGTTTTAAATTTTTCTCCCCTTTCTTCCTTACCTCCCTCCCCAAGATGGCACGAAATCTTATATAGGCTATACATATACATTTCTGTTAAACATATTTTCACATTAGTGATGTAAGAATTAGAACCAATAGGAGGAACCACCAGAAAGAGGAAACAAAATAGAATAGAAGAAAAAAAATAGCAAATACTATGCTTCAATCTATAATCAAACTCCATAGTTCTTTCTTCTTTGTGGATGGCATTTTCCATCATGAGGCCTTTGGAGATGTCTTAGATCCTTGTATTGCTGAGAAGGGTTAAGTCTATCAATATTAGTCATCACATAATGTGGCTGTTATCGTGTACAACGTTCTCTTGGTTCCACTCACTTCACTCAGCATCAGACCATACAAGTCTTCCCAGGTTTTTCTGAAGTCAACCTGTTCATTTCTTATAGCACAATAGTATTCCATTACATTCATATACCACAACTTGTTCAGCCATTCCCCAATTGATGGGCATCCTCTCAGTTTTCAATTCTTTGCCACCCCAAAAAGAGCTGCTATAGATGTTTTTGTACATGTTGGTCCTTTTCCCATTTTTATGATCTCTGTGGGATATAGCCGTCAAAGTGCTATTGTTGGGTCAAAGGGTATGCACATTTTTATAGTCCTTTGGGCATGGTTCCAAGTTGCTCCCCAAAATGGTTGGATCATTTCATAACTCCACCAACAATGCATTAGTGTTCCAATTTTCCCACATTTTCTCCAGCATTTATCATTTTCCTGTTTTATCATGTTGGCCAATCTGATAGGTGTATTATGGTACCTCAGGGTTGTTTTGATTTGTATTTCTCTAATCAATAATGATTTAGAGCATTTTTATATGACTATAGATGGCTTTAATTTCTTCATCTGAGAATTGCCAGTTCATATCCTTTGACCATTTATTAATTGGGGAATGACTTATGTTCTTATAAATTTGATTTAATTCTCTATGTATTTTAGAAATGAGGCCCTTATCAGAGAGACTGGTTATAAAAATTCTTTCCCAATTTTCTGTTTTCCTTCTAATCTTGGTTGCATTGGCTTTGTTTGTGCAAAAACTTTTCAATTTAATATAATCAAAGTTATCCATTTTGCTTTTTGTAATGTTCTCTATCTCCTGTTTGGTCATGAATTCTTCTGTTCTTCATAAATCTGATAAGTAAACTATTCCCTGCTCTCCCAGTTTGCTTATGGTATCAGTCTTTATATCTAAATCATGAGCCCATTTTGACTTTATTTTGGCATATAGTGTGAGATTTTGATCTATGCCTAGTCTCTGCCATGCTCTTTTCCAATTTTTCTAGCAGTTTTTATCAAAGAATGAGTTCTTATCCCAGAAGCTGGAGTTTTTGGGTTTATCAAATAATAGATTACTATAGTCATTGACTACTATGTCTTGCATACTTAACCTATTCCACTGATCCACCACTCTATTTCTCAGCCAGTACCAAGCAGTTTTGATGATTGCTGCTTTATAATACAATTTAAGATCTGGATGGCTAGGCTACCTTCCCCTGCCTTTCTTTTCATTAGTTCCCTTGATATTCTGGACCTTTAGTTATTCCAAATGAATCTTGTTATTAATTTTTCTAACTCTATAAAATAATTTTTGGTAGTTTGATTGGTATGGCATTGAATAGGTAAATTAGTTTAGGTAGAATTGTCATTTTCTATTATATTAGCTCGGCTTATCCATGAGCAACTGATGTTTTTCCAGTGATTTGATTTGCATGAAAAGCTTTTTGTAATCATGTTCATTTAGTTCCTGGGATTGTTTTGGAAGGTAGACTCCTAAATATGAATCATTTTAATCAATAAGAAAGTGATAAAAGTTTATTAATTATTCCAAGGGTACTTGGAATATAGACCTCCATAGAGCTTGACCCCATCTGTTGACACTCCCAGGGGAATATTTCTAAGGGTCCTTTCCCTTCTCCTAATAAGGGCCAATAATAATCCTAGATGTAAAGTGTGCAGCTCAAGAGATATTAAAGTACAAAATACATAATTAGAAACACATAAATCTACAATATAATACATAATTTATTTGACAAAAATCTATTATATACCCAATCCCCACCACTCATGTTTGGTTTTTGTTGCTGCTGTTAACCATTAGTTTTAACTAACTTGAACAAGAACACAAGGATTTGTTTGAAACTATCCCCACATCAGAAACACAACACAAATGTCTAGTTTCTACCTACAGTGAACCAAGAAAGCATCATCTTATATAAAAGAATGTTCTCTCTCATTACAAACAACAAGGTGGTACAGTGGATAGAGCGCGGAGCATGGCATCAAGAAAACATGTTTAACCCTGACATCAGATACTCACTGGCTATGTGATCGTGAACAAGTCACCTATCCTCGGTCCACCTCAGTTTCTTCATCTGTAATGGGAATAATAATCACATCTACCTCACAGGGTTGTTGTGAGGATCAAATGAAATAACATCAGTAAAGGGCTTGCACATAGTAGAAGCTTAATAAATGCTTGTTCCCTGATGGTAGCCTTCAATGCTCCCTCACAGAATGAAAATCATACCAGCTCAACCCAAACCTAAGCAGATCAGCAAGTGAACAGTATACTAGTCAAAAAGCCAAAATAATAGATAATTAACTGTTGGGTTTTTACAGACCCCTTGGATGTTTTTACAACATGGCCTGGCTGAGAATTGTGTTTTGGCTTGCTTCCTCTCTTCTGAACTTTCATAAAATTTCTTTTGTTACCTAAGAGAATTAAATTAAGGAAGGTTTCCCTTCACTGCAGTTTATCAGAAGGCTGTTGTCTTCAATTACTTTCTCTGTTGATTAACTTATCAGTCTTCATTGCAGGGCACAAGGAAAAAGAGAATAAGGGCCTAGCAAGCCCCTTAATCCCCCACCTCCCTACATTGAAAGAAAGATTAAGCATTATCTGAATTACAAATTAGTGCATTATCTGAAGTACAAAGTTTGGTTTACAGATGTTGGCTTCTCTTCTGTGCTTTGTGTCACTTTTGCAAAAAATCTTAAGACTCTTGGTTATTTGGCAACAAAAAAATATTTTCCCCCACCTCCATTTCAACAGGGAATTCAATTCAACTCAACAAACATTAATTTAGTACTTAATAAGTACCAAAAACAGTGACGATAAAAAGGAAGCAAAGAAGTACAATGGATAGAGCTCTGGATTCATGAAGACCTGTATTTAGATTTTGCCTCAGACACTTTACCTAGCTGAGTGTAGCCAAATCACTTTAACATGTCTCCCTCAGTTTCCTCATCAATAAAATGGGAATACTTCTAGCACCTACCTACTAGGGTTGTTGTGAGGGTCAAATGAGATATATGTAAAGTGCTTTACAAATGTTAAAATGCAATGTAAATGCTAGGATTACTATTATTACAAGGACAAAATGAAATAATCCCCACCTTCAAGGAGTTTATATTCAATTGGGGAAAACATGTACAAAGACATGTAAATAGGAAATAAATACAATTCTTAAGGGTGGAGTTGATGGAATACTAATCATTCAAGCAAATGGATCAGCAAAGGTTTTTTGTAGCAGGGAAGTATTTGAGGTAAAACTTGAAAAGTCCTATGGGTTTTAATAATCAGAACTGAAGAGGGAGAACTTTCTGGGCATATAGGACAACCTGTCCATAGATAGGATGAGAGGACACAGAATATCACTTCTAGAAATAGTAAGTGGAGTCTGGCTGATACGAAGAGTATCTGAAGGAGAGTAATGTTCAGTAAGTCCTGAAAAGGTAGGCTAGAGACAAATTGTGAAGGGATATGAAGCTATTACTTTTAATAATTTTTCATCCACAATGAAAACAACCATTTTATATCATATCACCAGACCCTTTTCTCACTTCCAACCTACTTTTCTTGGAACTGAGAAAACTAATCTAGAACAATCAATTATTTATTGTTGACATTTTTATCCTTCTCAAAAGGAGGCCTCATGCTATCAGGAAACTAATAATTTTAAAAGAGTATTTCATATTTTGGAAAATATCTTCTAGCATTATGATATAGTTGAACTAAAACTGAATTTCTAAGTTGCCCCTTTAAATAAAAAGAAGAAATGTAGAGATTAGGGAAAGTGCTTTACTTTTAGCTTTATTGGGTCTATGTTTCTCTGTGTGTGTGTGTGTGTGTGTGTGTGTGTGTGTGTGTGTGTGTAATTTTCAAAATGTAAGCTATGTTAGAAATTTTACCCTATTATTAAAAATAATAATCATAAAAACAACTTATTTGACATGAGTCCAGTTAATATTTGAGAGATTCATTCTGTAAATACTTTCTGGTATATATTTGCTGATCTTTTCTACAGTATACAATAAATCAGATTTACTCCCCTTCAACTTGGAAAGTCCATGGAATATTAAGGAGATTAAATCTGCTAATGCTGAATTACAGCTAGAGGGGAACTTCAAAATGCAATGGGTCCTTAATACAAATTTGCCTATTGCCTTGCATTGAAATTTATCTAGTTTAACCCCTTCATTTTTTCTAGTGAGAATAACAATAGAATAACAAGAATAACAACAACAAATGAGATAACTTGTCCAAGATCTCACCTAAATTCAGTTTCTCTTACTCCAAATCCATGATTCTTTCTAGATGGATATGTCATAATGTGTTTTGATTCAGATGTCTCTCCAGTTTCAGTTCTTTCATTTCAGAATCAAAATCAGTTCATTTTGATCATGTGTCCTGACACGCTCAATGTCAAATCACATAATAGCTTAAATTAGGATTTCCAACTTTGACATTGGAAATTGACCTAATACACAAGATGACTTTTTTAAAGGATTTTTTCTCAGCAGGGCTTTTTATTAGCCTCTATTTAAATTAAGGTTAAAAACCAAAGATTACTTACTGTTTCCCACCAATTCAAACAATTAGCAAATTTGTTGAGCCACATTTCTACTATCCTAACATAGAAAAAGGATAAGGAGATAGGAAGAATCAAGTTCTACATCAAAAACTTGAGAAAATAAATAAATTGGGCCAGACACAATATAGAAACCAAAAACAGGCAGCAAAAAGTAAGAATTTTAATACAAGTAGAAATTGTCAAATTTGTCAAAGTAATTGAAAGTCAGACCATGATATGATCATTGCCATTGCTGATATAGAAGATATATGGACAGAGTGTGTAAACAGCAGGGGTTAAACAAATAATAATTGTTATCTAAGTAAATCTGCTCTAATTTGTTGAAGAGAAAAGAGAAGTCATCTCAGTCATGGAATAAATTTCAAAAGGACCAAAAAGAGATAAAGTTCAATTCATTCAGTTCTTATTAAGTAAAGCAAATTATAATTTTTTAATCTAAAATAAAACCTAGTTCCTTTTTTTCTGGTTTATTTCAAGAGATGAATTGTTTTATTCCAAGAGACAGATCTGTTAAAATAAACAGAAAATGATAATAATCCAGACCATCAAATTGGGTCTCCCTGGATGATGTTATATGCTAAGCTGTATAAAATTGCACTATATACATATTTTTTCAACATATATATATTTTTTTCAAAGCAAACCTAAATATCTCAATAGGCAACAGCATACATTTTTCCTCACTGGCATCAGAAATTGATCAAATTCACTATTCCCTATGACACTTCACCTCTTGGACCCTTAGTTTCCTCTCTGGTAAAATCAGAGAATTGGAAAAGATGGATTGTAAGGTTCCTTCCAGCTCTAAATATATGATCTCATAATTCTCAACAATGGTAGATTAAAGACTTTCCATCATCCTTTATGTGTGCACATCTTAGAGAGGAAACAAATGCAAGTGATGATCTCTTTATTGCTTCAATCCCTATCTTGGACCCTACAATTTAATAAGTAATGTATTTGCTTTGTTCGGTTGAAAAATAAGCAAAATGCTGTGATAGCAGTGAATAAAATGACATTTTAATTCTAAATATTTTGGTATTCATAAAGGCTATTGTCACTATGCATTTATTCTCCTTGACATGGTAGCCAAAATAATCTTCCAAAAGCATAGATCTTACCGTGTCACTTCCCTATTCAAAAGACTTCAGCCTCCTTACTAACTTTAGTATAAAAATATAAATCCCTTTATCCAATTCTTAAGGCAATCTACAATCAGGCTTACAGACTACCTTTCCAGCTTTGTTTCGAGTGAGTCCCTGCATACATACTATACGATCTAACTAAAGAAAAGATAGGAAGCACCACGTTAACTTCTAAAAAGTACTGACTGTAGTCTGAAGATCTGGGTTCAAAGAACATTATCTCTGGAACTTTTGACCTGTGCAACCTTGGATAAATTACTTAGTCTTCAAGCCTTTATTAAGTTTTTCCTATGTGCCAGGTGCCATGCTAAGCTTCAAGGAATACCAAGAAAGGCAATACTATTCCTTGACATGAAGAAGCTCACATTTTAATAGGAGAGATAACAGTCAAGTGGGGGAGATAACATGCAAAATATATGTTGGGTTAATGAAAGTGAACCTCAGGGGAGGCACTATCACTGGGAATAGGCATTTAGAGGAGAGACAACTTGAGTCAAGTCATGAAGATGATCAGTGAAGATCCAGGAGGCATTCCAGACATGGGAGATAGACACTGCACAAGTGGGTAGTTGAAAGATGGAATGTTTTATATAAGGAATAGCAAGGCCAGTATAACTGGATTATAGAGTACATATATGGAGGAAAGTAAACAAATAATAATAATGATTAGATTGATGAGGAGGAAGAGGATGCAGATGAGGATGGTAGCTAGGATTTGTATAGTGTTTAAGGTGTGTAAAGTGCTTTATATGTGTTTTCTCCTTTTTACCTTATAATCGCCCTTTGCAGTCAGTTCCATGATTATCCTAGTAAATATTATCACCCATAGAAGAGTAAACTATGGTATAGAGAGATTAAGTGACTTTCACAGGGTCATATAGCTAGTAAATATCTTAGGGCAAAATTCAAACTCAGGTCTTCCTGAATCTAAATCCCCATTTCTATTCACTGTAACACCTAGATGCCTAAAGTATAAGACTAAATAGGAAATAAAAAGCCAAGCTGGACAAAATGTACTCAACTGGGAAAAGAGGTATCAGACTAAGTTTACATCTACATGGCCTCCAAAATGTTACTAGTTCAGGGGAAAGATTTTTTTCTTAGGTTTAGGCTGTTTACCTGGTTGCTATTCCTTAAATAAGAATGTGTGGCCCCGAACTTATATCTATAGGTTGAATCCCTTACAACCAAATGCTAATTAAACAAAATATCATTATAACTAAAGAATAGTGATTAAATACATGCATCCAAGCACACAGCAAACATAAATCAGAGAAGTTATACACGTTGAACTCTACCAGACAGAAATCAGAGTGATTGAGCTCTTATAATAGGAGCAAAATATCTCAGTTCACCCAAGAGAGGGGACACAACCACCCAAAGAGAAATTCCTCAAAGTTTCTAGGGAGGCAAACTAGAAATCAGCACCATTTTGAGGAGCCATATTTTCCCTATATGTCTGCACTCTGAAATCTGTTCTCTTTCTATTGGAGCTGTTTGCATCCTTTTTCAAACCAGATGGAAGAAGAAGGTATCTTCTATCAAACTCTCGCTCAAAATTCATTTCTCATGCAGGCATGCAGCACCGAGTTATTTTCTCCACCAACTAGCAAACTATTATATGAATGTATAGATTTGAAATCTGTGTTACCTATGAATCTGGGAACTATCTGCATAGGAATGATAACTGAATCATGGGAACTGATGAGATTCATACAATGAGAGAGCATAAATTGGAAGGAAAAGAGAAGAAAGAGAAGGAGAAAACTTTAGGGGATCTCCATAATGACCTGTGTTGAAGATGAAGCAAAAAAATAGAGAAAGAATTGTCAGTCAAGTAGGAAAAAAGAGTAGAAGATTATAAAAATCTAGAGAGGTTACAATATATAGGAGAGAATGATCAATAATGTTAAAAGTCTCAGGTCAAGAAGGATGAAAATTTTCCAAAGGCCATCAGATTTGGCAATTAAGAAATCATTGGTAACTTTACAGAGAACAGTTTTAGTTGCACAATAAGGTTAAGAGCCAGATTACAGAGGGCTTAAAATTGAATGAGAGGAGGGGAAAGGAAAGCTCATAGGACAGATCCTTTCTCAAGGAGTTTAGCCAACAGTCGGAGAAGAGATAGAAGGTGGTAAGTAGTATGAATGCTAGACACAAGTGAGGCTAGATACAAGAGACCAGGAAAATATAGCCATGTTCCTAAGCAACCGAGAAGTAACCAATAGATAGTGAGAAACTGAAGAATAGAGAGTAGTGATGATATGGGGAAAATCCATCATAGAAGATGAGGTGGAATGGGATTAGGGGTACACGTAAAAGAGTTTGCCTAGGAAAGGAGAAGGGTCATCCCATCTTGTAAGACAAAAGGGAAGAAGAAAATTGAGGGAATAGGTGCTATGGAGTGCTTCAAAAGAGCTGAGAATCTATAGAAGAGCCTCTATGGTGAGTAGAATAGCAAACTGATTAGAGAGGTTTTAAGTATGCCTCCCTGGGTCTCAGTTTCTGCATCTGTAAAATGAGGTTGTTGGACTAGATGATGTTTAGGCTCCATTCTTGCCTTAGATCTATGATCCTATGTTGCCTAAACTCAATATATTTTGGTGCATCCAGGCAATCTGTTGCCCTTGCCCAGAATTCCCTTTCCTCATCACTGCCTTTTAGGTTCATTATCTTCCTTCAAGTCTCAACTTAGATGCTGCTTCTTCCTCATAGCCTTCCCTGATGCCCCCAGCTGAAAATGTCTTGCTCCTCAAATATTCCTAGAGTAATTTGTCCAAATCTCTCATTTGTCTCCAATATCCCTACCCTGTGTTCTACTTAATTTTGTGTGTCATATCCCTCTAGTAAAGAGTAAACTCGAGATCAAGGACTGTTTCATTGTGTGCCCACTATAGGGACCTTCACATGGTATTTGATAAATATTTATTGAATGATTTTTTAAAGGGAGGAATAACTCCCTTATCTTAGTTAGTAATATCTGCTTATTTATTGCATCAGTTCATGTGTCTTCTCTAAGGTTACCAGGAATCTACTATATATTTTGAGTATATACAGAAGCATCTAGTTAGTACAGCAGATAAACCACTGAGATTTGAATTCTGGAAAACCTCAGTTCAAATCTAGCCTTAGACATATACTAACTATGTGATCTTGATCAACTCACTCACACAATGACAGTATCAGTTTCCCCACATGTAAAATTGAGATAAAAGTACACCTACCTCCCAGGGTTGTTCTGTAGATAAAATATTAGAAAATATTCATAATATATTTTGCAAACTTTAAAGAGTTACATGCTAGCTGTGGTTATTACACTCATTTAAATACATATTATCTTGCCCACTAGAATTTAAGCACCTTAAAGGCAATGGCAGTTTTTGCTATTTCTTTATATCCCCAGAAGTTACACAAAGTGTGACTAGAAGGAATCTTAGAGGGGCAGCTAGGTGGCACAGTGGATAGAGCACCGGCCCTGAAGTCAGGAGGACCTGAGTTCAAATCCAGTCTCAGACCAAACACTTGACACTTACTAGCTGTGTAACCCTGGGCAAGTCACTTAACCCCAATTGCCTTAATAAAAAAAAGAAGAAGAAGGAATCTTAGAGAGAAGGAGTAGGACTGGGAAAGGTGTCTTGAAAATTTTAGATTTGAGCAGAGGTCAAAATATTTAGCCTATTCCTGCAAACAGGATCAAGGCTGAATTTTAATGAAAATGATGGTCTTACTATCTGCGAAGATACTAGGCAATTTCCTTTTTTTTTTTCAATGGGAAGATAAAAGTAGATGGGAAGTCAATCTTGAAATTTCTGTTTAGAGACCTGATATTGTGAAATTTACCATAGGATCTCATAATCCAAGATTCCTCAGTTGGAATAATTTAGCTCAAAACATACTGCATTATGTAAACTATCCAACCCTGAAGGAATGGGTTAAAACTGAATGATTTCTCAGTTGACCATTAGCTGCTTTCTTCTTTTAATTGTGATCCTGATAATACACAGCTCCAATCTCTTCTGAATTTGTGTAACTTGGCTGACCCATTCATCTTCCTTTTAATGGTTATGTGAGAGATTAGGAAGAGGCTAAGCACAGTCTTATTGCAGGGCTTAGCCAAATATAGGCAGATGGCTGCAAATTTGCCCAACACATCTCAACAATCCCATTATTGCACAGACAATGTGGCATTTGGCAATGGCAACCAAAATCTTGAATCCCCATACTGTAACACCGGCAACTCTAGATTAGTTTACACAATATGTATGCCAAATCTCTTTCTTTTAGACATGCTGAAGTCATTCAATCCATGTTCTTAATTAACATTTTTTTCTTTATTCACCCTACCAAACTAGTGAATATTGATTGAGTTTACCATGTTCTAAGCATTATGAATCTGATGTGCTTATCTTCAACAAAAATAGGAAACAAAATATAAAATAAGATACAATGATCATAAAAATTAATAATTCACAATCATAGAAGGCTTTACAGTAATAAGGTTTTTGACATACATTATCTCATTTGATCATAACAAAAAATTCTATGAGTTAGGTACTTTATTGCAATCTCACACATAGTAAGTGCTTAAAAAATAATCGTTGACTTTATTTGACTAGCACCTTTAAAACTATCCCTATTTTATATGTGAGGTAAGTGAGCCTTGGCTATTAAATGACTTACCCCAAATCCAATAGCCTATAAATAAAGGAAGTAGCATTTTGATATCTTCTAGATGAAGCAAAAATATCCAAGTCTATTGCTCTTTCCTTTATTTCAACTTTTATGATAATTCAAGGCAAACTGGTATAGGAGATCAAAAAGGGTAATTCAACTTGAAATGGCCTTGAGGTAGAGGAAACAAGGAGATAAACTGACTTTCCAGATTTGATTCTGACTAGCATGGAAAAACTGGCTACCATCACATAAATGATAAGAACTTTGGGGGCAAATGATACTCCATCAGATAAAAGCTAGGCATAATATAATATATATTGTAGATTTGGGGAAAATAGATTTTTTTTTTAGGCAATTGGGTTTAAGTGACTTGCCCAGGGTCACACAACTAGTAAGTGTCAAGAGTTTGGTCTGAGGCCGGATTTGAACTCAGGTCCTCCTGACTTCAGGGCCGGTGCTCTATCCACTGCTCCACCTAGCTGCAACAGAAAACAGATTTTCAAGAATTCAGTCAAAAGAGGAGAAAATATCCAAAGGATTAGTAATTTGTAGAAGTTGTTCCAAGAACGAGGAAGTTCAGGAGAATTAAATTCTGAAAACAAAACCAGATATAGTAGTACCTATGAAAAGGATAAAGGGAGAGATGCCTAACAAATAAAACTGTGGCTACATGGGAAATTTATTAACCATTACAGATTAGATAGATAGATAGATAGATAGATAGATAGATAGATAGATAGATAAGACGGAGAGAGAGAGGGAGAGAGAGGTAGAGAGAGGGGGAGAGAGAGAGAGAGATGTATAGACAGATTTAAATAGAACTTGTAGGAAATATAATCAAGGCAAAAAAAAAAAAAAACAGGTGGAATACAAAAGAGAAGCACAATCCTGTAGGAAAACTTTAGCATGAGATAAAGAGTGCTGAAATTGACAATAAATATTAAGGGCAACTAAAAAAGGGGTTTTCTTTTAGCTATTTTGGTGGATAAGAGGAGGATCAAAAAAGGTCTATAACAATTGCTGGTAGTAGCACAGATGAGAGTATTACTACATGTGCAGTTGCTCTGAGACAGGCTATCCCCCAGAGAGTCCCATTTGAGGGAATTGTAATTCATCTCTCTAGAGGGCTGAAAAGAAAGGCTCAGAAGCACATATCAATATGAGAAAGCAATGGGGTTTTGGTAAATAAGCCCCCCCCCATTCTGAATGTTGATTTCTCAATCAAAACTCTATTCTACCTCAATAGTTATGTTTTTGCTGACATATGGGGTTGCTGAGCTTCTGACACTAATCTGGAGAGTAGAATCCTAGCAAAATACTAGAGTACATTATTAAAAGGATGGTTGATCAGTACTTAGAAAGCGAAGCAATGATCATTAAAACCTGAATAGCTTCATGGAGAACAGGTCATGCAAAACTAATTTAATTTCCTTTTTTAAAGGGTAATAAGAATAATAGAACAGGGGTACAACATATAAAGAGCACAATTAGATTTCAGTAAAATATTTGACAAAGGCTATGTACAAAAATAAAACAAGACAGAATATGAGAAAGCCATTCCAAGAGTGGCAAAATGATATAAACATAGGAATGAAGAGGGTAGAATGAAAAAAGGACACAGTGAATAATCCAGTTTGTGTTAAACATATATAATCCCTTTAAATGGGAAACAAGTCCATGGGCGCTGCCAGCAAAGCTTCAAAGCTGGAGCACTGATGGAAAAAGTCAAAGGGTAATTAATTTAAAGGATGGAATATGGAGAAATGACTCCCACAAAATGAGACTGTGCATGTTTCTCTCATGACACTTGGACAGAACTAAGAGAAAACTTGTTTATTTCCTTTACGGGAAATCACTTACATTTGTTGGTATAAAAGAGGGATGGGGAGAGAGATGTGTGTTGCCCATGTAGGTATGTGTGTATCTACATGGGTTTCTCTCAGTGCAGCTTGCAGGAAGGCTATAAATAGATATCTCTAGCATCCCCCTGCTGCCAAGGGAGATTTTGACTCCTGCAATGAGAGAAGCAGGAGGTTGATGCCACAAGCCTCACTCTTCTGTTCTCCTCAGAGAGGGAATACCAGACTAGAATTATTTCTATGTTCCATCCTTAATATCATTAATTTAGGGGAATTTTTTTAGGTTTAATCTGCTCTTCTGGTTTTTTCCATTAATGGGAACTCTAAGACATACTGGAAGGCATGACTCCGTTAGCACCAATGGTAATTATACAAAAAGCATCACAGGTAACAAATTGTGAATAAACACATTTATCTAAGCCAATAGCAAGCAGATATCAGAGAAGTTATATAGTTTAGAATATACCAGACAATATATGAAGTGAATAGTTTAGAATATGCCAGATAATACAAGAAGTGCTCCCCCTGGGAGCAAGATATCTCAGATCAAACATAAAAGAAAATCTCCAAACTTACCTCAGGGGAAACTCCAGCAAATCCTTTGTGAGGTTAATGCTAATAAGGACATGCAGGAGGCATCAGGTCCTCTATATTTCAGATTCTTCTCAGAGTCTTTTTCTTCCTCCAAAGAGTTCTCTCTGAAGCAAACATGGAACTATATGTATCCTTCCTCAAAACTGGAAGCCAGAGTCACAAGATCTCTGTTCAAAAATCCCTAAAATTTCATCTCTCATGAAGGTAGATATCATGGGGTAACTTCTACCAATGATGAGGATCTTATACAAATATAAGGCTTGAGGCTCATTTACAGAGTAACTGAGTTGGATCATCTAGACAAGAGAATCTGTGTCATTTCAGATAACTGGAAAAAGCTGAGTCCACGCTACCTCAATAGAGTGAGATCAACAGAAAAAGCCCCATGTTCCTAAGTCATTTCCACTAGGTAGAACTCCAAAACTTTCTCATAGAGTGAAAACATTCCAAGGTGGATGCATTTCCTAAAGGTACAACTGGAGTGAGAGAATAAATTCCAGTGCTTTTAATTATTTTATTTTGTTTGCTAAAATGCAATTGGGCTTAGCCTACAGTATATTGTGCAGACTGGGTAAAGGTGCCTTTGATGGGTAAATTGGTGAATTTGTTTTTATTCTCTTCTAATAGCATAAAGAACTATATAAAATTAATCTATCAGCATTCCAGAGAAGGAACTAATAAGTAGAAGTATGCTTAATATGGTTTTACACACACACCCACTCCCCCACCCCTATCCCCACTCACACATGTGTATGAGGATATGTAAAGATGAGGAACTAAGGCAAAGGGTTAAGTGAATTGCCCAGAGTCCCATAGCTAGCAAGCATCTGAGGCCAAATGTGAACTCAGGTCTTCCTGATTCCAGGCCCTCTCAGTGCTCTATCAAATGAGCTAACTAGCTGCCAATGTGTGGGGGTGAAGTGGGGAGAGAGGGGTGAGTGTGTGTGTGTGTGTGTGTGTGTGTGTGTGTGTGTGAGAGAGAGAGAGAGACAGAGAGAGAGAGAGTGAGAGAGAGTAAGAGAGAGAGAGATGGTGGTGGCCTTCTCTGGTGTGGGGTGGGGAGGGGGGAGACAGTTTAGAACTTAAAATGTAATAATAAATAAAATTTTAAAAACAAGCATTTATTAAGCATTTACTTGACAATGAGCACTGTGCTAAGTGCTGAGGATAAAAAAAAATACATATATTTAAGTCACTGTCCTCAAAGAACTAACATTCTAAAGGGGAAGGTACATAAATCAGTACACACAAGATAAATAGAGAGTAGATGGAAGATGACCTCAGGGGGAAGGCATTAGTTGGACTGGTGAAGGGAAGCAGACAGGCTAAGGCTACCTGCAGGAGGCAATGTTTGACTTATCTCTGTTGAAGGTTAGAAACAAGAGCATTCCAGGCATGATAGTCCCCCAGTGCAAAGGCACAAAATGGGAGATGAGATTATGTTCCTAGGGAAACATGACAGAGATAGAGATAAGAAAGGGCATTTAGGGAGCAGAGCCAAAATGGTAGAGAAAAGACATGGACTCACCTGAGGTCTCTCCAAAGCCCATCCAAAGACCTGTTAAGTAGTAACAAATTCTGGAGCAGTAGAACCCACAAAAGGATGAGGTGCAATAATTTTTCAGTCCACGACAACTTTGAAGGTCAGAAAGGTCTATTACACCTGGGTCAGAGTGGAGCACAGTCCAGTGGAGGCCTTGCCAGCACAGACCCAGTCCCAGCAAACCAGAAGCAGGCCTTTGGAGCCACTGAGGCTACTTCCAGAGCTCAACCCACAGACTGTAAGGAGGTCAAACAACTGGTCAGAAGGAGATTACAGAGGTCTCTTTCTTGACCCTGGGGGCAAGACTCTGTTACTTTGCTCATATTTGGTCAAGTCACAGCCCTAGGTGGCAGTCCCAGGGCCAGGAGGAACACTAGCACACCAGATCTTGTGGCCACAGTGGAGCAGGGACCCTCTTCACAGTTCTTGAGAAGAAAAGAGTTCTAGTGGTCACTCACTGATCAGAGCACAGTCTAGGAGAGTAGTAAACACACCCTTCCTTGTATCATACCAACTTGGAAGAACTGAAAACTTACAAATCCTTAGAAGTATCTCTTAAAATAGCTGCACAAAACCCCTGAACCTTGGGATAGTGAATCTTCCACCCTGGAAGTAGAGCCCCACTTTAGCAAAGAGTTAAAAGTCAAGAAATAGGCTAGAAAAATAAGTAAACAGAAAAAAAAAACATTTCTGACTATAGAAAGTTACTATGGTGACAAAGAAGATCAAAACACACATGCAGAAGAAGAAAGCAAAGTCAGTACTCCTACATCCAAAACCTCAAAGACAAATATGAATTTGTCTCAGTCCATGGAAAAGCTCAAAAAGGGTTTTCAAAACCAAGTAAGAGGGGTATAGGAAAATTAGGAAGAGAAATGAGAGTGATGCAAGAAAATCATTGTCTTAGACACTTATTAGCATGTGACCCTGGGCAAGACACTTAACCCTGTTTGCCTCAGTGTCCTCATCTGTAAAATGAGCTGGAGAAGAAAATGGCAAACCATCCCAATATCTTTGCCAAGAAAATCCCCAAGGGGGAATTGAAGAGTTGGACATGACTGAAACAACTGAACAAAAACAAATTTAGGTCTCTATCCATAAGGGCAGAACCAAAGAAAAAAGCCACAATGGCTACCATAGAGTCTGATGTCCAAAGAGTGTGACTGATACCACAGTAATCTCTGTTATTGTGTTAGTATTATTTATTGACAGTCTTACTGCTTAATGGGTCCAGGCATTATTTTTCAATGCCTACTCACTGTGACATTGAAAGTATAATAAAGGAAGTAATGTGAGAATAAACTAGAAAAATAGGTTAGAGTTAGATTGTAGAAGGCCACAAATGCTAAGATTAGGAATTTATGCATTACTAAACAGTCAATGAAGAGTGGCTTAAAAAATTGTTAATGGAGCTATGACGTGACTAGAGAGACATAATATAAAGATTGCTCAGGATGTGATAGAAAGGATGGATTGAAGAAGAACTAAGGAAAATAGGAAACTTAAAATAATCAAGATAAGTGTTGAATGAAGTCAGAACTGAGGTGATTGTCCTAGTGGGGCTAGAAAGGATAAAGTGGACACAAGAGATATTGGAGAACGAGGCAGGGCTTGGCACATGATTTTATTGGCCAGTGAGTGAGAGGGAACTGTCAAAGATGCATCCAAAATTTTGAGTGTAGGTGTCTGGAAAAAGCAGACAGGTGTCAGGGAAGAGGATAGGGGAGAACATTGCTTATAAATTTAATAGTGCTTTAAGTTTTGCAAAGTGCTTGGCTCACAACTCTGAAATGATGAGTTCACTTTGGGACATGTTGAATTTGAAGTGCCACCAGTTCATCCAAGATATTATGCAGAACATCCTTCTACAGGGACTGAAGTAAAGAGAAATGGAAACTAGAATGACTCCTACAACATTGTGTCCTGGGTACACAGTATGTCCTCACTAAATATTTGCCCCACCCTCTCTCCCTGCAAAAAAAAATTTTTAAAAGTTGAATTCTATCAGTTGGTGACACATTGTCTATATGTAATGAAAAGCCAGGGGTGACCCCCTGGATGGTTACTCTCACCATCCTATAATCATGCCCCCTTACTTATCCATCCAATTGGACATGGAACAAAGGGAATGAAATGAAAAATAGTAAAATTAGGGGGAGTAAGTAATTGAGTAAAATGGCAGTGTTTTTCTGAAGCACTATGCACCTAAGAGAAATAAAGTTAATCAAGCAATTAATAAATTGCTACTTTCCTTCATTCTCCCCTCTACCACCATAGGAAATAGAATAATTGAATTCCTTTGGCTTTGTATAAATTCTCATTTTAATAAACTATAATAACAATGGCTTAATATTCCTAAGTGAATTGGAAAAAAGAAAGTAATAGCATTTTTACATGTGGGAAAAAATCTTAATACTCCTAATTTTTTGTTCTCATATACATTCAAATAACTTTTTAAATAGTTCCTAAGATTCCAAAAAGGAGAAAGGCCAGTATTTGAAATATATTTTATATGAATTATTGGAAAGGATGTATTTCTTGGTAGTGAATAAGGCAAGGCTCAACAACTTTTCCAGAAGAGAAATTTAGTCTTTATTCCTTGTACTGTAGTTTTAAAGTCACTGACAAGTGACTATACTGTCAACACAAATCAATGTTTGGATTTCTGACAACTAGTCAACATGAATCTATGTGTCAAGTTGGAATATAGTAATAGATTCTGGTCATGAACTCTCATTTTTATTTTTTTTTAATAAAATAACCAGGTCCTGAGTTTGTCTGTTTTTATTCACTCATTGACACTTAGAGGTAGCAGATTTTTGAAAGCACTATAATATTTTCCCCCAGCTTCAAGATGAGAGGCAGCACACTACTTAGAGTCAGGAAGACCTGATTTTGAATCTTGTGTTAGACACTTACTAGATATATAAAACAAAAGTTCACTTAATCTAGTTTAGTCTTACTTTCTTAATATGTAAAATGGTGATGATAATCTCTATAGTTCTTTCATGTAGGTTACTGTGAGGATCAAAAGAGATAATGCATATAAAGTGCTTTGTAAAACTTAAAGTACTATGTAAATGCCAGTTATTTTTAATATATGACTTCATGGATAGATGTATATGTATATATGTGTGTGTATGTGTGTATTCACTTTACCCTTTGTACAATTATGGATAAGATGAGCAATGAGTCAGGTAAATGCTGTTACCAGAGAACAAGGTCATGATAGGGTGACTGCATGGACAGGATCCAATGTCCCTCATCTCTCTCTAGTTTAAAAAGTAAGAGTTGTTGTTGGTGTATGTGTGTGTGTATGTATGTGTGCACATGTGTATATGTATGTATGTATATTTACATACACACACATACATACACTCACACACATGTGTATATATAATATATATATATGAATTTGATCGCATTTAACCCATTTTCAATTAGCTCAGATTTTTCCACTCTTTTCATATAAAACTAAGTTCAGATTCACAGGATGTTATATTAGGGTTTAGGCCTTTCTCTTTTTACCTTTTTAAAATCATTGGTCATATTTTTCTTTTCCTTCTTGTATTGACTCTGTAATACTGCATGATTGTGATCAAGATTTCCTGGTTATTATCTGCCTCTTTCTACTGGCATTAATTTTTCTTTGATCTGAAAATGCTGGAGTTTATCAGTCATGTTTCTATATATGTTAAATTTGGGCATACTTTTAGTCAATGGCCCATGGATTCATTTTATTTTTCATTTGCTTTCTGGTTCTAATTATTTTAGGAAGTTGTTTCCCATACCCCATGAATTTCTGAATTCTATATGCATTTTGGGGTTTTTTTGTTGTTTTATTGTGCTTTCTTGGGATTCTAATTATGCTTAAAATCTCTCTTCTAATTTTATTTTCAAGTATATATGTTTTGGAGAACAGATATCTCATATATTCATTCATTTTTTTCTATCTTTTAACTTTAATATTTCTTGTCATATCACTGAATTTTGGAGTTGTACTTCTTTCATTATCTGTTCAAGGTGTCTACCACTCTGATAAGATTTTTCAGCTTTCCGTCCAAGTTGTTTAGTCTTCTCCCAAATCTTTTCCCAAGAGCTCTTATTTAATTCTCTAGAATTCCTTAGAATTTGATCCCTTTGATTCCTCTGAAGATCTCTTCCTTGATCTCCCCTTTCATTTCTTTTAGTAGACCTCACCTCTTTTTATTTTTTTATTTATGCTGTTAAATATTTCACAATTACATTTAAAAATAATATTCATTTTTTAAAACTTTGAATTCCCAATTGTCTCCCTCCCTTCACCCTCCACTTGAGTAGGCAAGCAATATGATATCAATTGTACATGTGAAGTCATACAAAAATATTTCCATATTAGTCATGTAAAAGAAAACACATAAAAATATGAAAAATAAAGAAAGTAAAAAAAATATGCTTCAATTTGTCCCAGAGTTCATTAGTTTTCCTTCTGGAAGTGGATAGCATTTTTCATCATGAGTCCTTTGAAATTGTCTTGGATCCTTGTCTTGATCAGAGTAGCTACATCTTTCACAGCTGATCATTATTAAAATATTCCTATTACTGTGTACAATGATCCCCTGATTCTGCTCACCACTTTACATTAGTTCATATAAGATTTCACAGGTTTTTCTGAAACCATACTGCTTGTCATTTCTTACAGGACAATAGTATTCCATCACAATTATATACCACAACTTGTTCAGCCATTCCCCAGTTGACGGTTGTTGTGATGAAGAGATTATGGTCATCTATCATCTTCCTAAGTAATGGCTTAGAGGGGAGCCAACTTAAAGGCATTGCTGAGAAGTGGGAAAGCAAATGAACAACCTGTACTGTGTCCCATATTAAATATGAGTGCCATAATGACTTCATTCTCTCTATTAGATACCCTATTTACTAAAACATGTAGGTTATTTCCAGAATACTGTAGCTCCTTGAGCATATCAACCAAAAGAAAGAAATATGAGCAAGAGCCAAAAAGGGAAAAAAGAGAAGGAAGACTGATAACTAGTTAATTAATCAATAAATATTTTAATGGTCCTCATGGATTTACCTGAAAATTCTATAAAACTTTAAAAATAATTTTAAGAAGAATACATAAATTATCTCAAAAATTAAGAAAGCTCTTACCAGAGAGCATGGTCATGATAGGGTGACAGCATGGACAGGATCTAATGTTGTCATCTTTAGTTTAAAGTAACCCTTTCTATGTCCCATATTAAATTTGAGTGCCATAATGACTTCATTCTCTCTATTAGATACCCTATTTACTAAAACATCTAGGTTATTTCCAACATATTGTAGCTTCTTGAGCATATCAACCAAAAGAAAGAAATATGAGAAAGTGCCAAAAAGGGAAAAAAGAGAAAGAAGACTGATAACTAGTTAATTAATCAATAAATATTTTAATGGTCCTGTTGGATTTACATGAAGGTTCTATAAAACTTTAAAAATAATTTTAAGAAGAATACATAAATTATCTCAAAAATTAAGAAAGCACTTTAAAATTCCATTTATGATAAGATAAAGAACATAAAGGCACAGAGATATGCAAAGAGGAGATTTAAAATATCCCTATTTGCTAATGACATGATGATTTACTTAGAAAATCATAGCTAATAAACAGAGAAAAAAATTTAGACAATTGAAACAAATTTACAGGTTACAAAGTAAACCCACAAAAATCAATTGCATATCTATATAATAAAATCTAATAGGCAATAATGGAAAGGGAAATTTCATTTAAAATAGCACCAAAATTAATAAACTGGGAATCAAACTCTCCCAATATTTCCATATGTTCAATTATAAAGTCCCCTAAAAGAAAAAAAAACAAAACAAACAAACAAACAAACAAACAAACAAAAAACTAAAGGAGTATTCAATGTTCATACCTGGGGCATATCAATGCAATAAAAAATGATGATACTATCGAAGCGAATATGTTTTTTTTAATTTTACACCAATCAAACAATTAAAGGGATACTTTACTGAATTCCAAACAATAATTAGAAAGTTTATTTAGAGGGACAAAAGATTTAGAACACTAAGGAAAATAATGGGAAAAAATAAGGATGAAAAGGGAATAGCATTTCCAGACCCCAAATTCTCTTAAAAAGTAGTGGTCATCAAAACCATTTGGTATCATTTAAAGAAATTCAGGGGCAGATCAACAATACAGATTAGACAAGGGATAATGCAAAACAAAGGAAGTTAATAATTCAATGTTTAATGAACAAGAAAGATAAATTACTTAAGAAAGAACTATTTATTTGATGAGAACTACTAGAAAATCTAAAAAGTGGTCTGGCAAAAATAAGGCTAATGCCCATATGTTTTACCATATCCCACAATAAATCCAAAATGGATAAACAACCTCAATATTAAAAACATAGTATTAAAATTATTTGAGGAATGAATCTTATGTCTTTCACAGCAAGAGTAGGTGATAAAATTTTAATCTAGAAAGGGATAGAGGCAATTACAAAAGATAAAAGAGAGAACCTAGATTACATGAAATTGAAAAGCTTTTGTGCGAACAACATTAATGCGCATAAGACAAGAAGGGAGGGGATAAAATGGGAAAGAAAAACAAAAAATTTGTATCAAATTTCTCTGATAAGAGTTTGGTATCCCAGAAACAGAGACTCACACATACAAATATACACATACATATACATATGCATATACATGCATATACACACATATAAATACATAAATATACATATACATATATACCTACTTACATATACATATATGTTTCTGTATATTAAAAAAAATTCTCCAAATGATCAAAGGATATGAACAGTTCTCAAATTAAGAATTATAAACTATTAGCAACAATATGAAAGACGATTCCTAATTACTAATAGCAATGAAAGTGCAAATAAAAAACAACATCGAGGTTTCACCCAACAATTTAGCAAGGATAACAAAGGATGGAAGTAGTTGACATCTTGGAGGTTGTAGGAACACAGTCAACACTAATGCAGTGGTGGTTAAGCTATGAATTATTACAACCATTAGATATCAATTTGGAAATATGCAAATAAAGTGAATAAAACATCCATATTCATAAAACATCCAATAATTCTAATACTAGGAAAGCCTACAGAAAGTCACTGGTAAAAATAAAGACCTCATATATGTCATTTCTTTACCAATTGTTTTTCTCTACCACTCTTCTTTCTTTCTTTAACTCTTCCAGGAATTCTTGTTCATCTTAAGTACAATTAGCATTTTTCTTTGAGACTTTGATTGTGTCTGTTTTGATGTCATTGTCTTCTTCTGGTGTCTTACGTCTTATGTTTTCTTCTGATGTCTTCTGAGGTCTTCCCTTCACCTGTGGTAGCTTTTAATGGTCAAGGGTTTTTTGTTTTGTTTTGTTTTGTTTTGTTTTGTTTTGTTTTTTGTTTGGTTTTTGGCACATTTTTTCCATCTCATTTCTTGACTTGTAACTTTATGTTAAAATTCAGCTCTGCTCACTTGGTAGTGGAGAGAAACTGTCCCAAATTCAGGCTTTTTTTGTGCTGCTATTCTTAGAACTAATTCTGGGAGATTAGAAATTTTTGGTGCTTCCATGGTTGTGTGATCCAGGGAGAGGTGTGATTACTACTCTCTTAGTATGCACTCTGGTCTTTACCCAGGAAGGGTCTCTGCTCTCCTGCATCCAAAAGCATTAGCACTCCTCTGGGCTTTGACCTGTAACCAGGCCTTGTTTTGCAACAGCCACAATCTCTAGTTCTCCTGTCTGCCTTGGAATTGTGACCTGGGCTCTCGTTCACTTGTCACCAACCACAAGTGTTAGACCTTATATATTCTATTTATAGAATATTTATAGGGGATCTTTTTTCTAAAGTAGATGCCCATTAATTAGATAATGACTAAACAAATGGTGGTACATAAATTTAATGGCATATTACTGTGCCATAAAAACAGCATATGTGATGAAATATAAAGAAGCATGGAAAGACTTACGTGAACTGATGTAATACGAAGTAAACCAAAAAAATATTATACACAAGGACTAAAACAATGTAAATGAAAGAATAATAACCCAGAAATAACCAAGGAAACAGAATAAGAATTTATATAGTACTTATTATTTCCTAGGCACTGTTCTAAAATTTTTTTATAAATATTAACTCATTTGATTCTCAAGATAATTCTTTAAGGTATATGCTAGTATCATCTACTTTTTACAATTTAAAAAAAAAACTGAGGCAAACAGACATTAAGTGATTCACTCTAGACCCAATGTTCTACACTGCCACTAGCTGCCTCAAAAAATAATGAATGTTGCAAAATTACAAAGAACAAGAATGACTCCAAAGAATAAATATGGGAAGCCACTCTTCTCCCAATTCCTTTGTAGATGTGGAGTGGTGGTGGTGGAATTCACAAGTTTGGAACGTGACGTTCTTTATTACTTTTTTTCAATGAATTCGTTCATTTTGGTGATTTTTTTTTCCTTTCTTCCTCTTTTAACTTTTTTCAATTTATTTTTATATAGGTTGGCCCTCTGAGAGAGGGAAAGGAAGGAATATCATAGAAGAAGAAACTTAAGCAATGTAAAAGCAACAGATATCAGTGGAATTATTTTTAAAATAAATAAACATTTATTAAGCTCCAAAGTTGTTGCTTCACTGAGGATACCAAGACAAACTGAAATAATCCCTCCTTTTCAAGAGCTTGTATTGAGGCAGCTAAGTGATGCAGTAGATAGTGCACTGGCCCTGGAGTCAGGAGGACCTGAATTCAAAGCTAGCCTCAGACACATGATACTCACTAGTTGTGTGTCCCTGGGCAACTCACTTAACCCTGATTGCCTCCAAAAAAAAAGAGCTTATATTCTATTATTCTATAAGGGCAAAAATGTTGACAAATATAAGTATATAGAAACATATACATAGTAAATAAAAGTTACTTTTATGAGGGGTGGCAATAAGATCTGCGAGATCAGGAAAGGCACCATTTTTAATTTTTTTCTTTATTATTTCTTTATTAACTTTTAACATTATTTTTAAATGATTTCCAAATTCTGTCTCTATGTGATTCTTTCTCTCTGTATGTGTTTCTCTCTCTCTCCAAACCCTTCTGCATCCATTGAGAAAGCAAGCAATATGATATCAATTGTACATGTGAAATAATGCAAAACATTTCCATATTAGTCATGTTGAAAAAAAGCAAGAAAAATTATGAAAATGAATAAAGATATATATATATACATACCTTACTTTTTACTTCTTATAATCCTCTCTACCTCTTCTTTGGTCATAAACTCTTCCCTTATTCATAGATATGATAGGTACATTTTTCCATGTTCCCCTAATTTACTTATGGAATAACACTGTACATCTAAATCATTTACCTATTTAGACCTTATCTTGGTACACTATGTGAGATGGTTATCTGTGCCTAATTTTTGCTGATTGCTTTCCAGTTTCCCAAGCAATTTTTGTCAAATATTGAGTTCTTACCTCAAAGCTTAGATTTTGGGGTTTATCAGATATTAGATTACTACTATCATTTGTTACTGTGTACTATGTACTTAATCTATTCTATTGATCCACCACTCTATTTCTTAACTAGTACCAGATTGTTTTGATATTCCTACTTTGTAATATAGTTTAAAATCTGGAAGTGCTAGGCTGCCTTTCTGGAGTCAGGTATTCATCTTCATGAATTCTAATCTGGCATCAGATACCTACTAGTTATATGACCCTGGGCAAGTTACTTAACACTATTTGCCTCAGTTTCTTCATCCGTAAAATAGGCTGGAGAAGGAAACAAATCACTCCAGTACCATGGCAAGGAAATCTCAAATGAGGTCATGAAGAGCCAGACATGACTGAATAACTGAACAACAACAATTTTTGCCTTTGCTTTGCCTGAGATGGTGATCATGACCCCCTGCCTTTTTTTTTTTAACTTAGCTGAAGCATAATAAATTCTGCTCCACTCCTTTATTTGAATTCTGTGTGCATTTCTGTTTCAGAAATGTTTCCCCCTTGTAGGGGTGAAGCCAAGATGGCAGAGGGAAAGCAGTGACTTGCTAGAGCTCTCCTCCAAACCCCTTCAAATACCTATAAAAAATGACTCTGAACAAATTCTAAAACAGCAGAACCCACAAAAAGACAGAGTGAAACAAATTTACAACCCAAAATAACCTGAATAGTTGATTGAAAAGGAATATCACTCCGGGCTGGGAGAAGGAGTACAGTTTGGTGTGGGCACACAGGCCACAGTGACCCTGGAGCAGTCCTCAGAGGACTGAATCGCAGACAGCTGTGACAGTTTCCAGACTTCTCAACCCATGAATGCCAAAGACAACTTAGAAAGTCAGTGGGAAAAGTCTGTGACTGCAGTGAGAGAAGGAGCTAGGTATCAGCTGCAAGTCCTGAGTGGGGTCCATGGCTGCCATGGCTGCCTCCTGTGCTTTTTAGCCCACAGACTGGGGGGGGGGGGTTGAGTGGCTGATCAGAGGGGTATTGCAGGAATCTCTTTGCCAGTTCTAAGGCAGGAATCTCTTGCTTTGCCCATGCTTGGATCTGGGTCACAGTTCTGAGGGGCGGTCTTGGGGCAAGGAGGAGCGCTGGTGCAGTGGGGCTTGTTGTGACTGTGGAGAGGAAACACCTTGTCCCTTATCATACCACTTTGGAAGAACTGAAAATTTACAGGTCCCTAGAAGTAGCTCTGAAAACAGCTGTATAAATCCCTGAAGCTTGGGACAGTACATTCTCCACATTGGAAGCAGACTTTTACCTTAACAAAGAG
Organism: Vombatus ursinus; assembly: GCF_900497805.2. Taxonomy (NCBI): domain Eukaryota; kingdom Metazoa; phylum Chordata; class Mammalia; order Diprotodontia; family Vombatidae; genus Vombatus; species Vombatus ursinus. The sequence continues at coordinate 14,840,445 of NW_020954576.1, forward strand.
TTTAAAACTCAAGTAATTGGCTGGGATCATGAGTAAGCAGTGCAAAGAGAGTCAGACCATATTATCTTATTTTGGTGACAAAGAAGATCAAAACATACAACCAGAAGAAAACAACAAAGCCAAAGCTCCTACATCCAAAGCCTCCAAGAAAATATATGAATCAGCCCCAGGCCTTGGAAGTGCTCAAAAGGGATTTTGAGAAGCAAGTAAGAGAAGTAGAGGAAAAACTGGGAAGAGAAATGAGAGTGATGCAAAAAAATCATGAAAAACAAGTCAACAGCTTGCTAAGGGAGACCCAAAAAAAATAACACCGTAAAAAGATGAAAATAACACCTGAAAAAATAGACTAACCCAAATGGCAAAAGAGGTCCAAAAAGCCAATGAGGAGAATAATGCCCTAAAAAGCAAAATTGGTCAAATGGAAAAGGAAGTCCAAAAGATTACTGAAGAAAATACTTCCTTAAAAATTAGAATAGAGCAATTGGAAACTAGTGACTTCATGAGCAATCAAGACACTGTAAAATAAATCCAAAAGAATGAAAAATTAGAAAATAATGTGAAATATCTCATTGAAAAAACAACTGACCTGGAAAATAGATACAGGAGAGAGAATTTAAAAATTATTGGACTATCTGAAAGCCATGATAAAAAAAAAAAAGAGCCTAGACATAATCTTTCAAGAAATGATCAAAGAAAACTGCCCTGATATTTTAGAACCACAAGGCAAAATAGAAATTGAAAGAATCCACCAATCTGCTCCTGAAAGACATCCCCAAAGTAAAACTCCTAGGAATATTGTAGCCAAATTCCAGAGTTCCCAGGTCAAGGAGAAAATATTACAAGCAGCCAGAAAGAAACAATTCAAATATTGTGGAAACACGATCAGGATAACTCAAAATTTAGCAGCTTCTACATTAAGGGGCCACAGGGCATGGAATATAATATTCTGGAGGGCAAAGGAGATAGGATTACAACCAAGAATCACCTACCCAACAAAACTTCAGGGGAAAAAATGGTCATTCAGTGAAATAGAGGACTTTCAAGCATTCTTGATGGAAAGACCAGAACTGAATAGAAAATTTGACTTTCAAATACAAGACTCAAGCAGAACATGAAGAAGTAAACAGGAAAGAGAAATCATAAGAGACTTATTAAGGTTGAACTGTTTACATTCCTGCATGGAGAGATGATACTTGTAACTCATGAGACCTTTGTCAGTATTAGGGTAGTTGGAGGGAAAGAATTATATGTATAGATAGATAGATAGATAGATAGATAGATAGATAGATAGATAGATAGAGGGCAGAGGGTGAGTTGAAGATGAAGGGGTGATATCTGGAGAATAAAATTAAGGGGTGAGAGAGGATTATACCAGGAGAAGGAGAATGGGAGAGGTAGAACGGGGTAAATTATCTCATAAAAAAAACAGAAAAGAAAAGGCTCTTACAATAGAGGGGAAACAGGAGAAGGTGAAAGGGAATGAATGAATCTTATTCTCCTAGGATTTGACTTAAGGAGGGAATAACAGACACACTCAATTAGGTATGGAAATTTGTCTTACCCTACAGGAAAATGTGGGGGAAAGGGGATAAGAGAGTAGAGGGATGATAGAAAGGAGGGCAGATTGGGAAAGGGGGTAACCAGAAGCAAATACTTCTGAGGAGGGACAGGGTAAAAAGAAAGAATAGAATAAATGGGGGGGGCAGGATAGCATTAAGGGAAATAGAGTTAGTTTTTCACAGCATGTCTACTATGGAAGTGTTTTGCATAACTGCACGTGTATAACCTATATTGAGTTGCTTGCCTTTTCAATGAGGGTGGGTGGGGAGGGAGGAAGGGAGAAAATTTGGAACCCAAAGTTTTAAAAATACATGTTTAAAAAAATGTTTTCACATGCAACTGGGAAATAAGAAATACAGGAAATGGGGTACAGAAATCTATCCTGCCCTACAGGAAAACTGAAGGGGAAGGGGATAAGAGAAGGGGGGAGAGATAGAAGGGAAGGCAGACTGGGGAAGGGGTATTCAAAACACATGCCATCTTGGGGTGGGGGGAGGGGAGAGATGGGGTGAAAATTTGGAATTCAAAATCTTGTGGAAGTAAATGTTGAAAACTAAAAATAAATAAACAAAAAAAGCAAAAAGAAAGGATAAAAAAAGAAAAAAATACAATTTCCCCTCCCAAAAAAAAAGACACTGAGTCATGCACAAGTTAGTTGTCCAGGGTCACAGAGCTAGTGAGTGTCTGAGGCTGGATTTCAACTCAGGTCTTCCTATCTCCAGGTATAGCTCTATCCACTATACCACCAAACTTTTCAAATGCTAATTATTTATTTGGCATGTTCCAAATATTTTCATATCCTCTGCTATAATAATTCATATTTATTTTGATCCATTACTATCATTATCATAAATAGCTGATTTTTTTAAAAAAAGTGTTTCTTGTAAACAATATATCATTGTTTCTAGTTTCTAATCTATTTTTCTATCTACTTGCATTTTATGGATGGGTTCCTCCCATTCACATTCATGGTTATGATTACTCTGTATTTAGCCTCCATCCTATTATCTCTCTCTTTTTACACTGTCCCTCCTCAATATTCTGTTTTTCTTCTGACCACTGCCACCTTTAATCTAAAAAGATTTCATTTTTGAGATGAACTTTGAAGGACACCATAAATTCTTGGAGGCAGAGGGTGAAATAGGAGCATATCCCAAACTGAGGAATGGACACAAGGTGGGAACAACCTATGCAAAGTCATAGAAATGGGAAACAGAACACAGTTGAAAGGGATAGCAAGAAGACTGGTTTGGCTAAACAGAAGACTACCTGGTGGGCTCATGTTATTACATTCTCTTCAATTAAATCCCCATTACAGTTTCATTTTTTTAAAATGCAGATGTACAAATATTTTTCCACATGTCTTTAAAGCAGGTAGCTCAGAAAACATTACATCATAGGCATTTAAGAAAGAGAAGAAGAGGCACTGAAATTTCTAACAAATTTAAGGCTTAATGGAAAACTAGAAGAGTGGAAAAAAGTGGCTCCTGATTTCTTTCAGAAGATAATAAATTTCTTGAAGACAGAGACTGTTTAATTTTTCACTTTGTCTCCTAGACCCTTAATATAATGCTCTGCATAGAACTGCAGTGAATTAGTATTTGTTGAATTTAGCACCTAGTCTATTTGAGCTCCAAAAGCATTCTTTTAGTTTCCTCTTGTTCCAATATATTGAAATGTGAATTGCTAGAAAATAAATACCAGTATGGTAATTGTTATAGATGTTAATGTAGGAAGTTATTTATTTGCACCAAGACATGAGAGCATTAAAATAAACTTACTTGGAACTCTCTCCTGCTGTATACTTTTGTATAACTATGTTGATCTCATAGACTATGGGACAATTATCTGATTTACCTCCTGTTTTAATTGGACCATGGCCCTCAGTACCCCTTTGGTGGCTGCAGCTCCTCAGAAGTTACTTCCCCCAAAAGGATTTCAATTACTATCACCCTGACTGGAAGGGGGGAAGAAAAGACCTTTTTTCTGGACACTGAAGCCTTAGATAATTATTTTTGAAAAGAATCCCTAAAAAGAAGCTTTAAAAGAAATCTATAAATTCTGAAAAGCCAAAGCCATTCTTCAAGATATTAAATACACTTATTGTCTCACAAAATGCCACATGAACCCAGGCATTCCCCATAGAACATGTATTATTTATAAGGTAAATAAGAAATTACATTAGATGCCTCCTGGTATCTAAATATGATTAGATAAGTTTTTTTTTTCAAAATTTCCTTGTCATTGTTGACATGACTAGTTACCAAGCAACAAGTTTTGTATACTATATGGCTAGTGTTTTTTGTTGTTGTTATTGTTTTTTTCCCCATTACTAGATGGAGAATGATGTAGTCAAGAATTTGAGAATCCCATTTTCATAAAAATGGAAGCTTTGGTAATATTTGTGCCCCTCAACAGAGGTGCCTAATTTTGATGGGTCTTCCCAGAATACAAGAAGACTTTCAATCTTCTTTGAATCTATTGTCATTGTGATCATATGATGCCAAGCTTCTCTCCTGCTTATTCTCATAGAGGCAAGTACAAAACAAAATGGTTCAGAAGACTTTGACTCAAGAAGCTACTTCATAGAAGGATGGAATCTAGCACAGGATCAGGATATGTTGCAAGTTTTCTATTCTGGAGCTTATAGAAGGGTTCTGTGCTTCTAACTAAGCTTTGACTCTCATAGTAAGTTTAGGACTGTCACACAAGGTTTGGAATGACCAGAGATATAGTAGCCTTAGTCTTAAACACCTTCTGAAAATATCAGCTAATGCATCACTTGCTTTTAGGTTAAAGTGGGGGACTGGGGAATACTAAACATTAATAAGTATAGTTTAAAAACAAAAACAAAAACAAAAAACTTATCTTGATGGAAGATAGATCAATTTGTTTGAGGGCGAGCCTAGGCGTAATCTAATATAAGATAGATTCTATTAATGGTCCTCTGTTGTAGTTTGCCAGAAGTAGACTTATAGAGATTCAGACCATATGTGTGTGTGTATATATTTGTTTCAAATAAATGTACACTTTTGAGGTCCTTCCTAGGTATGCCTACCTACTGATTGTCATTCTAAGTTCATTGGAAATCTTAAATGATTTGAAGACATACAGAAAATAAGATACCTCTGTATTTAATTTTCCAGGGTTCCATTATTGTCTTTGAATACCTCACACTTGGTATAGTGCATGGCATATAATACTTGCTTAACAAATATTTGTTGATTGATAGAGATTAAATATTTCTAAGTTGAGGAAACAACTGTTACAGTACTGGTTCTATTCTATTTTTTGGGGGTATGTGGGCTTATTCTCATGGGTAAATTCTTTATCCTAAAATGCCTCCAGATTCTCAGGAATTGTTTTTAAATGAAAAGCTGTCATTTTTCTTCAGAAGACAGTCTTTTAGTTCAAGAGGTTCATCTAGATTTATAGAAAGTGTATTTGGAGATAATTAGATGGGCTACAGGAAACTAAAAGAGAGGAAATGTAAAATGGAGGTGTTTAAGAGTTTTTCTAAATGACTGGATAATGAGAAATAATGAGCTACCTAACTAACCCAATAACAGAGTATAAATGATTTTTTGTAGTATTAGAAGGCCTTCACATGCCTATCTGGTCAACCTGCCTGTCTGAGCATCAGCAATGGCACTGGTAACCTTTAAATTCATTCTGGTGCCACTCTGAGTCAATGGAGAAGACACTGTGCTTTGGAGGAAGAACCCAGCTCTTGAAAACCTGGTTGGAGCTGAACTTCTAGGAGAGTGAAGAAAAGGAGGAAAAGGGAATTTTCTACCTTCTCCTCCCTCCTATCAACAATGGTTTCTTATTCTCTGCCTATATAAGCCCAGTAAGGAGGAAAGTTGAAGAGAAACTGTGGTTGAAAGTTTAGAAGGTAAATCTTCAGATGTACCCTACTGATACCTAACTTCTTTTTCTCTTGTCAGTGTCAGATGACTCAGTAATTGTTTACCTGATGAGTGGCACAAAGCTAAACTGACAGAAATTGGTTTCACCAGGCAGGCAGGTAGTCAAATGCTATTCTTGTGACTCAAGAGTTCCCTTTAGATAAGTAATAACTCTGGAACTACTGCAGGATTACGTTGTTTTGTCAGTAGGAGAGGACCTGGATCCTGGGGACAGAATCCTGCTGTTTAGGAGATGGGCAAGTCTCAGAACTAAGAGTTTGAAGGTATAGGGCTAGGGAGGATCTTGATGTTTGTAGATTAAGGGTGCAGGTTCTTTCTGGGAAAAAAAAAACATAGTAATACCCTAGTCCAGAAATTCAGGAGAGCCAGACGTTGAAAGTAGGGATGATTATAGCCAAGTGATGAAGCAGCTTTCTTAACAGACTAAAAGAACGAGATCATCAGGAAAAATTCAAAAACATCAGCATCACTCAGCATTAGAAAATAAGCTCTCTTTCCTTACATGTGTCTTAACTGTATGGGTGCCTCTGTGTTTCCCTCTTTATTCATGAATGCTGTTGGTGTCACCTCTTGCCATAAAGATAGTATTTTGTTGAAAGTGTGCCCTACATGTACTGGGGAGCTATTTTGTTGCAACTATTCTTACTGTACTTCCTATATATCTTGTTGTTTCTACATTGGCTACATCTCTCACATTTGCCTCCTATTTCTCCCCTAACATTGCCACCACCCTGATGAAAGCCTTTATCAACTCATGCCTGGAATATAGGAACAGTCTGTTGGTTTGTCTATCTCACAAATCTCTTCTTCCTCCAGTTCATCCTCTTTGACTGTAAAATTGATCTTCCTTAAGCACAAATCTGGCCATGTTACCCTGCATTGTTCAATAAAATCCAATGGCTCCCTTTAACCTCCAGTGTCAAAAATGAAATCCTCTGATTGATGCTTAAAGATCTCCATAACCTTACTACTTTTGCAGTTTTCTTATACTTTAACCCCCACCCCTATATTCTGTGGACCAGTGACACTAGCCTCCTTGCTATTCTTTGATGTTTCATGTTTGTTTAATATTTAATTTTTCCCAATTACATATAAAAATAATTTTTCACATTTATTTTGGTTTGACTTCCAAATTTTCTCCCTCCCTACCCCACCCTACACTGAGAAGGAAAGCAATCGGATATAGTTTATACATGTGCAGTCATGTAAAACATATTTCCATATTAGTCCTGTTGTGAAAGAAAACACAGATCAAAAACAAAACAAGAAAAATAAAGTTTAAAAAAAAGCACACTTTGATCTACATTCAGACTCCAGTTTTTTTCTCTGAAGATGGATAGCATTTTTCATCACAAGTCATTCAGAATTGTTTTTGGTCATTTTATTGCTGAGAATAGCTTAAGTCATTCACAGTTGATCATCATACAATATTGCTGTTACTGTGCAAAATGTTCTCTGGTTCTCCCCTAACATTTCACCAACAAAGTATTAGTGTCTCATTTTTCCACATCCCTTCCTACATTTGTCATTTTATTTTTTCTGTCTTATTAGCCAGTCTGATGAGTGTAGAGTGGCACCTCAGACTTGCTTTAAATTGTGTTTCTCTAACCAATAATGATTTAGATACTTTTTTCATATGACTATAGGTAGCTTTCATTATTTCATCTGAAAACAGCCTGTTGATATCCTTTGACCTTTTATCAAATGGGGAATAGATTTTATTTTTATAATTTGACTCAGATATCTATATATTTGAAAAATGAGGCCTTTATTCAGAGAAATGGATTAAATTTTTTCACAGTTATGACTGTGTTTCCCTCCATTCTGTTTTCCCATTTATCCTACTTTCTCTCTCCTCCCACTCTATCCTCAAAAGTGTTTTGCTTCTGACTCCTGCCTTCTCCAATCTGCCTTCCCTTCTATCAGCCTCCTGACCCTTCTTTTATCCCCCTCACTGCCCACTTTTTTATAGGGTAAGATAGATTTCTATACCCAACTGAGTGTGTTATTCTTTCTTTGAGCCAACTCTGATGAGAGTAAGGTTCAAGTGCTCCAACCCCCTCCTCCATCTTCCTCTCCACTGTAAAAGCTCTTTTTCACTTCTTTTATGTGAGATAATTTACTCCATTCTACCTCTATCTTCCCTCTTCTCTCAGTGCATTCTTTTTCTCATCCCTTAAGATAGTATCCCATCATAGTCAACTCACATTTGTGCCCTCTGTCTGCAGATATTTCTTCTAACTGCCCTAATAATGACAATGTTCTTAGGAGTTTCAAGCAGCATCTTCCCATGTATGAATGTTTACCCTTATTGAATATCTTATGATTTCTCTTTCCTGTTTACCTTTTTTATGCTTCTCTTGAGTCTGGTGTTTGAAAGTCAGTTTTTCTACTCAGCTGTGGTCTTTTCATCAGCAATGCTTGAAATTCTTCCATTTCATTGAGTATCCATTTTTCCCTGGGAGGATTATACTCAGTTTTGCTGGGTAGGTGACTGTTGGTTGTAATCCTAGCTCCTCTGACTTCTGGAATATCATATCCCAAGCCTTTTGATCCTTTAAAATTGTAGCTGCTAAATCTTGGATTATCTTAACTGTGGCTCTATGATATTTGAATTGTTCCTTTTTGGCTACTTGCAATATTTCCTCCTTGACCTGGGAGCTCTAGAATTTGACTATAATATTACTTGGAATTTTTATTTTGGGATCTCTTTCAGGAAGTGATCAGGGGAATTTTTTTTCAATTTCTATTTTACACTTTGGTTCTAGAATATCAGGGCAGTTTTCCTTGAAAATTTCTTGAAAGATGTCTAGGTTCATTTTATTTTTTATTAAATCATGTCTTTTAGGTAGTCCAATAATTATTAAATTATCTCTCCTGGATCTAGTTTCTGTTTATTTGTTTGTTTGTTTGTTTGTTTGTTTGTTTGTTTGTTTTCCAATGAGATATTTCACTTTTCCTTCTATATTTTTCCATTCTTTTGATTTTGTTTTAGTGTCCCTTGATGTCTCATGGAATCATTAGCTTCCAATTGACCAATTCTAATTTTTAAGGAAGTATTTTCTTCAGTGAGCTTTTGTACCTCCTTTTCCTTTTGACCAATTTGGTTCCTTAAGGATTTCTTATTTTCAGAGGATTTCTGTGCCTCATTTACCATTTGACCTATTTTGTTTTTTAAGGTGTGATTTTCTTCAGCATTTTTTCTGCCTCTTTTACCAAGCTTTTGACACTCTTTTCATGATTTTCTTGCATCACTCTCATTTCTTTTTCCAGTTTTTCCTCTACCTCTTTTATTTTATTTTTTAAATCCTTGTTGAACTTTTTTTGCCCCAGGAACTCTTTTTGGGCCTCAGACCAATTCACATTTTTCTTTGGAGGCTTTGAGTATAGTAGTTTTGACTTTGATGTCATCTGAGTTTGTGCTTTGATCTTCCCTGTCATCCTAGTAACTTTCTATGGTCAGGTTGTTTTGTTGTTGTAGTTGTTAGCTCATTTTTCCAGCCTATTTCTTGACTTTTAACTTTATGTTGAAGTTGGGCTCTGCTCTTAGAGTGAAGGGGACACCGTCCCAAGCTTCGGGTGCTTTGTGTATCTGTTTTCAGTGCTAGTGGGGGGCAGGGGGAGAGGGAGTCTGTAAGTTTTCAGTCCTTACAAAGAGGTATGAACTGAGAGGTGAGTTTACTACATTCCTAGACTGCTCTAATCTGAGTGACCAGAAGCTCTTTTTCACTTTGAAATGGTGATCAGGATCCCCATTCCCCTATAGCCTCATGTTCTGGTGTGCTAGTGCTTCTTCTTAACCTGGGACTATGACCTCGATCTGAGTATAGGCCATGCAACAGAGTGCTACACTAGTACCAGTAAAGGGACACCTGTAATCTCCTTCTGACCAGTTGTCCCACCCCTTTACCATCTGTGGGCTCAGAGCTTCATAAGCTACCACTACTGCTGCTGATTCAGTCACACACATATCACACACACACACACACACACACACACACATACACACACGTACATACACACAATACACACACAGCCTGCTGTTGCTTTGCGGTATCATGGGCTATACTGGTACAACCTGCTCTGGATAGTGTTCCACTCTCACCCTGGTGCAACAGACCTTTCCTGATGACCTTCTAAGTTGTCTTGTGCTAGGGAAGTGTTTCACCCTGTCTTTTGGGGGTTCTGCTGCTCTAGAATTCATCTTGAGGTATTATTTAAAGTTTGGAGGGGAATTTGGGGAAAAGTCAGGCTCATGCCTGCCTTTTCTCTGCCACCTAAGCCATGCCCCTCTTCCTTGATTGTTTTTGAACAAGATACTTTATTTCCTGGTTCTGGTCAGTTTCACTGGCTGCCCCCAACCCTCCTCATGTCTGATTCCTGACTTCCTAAAAATCTCAGCTAAATAATCATCTTTTGCAAGAATTCTTCCCAGACCCCTTATTGCTAAGTCCTTTTCTTCTGCTGAATATCAACAAATTATCCTGTACATGTCTGTATACATCTTGCTTGTACATTGTTTTACAGGTTATTTTCCCCATTAGACTGTAAGCTTCTTGAAAATGGGACTCTTTTTTTTCCCCTTTCTTTGTATCCCCAACACTTAGCACATTGCCTGTCGTGGTATGCTTCATAGTAAGGGTTCCATACAAATTAGTCTACTGACTATACCATTTCTTTAAAAAGCTTTGCTTTAGAAGATGGCAGAGTAAAAGCAGTGACTTACTTGAGCTCTTCCCCAAACCCTTCCAAATACCTGTAAATATGGTTCTAAACAAATTCTAGAGCAGCAGAACCCACAAAAAGACAAAGTGAAACAAATTTCCAGCCCAAGACAACCTGGATAGTTGATTGGAAAGGTCTATTGTGCCAGGCTAGGAGAGGAACACAGTTCAGCATGGGCCCTGCAGGCAAAGACCATGCCTCAGTGAACTTGGAGCAGGCCTCAGGGAACTGAATCATGGGCAGCTGTTGTGGTTTCCAGACATCTCAACCCACAAACGCCAAAGACAACTTAGAAGGTCAGTAGCAAAGGTTTGTAACCAAAGTGAGAAAGAAGCTTGGTCCCAGCCCCAGTCCTGGTGCAGTAACAGGATTGTGACTGCTTCTAGAACTCTTGGCCCATAGACTGAGGTAGAATTGAGTGACTGATCAGAGGGGGATTGCAGGGATCTCTTTGCTGGAGCTGGGGCAGGATTCTCTTACTTTGTCCATGGTTGGATCTGGGTCACAATTCTTGGTGGCGATCCTCGGGCAAGGAGGAGTGCTGGAATGGTGGAGCTTGTAGTGGAGGTGGAAAGGGAATCCTCATCACAGTTCCAAGATAGAAAAGAGTGTTTGTGGTCACTCATAGACCACAGCACAGGCCAGGAAAGGAGTAAAAACCTTGCCTTTGATCATATTACCTTGGAAGTACTGAAAATTTACAGGTCTCTAGAAATATCTCTGAAAACCGCTGCACAAAACCCCTGAACCTTGGGACAGTACATTCTACACACTGGAAGCAGACCCCTACCTTAACAAAGAGTTGAAAACTCAAGTAATTGGCTGGAAACATGAGCAAACAGTGCAAAAAATATCATACCATAGAATCTTTTTTGGTGACAAAGAAGATCAAAACATACAACCAGAAGAAGACAACACAGTCAAAGCTCCTACATCCAAAGCCTCCAAGAAAAATATGAATTGGTCCCAGGTCATGGAACAGTTCAAAAAGGATTTTGAGAAGCAAGTAAGAGAAGTAGAGGAAAAACTGGGAAGAGAAATGAGAGGGATGCAAGAAAATCAAGAAAATCTTGCTAAAGGAGACCCAAAAAATACTGAAGAAAATAACACCTTAAAAAATAGCCTAACTCAAATGGCAAAAGAGGTCCAAAAAGCCAATGACAAGAATTTCTTAAAAAGCAGAATTGGCCAAATAGAAAAGGAAATCCAAAAGTTCGCTGAAGAAAAGACTTCCTTAAAAACTAGAATGGAGCAAATGGAAGCGAGTGACTTTATCAGAAATCAAGACATTGTAAAACAAAACCAAAAGAATGAAAAAATAGAAGACAATGTGAAATAGCTCATTGGAAAAAACAACTGACCTGGAAAATAGATCCAAGAGAGAGAATTTTACAATTATTGGACTACCTGAAAACCATGATCAAAAAAAAATAGCCTAGACATCATCTTTCAAGAAATTATCAAGGAAAATTGCCCTGATATTCTAGAACCAGAGGACAAAATAGAAATTGAAAGAATTTACTGATCACCTCCTGAAAGAGATCCCCAAAGGAAAACTGCTAGGAATATTGTAGCCAAATTCCAGAGTTCCCAGCTCAAGGAGAAAATATTGCAAGCAGCCAGAAAGAAACAATTCAAGTATTGTGAAAACACAATTAGGATAACACAAGATTTAGCAGCTTCTACATTAAGGGACCAGAGGGCTTAGAATATAATATTCCAGAGGGCAAAGGAGATAGGATTAGCCAAGAATCACCTACCCAGAAAAACTGAGTATAATCCTTCAGGGGAAAAATGGATATTCAGTGAAACAGAGGATTTTCAAGCATTCTTGATGAAAAGACCAGAACTGAATAGAAAATTTTACTTTCAAATGCAAGACTCAAGAGAAGCATGAAGAGATAAACAGGAAAGAGAAATCATAAGGGATTTATTAAGGTTGAACTGTTTACATTCCTAAATGGAGATGATATTTTTAACTCATGAGACTTTTGTCAGTATTAGGGTAGTTGGAGGGAAAAAATATATGGATAGATAGATAGATAGATAGATAGATAGATAGATAGATAGATAGATAGATAGATGGATAGATAGATAAATAGATGGCACTGGGTGAGTTGAAGATGAAGGGGTGATATCTGGAGAACAAAATTAAGGGGTAAGACAGGATTATACCAGGAGAAGGAGAAAGGAAGAGGTAGAATGGGGTAAATTACCTCACATAAAACAGACAAGAAAAGACTTTTACAGTGGAGGGGATGTGGGGGAAGGTGAGAGGGAATGAGTGAATCTTCTCATCAAATTTGGCTCAATTGGGTATAGAAAGCTATCTTACCCTATAGGAAAATAGAAGGGAAGTGGATAAGAGGGGTAATGATAGAGGGGCAGGCAGATTGGAGGTGGGGCTAATCAGAAGCAAACATTTCTGAGGAAGGACAGGGTCAAAAGAGAGAACAGAATAAACAGGGGATGTTATAGGATGAAGGGAAATACAGTTAGTTTTCACAACATGACTACTGTGGAAGTGTTTTGCAGTTTTGCATGATTACACATGTATAACCTATATTGAATTGCTTGCCTTCTCAATGAGGGTGGGTGGGGAGGGAGGAAGGGAGAAAATTTGGAACCCAAAGTTTTAAAAACAAATGTTAAAAATTGTTTTTACAAGAGGATCTGAGTTCAAATACGGCCTTAGATTCTTGACAGTTACTAGCTGTGTGACCCTGGGCGAGTCACTTAACCCTGACTGCCTCAGCAAAAAATAAATGAATGAATGAATGAATGAATGAATGAATGAATAAATGGATGAATAAATAAATAAATAAGTAAATAAATAAATGATTTTTACATGCAACTGGGAAATAAGATATACAGGCAATGGGGTACAGAAATCTATCCTGCATTACATAAAATAGTAAGGGAAGGAGATAAGAGAAGTGGGGGGGGAATAGAAGGGAGGGCAGATTAGGGGATGGGTTATTCAGAATGCACATCGTCTTGAAGTGGGGGGGAGGGACGAGATGGGGAGAAAGTTTGGAACTCAAAATCTTGTGGAAGTGAATGTTGAAAACTAAAAACAAATTAATAATAAAGTAACAGCAATACTGTAAGATGATCAGCTGTGAATGACTTAGCAATTCTCAACAATACAAATATCCAAGATAACTCTGAAAGACTTATGATGAAAAATCCTATCCATCTCCAGAGGCAGAACTGATGGTGTCTGAATACAAACTGAAGCTTACTTCTTTTTTACTTCATTTTTCTTGAGCTTCTATTTATTTGTTTGTTTGTTTGTTTGTTTTTTGGTGTATGTTTTCTTTCACAACATGACTATCATGGAAATGTTTTGTATGACTACACATGTATAACCTATATTGAATTGCTTGCCTTCTCAATGAGGGGTATGGTGGGGAGGGAAGAAGGGAGATAATTTGGAACACAAAGTTTTAGGAACAAATATTATAAATTATTTTTGCATGTAACTGGGGAAAATAAAGTACTAAATAAAAAGGATTGACTTAAAAGCTTTGCTTTAGAGCTCATGCATTATAGCTTTCAGAGCACAAACCCATAGAATCCATTAAACTTGGGGTTGTCTACACCTGAGATACAAACCCATGCAGCCTAGATATATCTAGGCTTCCTTATTTGAGTCATTGGTTATTTGTCACATTCCCTACTTGAATCAATAGCTATTAATTATTTTTTAAAATGCATGATAAAGCTATAAAAGATTTTTAAAAATTTAAATAATAAAAGTTTTCACCAAGGTATAATTTTAGGCTAAAAGAAACTAAATCTTTTACATGTTAATGAACATAAATATTTCCTGATAGAGCTGATGCTAGATTTTTTTGAGGGTAGAATTCTTCAAATGTCCAAACAGTAAATCCAGTACTATGGAAGGCATCAAGAATAACTGAACTGTGTAATAATCTCTAAAATCCCTTCCTGTTTAAATTTTTAAGATTCTAAACAGAACTGCATCCAGGCAAGACTCACAAATATTAGTCTGCTGGCCACAGGTATCAGAATTTTGGACCTTAGATGGGAATTACACAAAATGCTGTTTGAGCTTGATTCCCTGACTTACATCATAATCATCATCATCATCATCATCATCAATAAACTATTTTGAGACTCCCTTGTTCAGGCTAAAGTGGATGCTCTAGTCAGAGTTATGTAACAGCTAACATTTGTATAATGCTTTAAGGTTTGCAAAGCATATTACATATATCCTCTTAATAGTCCTTTGTGGGTTGAGCTATCATTATACTCATTGTATACCTGAGGAAACTAAAGCTATCAGAGGGTAAGTGATTTTCCCAAGATCATGGTAAGTGTCTGAGTCAGAAGTCAAACTCTAATCTTCCTGTCTCCAAAAGCACTACTAATCTTGACTCTATCCACTGTACCTTTGATATCAAACTCAAACAGAAACCAAGGTCAGTAAACCACACATTAGGATCCTTGTAACCAGCATACTGATTTAGAAAACTAAAGATTAGTATTTTATTTGTTCTATAATATTTTGATTTATTTCATTAAATATTCCCCAATTCCATTTTAATCTGGTTTGAAATAATCAGTAATATTTTGTGTTTGACACCTCTGTATGAAACCACTTAGCCTCTGTCTCTTTTATCTTCTAACTCACACTTCTGAATCAGAGAAGCTCAAGGTTAGGAGAGGCCATCTAAATCCAATGAATAAATGAACCAGAATTGTCTCTACAACTTGAAAACAGTTCTCATGGTTGCCCTAAGCATTCTTTTCTTTCTGTTTTCTTTGTGATCCTCCACCTGATCCTCATAGGACATGATTTATAAGTCCCTCACCATGTTGTTGTCATCTTGAGATCACAATCTGATTTATGAGTCCTTTCTTAAACATGGTGCCTAGAACTGAATATAAGTGTCTGACTTGGGCAGAATATAGCACCATCCTAATCCTGGACAGTAAATCTCTCAATAGAGCTAAAGACTACATTAGCTTTTTAGCTTGCTGATTATAGACTTGAATTGTTACACTAAAATTCCTGTTCTGACCTATAGTTTGCAGATTACATTCTTTTGTCTTATGAAAATTTAAATATTTGCCCTTCTCCAGTGATCCAATACTTCTATTCTCCAAAGATATTTCAAGTATTAATGCTACTGGTTGAGCAATCACATACATAAGTTCCTTTTCCAACCTGAATGTGATCTGCCTATGCTTATTGATTGGAACGTGTAACTTAGATTTTATTTTACCATCTCTTTAGTTATTTTGAATTTGAATTCCAAATTAACAACTTTTTTTGCCCTTTCTAGTCCAAAGATCATTCTGAAACAGAAGCAAAATATGAGGTAAATTGTTATGCATTCTTTGTTATCATCATCCCATCCATCAAAAACAGCCATATTGGGGCAGCTAGGTAGTGCAGTGGATAGAGTACTGGCCCTGTCGTCAGGAGGACCTGAGTTCAAATCTGGCCTCAGACACATAACACTTACTAGCTGTGTGACCCTAGGCAAGTCACTTAACCCCATTGCCTAGCCAAAAAAAAAAAAAGCCATACTATTCCATATTTCAGTAACCTTCCTTCCAACTATAATTTTTAAATCTTGTTTTACTTATCTTAGCACTCTTTATCAGCCTAACCTCACTCTTAGGTTTAGCATTCATCACAATATTTAAAGGACATACCACGCTTTTATATATATGTTGAATTCTCTGTATATCCATAATGGTTTCTTTTGACTGCCTGACTTTTTCTTTCTCATTTAGATTGTGTCTTTTTCTTTGTGTCTTCTGAATTCCATTCAGCTCCCAATACCCCCTAGTTTTCCTATAGTTTAGTCCATTGTCCTACAAAATCTGGTTGTACTATAAGAACAATCATATTGAAAATGTAAAAACCAGGCTTTGTTTTTTACCCACTGGCTGTACCAAAGTAGGCACCAGTCCATATTTGTCTTTCAAGTCATCATTTGTTGATCCCTGATTTAGTCCATGGGACTAGCTTTTCAGGGTCACTCCAATGCAATTTTCACTAATATTTCCTTAAGAGGCATTGCAACTGTCCTTGAGACTCAACTGTTTCAGGAGATTAAGCCTCAGGATATTAGTATAACTTCTTGGTCATCTAAGGAGAAAAAATAGTACACAAGGAGTCAGGTGCTTCTCTCTGAGCCTTCTGAGGGACAGACCACCAGAATGACCCACTCAGGGAAATTGTGCTTAGCTGGATCATTGCTGTATTTTTGCTGAATATTTTCCCCTATTATGACAAAGTGAACTTCCTTTTATTAACTGCCAAATTTTTCATGAGTGTCCCATTTTATTCTACTTTTTAATCTAAAGTACCAGTTTAGTATAAGTATGGCTTAGTGACTATTAAAGCTTCTGTACTTCAAAATTCTACTGAGGAAGTCCAAACCAAAAGAATGTGAAAACTCTTAACAATGAAATTCTGAAGAGAGAAAGGGAAACAATTTCAGTGAGGGGAGAAATATGGACTTGTCTTTACATCATTTCTTGTCTGAAGAATGGATGTGGACCTTGAAGGAATTCACCAACTAACATTTAAATTTTTAAAAGATATATACAGAAAATGAAAAAAAAAGTGACAGTAAAAACAAATGAATGTGAGTATTATACAGTGCTACAGATGAGGATGAGGAAAGAATTGCAAGGAAAGCTAATAAAAAAGATGACTTGCAGGCTTTTTTGTTTTTGTTTTGTTTATTATTTGAGGGAAAGGGAAATGAAAGAAGAGTGAAAACTCTTGAGGTGGGTAGGATGACTATAACTGATGAGGAAAGAATACAAAGCCACTCAATTCTTGTTTTTCTTCTGTTTTCTCTGACAGGAAAATTACCTTTGCTCCAGAAACAGCAAAACAAAAATGTGTAGGACGGGGTTGAATCCCATCATAAGGAAACAATAAGGGAATGTGTAGGTGCCTTTGACAAATCCAAGTCACCTGGGCCTAATGAAACACATCATCATCTACTGAAGGAACTGGAGAGTGTTGTTGCTGATGAAGGAGAACTGAAGAAGTACTGCAGAATCAGAAAAGAACAAATTCTGGCTTAATGTTCAAAATGGAGAAGAGAGTAGAGTCTGCCAGTGTTAGAGCAGTGAGTTTGACTTCAATTCCTGGGAAAATTATAGAACAGATGATTTGAGAGTTGGTTAGTGAACATGGTTGGGGGAGGGGCAGCAGTAACTACAAAGAGTTAGCAAAGAGGCAGCTCATTTGTGCAGAACATAAAGTGCTAGTGTGGAGTCAGGAAGACATGAGTTCAAATCCCACTTCAGACACTTCCTAGTTTTGTGATCCTAGGCCTTAACTGTGAAATGAGGATAATAATAGCACCTAGTCCCAGCATTCAGCAGGTAGGTGGCAACAGTGGAAAGAACACTGGGCCTAGAATCAAGAAAACTTCTTTTCATGAGTTCAAATACTGCCTCAGAAACTTACTAGCTGTGTGTGACCCTGGGCAAGTCACTTAATCCCGTTTGCCTCAGTTTCCTCATCTATAAAATGACCTGGAAAAGGAAAGAGTAAACCACTGCAGGATCTTTGCCAAGAAAACCCCAAATGGGGTCACAAAGAGTCAGACACAACTGAACAACTTCCAGCATTCTTATGAGGGTCAAATGAAATAATCTTTGTAAAGCACTTAGCATAATGCCTGGTACATTGTAGGAACTTAATAAATTATAAAAACCCTGAAGAAGAGAACCATTTCAAAACACCCAAAAGTAAATCCCTGAAGGAAAACATGAAAAATTCAACTAGAATTCATGAAATAGACAAAGAAAGACTTTTTTTTTTAAAGGGACTAAATGATTGTATAAATGAAAAAAAGAGCAGTAGGGGGATTGTAAAAGAAATGAGACTTGTGGAAGAAAGAATTGGAAAGAGAATTAAGAGCTTGGCACAAAAGTTACACCAACATGCATAAGCAACAAACACTTTGAAAATGAGAATGGACCAAATAGAAGTTAACTACTCTAAGATAATAAGATTTTAAAACAAAGCCAAAAGACTGGAAAAAAAAAACTAGAAAAAAAGTATAAATTATCATATACCAGAATCAACTGATATAGAAAACAGATCAAGGAGAGCCAATGTAAGAATCATTGAACTACTTTTGAAAGTCAGCGTGGCATCTTTAGGATCTTCTCTGGCATCTCAGCACAGTGTATTAGGAACCTCACAGTCCTTGAACTTGGACTATCTTGGTCAGCTCCCACAGTGTTCCTGCACTTCCAAGGTCCCCACTTTTCTTTCTCAGGATATCTCCCCACTCTGGAGGTCAGAACCTTTAAGGATAGGTGTGTCCCTGGCTCTCTGTTGCTCCCCTGTGCCGGTATTGGTTCTGTTTGTGGCCAGAAGTTTCTGTTAGAAAACTCAGGAATAAAGGAGTTTGGAGAGTTAAGGCAAGATTTTCCTTTTGGAGTAGTTATTTATCTTAAGGCAGGGGTGGGCAGAATAGTTTTACAGTGGTAAATAAAGTTTTATTGTGTTTAAAAATGTAAAAGCCATTCTTAGTACTATAGAAATGCAGGCAACTGGGGTTGGACCTCTGTCTTAAAGAGTGAATATTCCTGACAAGTTATTCCTCCTTGTGTTTTATTACCCAGGCTACAACAATGTGGATGGCATTATGCAGTACTTGTTAGCTAGGAAGGCAACATGACTGTAGGCTGTGATTTCTTCTAACACACAGTGCTGAGACAAAGTCATGCATAAAATAGGTGCAGAATTTTCAACCACTTTGCAAGTACTCATCAACGACTTCCTGATAAAATCCAAGAACCAGTGTCTAATTCCACTTCCACCTTCTTCTCCATGCTCTTTATGAGAGGACACTGGGGTTTAGGGCTGGGAAGGAGCGATGATTCCTCGACAAATCTCAGGCTCCTCCTCTTCCTCTGGGGCCAAGGGCGAAGGAGGATGCCTGGGTTGGGTTGGGCTGGGTCGAGTGCAGGCTCGGGATGGACAGTAGGCTTTGTGAGAGAAAATGATCTCTCAGACGTGAAGCCTCCTCAAAGGGTTAATAGTTTTTGTTACTAGTTCTCACAAAGGGCAGCAATTAGAAGATCACTGGTCATTTGGAGAGAGATAAGGTCAGAAGCCAGATAGTAAGAAGAGTGAGAGGAGAGAAATTGGAGGCACCTGTTATAGATGGCCTTCTAATTGTATTGTTGAAACACTCCCTTCTGACCTTGTCAAAACCCCCTCAGACCGTTTTTAAGCATGTAGCAGAAAGAATAGAATACCCTCCCCCAACCTAAACAGCAGGACTTCCTGCCTTTTCTTGTCTCCAGGCAAACTTGTGTTCTCTGTTGCTGGGGAAGATTTCCATGAATAGATTGTGCCCCCTGAAGCCCAGCCAATGGGATAAGGGGAAGGGAGGAACTCGCGTTAGGGTATAAATAAGCCTTGCTTTCTGTAATCAACGTGTACTGGTATGCGTCCTCCCTGGCCAGCGCCATTAGGGCAATGAGGGGCAGTACCCTTTCTCATGAGAAAGCAATAAACTCCTTTCTGCTTTCAAGGTAACTAAGTCTTTGTCTTGAATTTGAGTAGTGGTCTCTGTCCCACACAGCTTAGCCGGGAGGTCCGGCTTCCCTCCTCCCTCTGCGCTTGCTCTGGCTCCCCAGCACTGGGCTTACACTTCACAAACCCTCTGTTCTTTTAAATCATTTCCTTAGATTCATTACAATTATGAAAACACCACCTACACCCCTAAAATTTTCATTTTCATCCATGACACTCAATAGTGCAATGTTTGTTGTTTTCTACCATTTTTTTTTTGTTACACATAAGAATCATTAAGAAAAAGTTAGTAGTTATCAAATTTAGCAATTCCCTATTATATCCTTGATAGGGGATCCAGGACGCTGGCAAACTCCTAGGAAGCCCTTCAGCAGGTAGCGTCCAACTCCCTCTTCTCTTTTCTTCTGACCCTTCAGGTATTATTTCTCACTTGACAGTATATGTGGATTAACATCATTCAATAGACGAGAAGGAAATGCTTCCTTCTTATTGACTTTCCAGCTACCTTTTTTTTTTTCAGGAGAAGTCTCATCTCTATTATTTAGCTTCAAGTTTTCAGTGATCCTTTGAGTAAAAGGGAAGAATTTCTCTTCTGTCACAATATGCTCTCCACCCATTTCATTATACAGGGGAAGATTACCCTTTGCTTCCTCGGATCCTTTTTCTTTTTTTGATTTTATATTTAAGTATTTCTTCTATTTCTAGTAGTAAAGGGCTGCTGCTATTCTGGGTTAATGAGAAAGTTTGCCAAAGATGTCACTCTCACTCACCCCCCACCCACCCATCATGCTGGTCTTATTACTCCTTCCCAGACACTTGATTGGCTGATCTCTCCAGCCACTCCTTTTTATTCCCCAGATTGAGAAAAGAATGGTAAAGGAGAAGTGGACAAGACACCACCTCCCATACCAGACCCAGGTCATCACAGATTTTGTCAGCCAAAGCCATTGACTTATTTGCCTAGAAAGACTCAGGTCTAATTTTCTCTCTGCTTTGGAAATTCATTAAACATGAATCAATAATTCTCTTTCACTGCCAAATCACCCAGGCAAATAAATTTTCTATGTAAATATATACAATAGTGTAAAATCTGTTTCTCTTTCTTCTTCAGCACTCTCTAAGAAGCAGTGAGGTGGCCCAAAGGATACAGAGTTGGGCCTGGAATCAGGAAAATCTGTGTTCAAATCTGGTCTCAGACATTTACTAGATTGTGACCCTAAGCAAATAACTTTACCTTTGCCTCAGTTTCCTCAGCTGGATAATTGCAACTATCTTCCAGAGTATTGAAAGCATCATATAAAATAATATTTCAAAAGTTCTTAGCACAGTTCTTGGCACAAAGTAACTACTTAATAAATTCTTGTTCCTTCCCAAGCCTCTGCTATTGAACCAGCTGCATATGTGCATCACATTAGCTGAGAACCTTGCCACATATTTTACAGGAAAAAAAATTGAGGCCATTTACCATGAGCTTCCTTTTCTCCCCTTTTCTTCATCTCATATCATTCATATTCATTCTTATGCTATCTCCTCTTTCACTTCTGTCCTTTATGAAGAGGTGACCTTACTCCTTATAAGGATAATCTCACTACCTGCTCAAATGATTCCCATTCCTTCCCATCTCATTTAAGGTATTATGTCCTCTTGTCATCCCTACTCCATCACTTATTTTTAATCTCTCCCTACCTATTGGCTCCTCTGCTGCTTACTAACATGCCCATATCTCCTCCAAAAAAAGCCTCCCTTTATCCTTTCATGCCTGATAACTACTATCCCACATGTCCTCTGTCCTTTGTCACTAAATTATTTGAAAAGCCTCTCTATAATAGATGCCTCCACTTTCTCTCCTCTTACTCTTTTCTTATCCCCTCACGGTGTGGTATCTAACTTCAGCATTCCACCAACACTGCTCTTCCTTAAAGTTACCAATGATCTTCTAATTGATTAATCTAATGACCTTCATTCTATCCTCATTCTATAACTCTCTGGAGCTTTTGACACCATTGATCACCTTATCTCCTTGAAACTCTCTTCTCTATAGGTTTTTGGAACACCACTTTCTCTTTGATCTCCTCCTAACCTTTGTGACCACTACAGGTCTCCTTTGCTGGATCCTCATTCAGATCATAGGTTCTAACCATAGGTGTCCCACACAGTTCTCTCCTGGACACTCTTTTCTTTCTGCTCTATATTATTTCATTTGGTGAGCTAATCAGTTAGCAAAGATTTAATTATCATCTCTTTGCTGATGATTCTCAAATCTACTCATTTTGTTGCAACCTACCTCTCTGTTTGCTAGCCTTAATCACTGAATGGGCATTACCTCATTCAAACTGAGACCTTGGAAAAACCTTAGCTTAAAAAGGCCAAGGTCTCCCACTGCATCCAGGGCCATCTATAGTCTTCCTGATCTATATCTTGTCACTGGACCCAGAGGGCTCCAGAGGAGAAACTGAGGCTTCTACTTAAATCCAGTTCACTTTCTAGTCATGGCATCACCTTCCTGATGTCCTCTTTGAGAATGAAGGACAAATAACAAGAACCTCTCTGTTGAACTCCAGTCTTGAATCTCTAACTGCCTTTCAGACATCTAAAAGTGAATGCCCAATAGACATCTCTAATGCAACATCTCCAAAACTGAACTCATTATGTTTCCCCCTAAATCCTTCTTACCTACCCTACAACTGCAGAGTACAATATCATTCTCCCTGTCCCTGAGGCTCACAACCTACATGTCATCCTCCAATCTTCACTATACCTTACCTTCGATATCCAGTCCTTTGCCAAGATCTGCCAATTTCACCTCTGGAGCATCTTTCAATACTCTGCATTATATCATCTGACACTGCCATTACTCTGGTGCAGGTCCTCATCACCTCACACCTAGACTAAGACTCTATAGGCTCATACTCGGTCTGCCTACCTCGTATCTCTCCCCACTCTAATCCATCCACCATTCAGCCATGAAAGTAATTTTCTAAATTGCAAGTTTGACCATGTCAACTCCCTATTCAATAAATTTCAGTGGTTTCCTATTGTCTCAAAGATCAAACCAGAAATGATCTATTTGACATTCAAAGCCCTTGATTACCTAACCCCTTCCTAACTTCCCAGTCTTCTTATACTCCATTCCCTCCTATATACTCTTTGATCCAGTGAAACTGGCCTCCTTTATTTTCTGCAAACAAGACACTCCATCTCTTGGCTCTGGGCATTTTCTCTCATATACTACCTATTTATCTTGTCTATAAATTGTTTACACATATTTGTTTGCTTGTTGTCTCCCTCATTAGATTATATGCTTCTTGAGGACAGGGAGTGTTTTTTGCCTCTTTTTCTATCCCCAGCAGTTAGCATAGTACTTAGCACCTTACACGGATAGGGTGGTTAACCAATGTTTATTGACTGCCTCACTAACATTTATTAACCAACTTTATGATACTTAATAAGCAAAACATAAAAAGCAAACAGACTCTCAAGAAATAGAGATTTGTTGAACAGCCATACCTCTCCCAAGGAAGAAGAAGATAAAAGGGATGGAAAAGAGTGATAGTATGCTAACTCTGATAACAGATATTTGAACAATCCCATCAACCCAACATTTGTCTCCACTATATACTTCAGTGACTCAGACCCACTGTTGTAGTCCACTGCCAAAGATCTCATGGCTGCCACTTTCCCTCCATACCTTCTCATATACAGAACGTTTTGATTCCTGAGCATAGCTACAAGTCTTCATTGGAGCCCATGTGCCTGCTCTTGGGGCTGGTGCATCTTATTCCCGGTGCAAACTCTGGAAGGTTGCAATTAGTTTGTGAGTCTGGCCCTATCATTTGCAGGGTCAAGGTATCTCCCTCAAGGCTGAGGAAGGGAACACTGCGGTGATTTTCGTCCTAATAGTAGCTATCAATCTCCAGTATCCAGATCTCCTCGGTAACTTTTAAGAGAACACCACACTTTTTTTTTTCTTTAAATGAACACTTTATTCTCCATGTTAACCTCAACATTGGAGAAGCATCTTAGAGCTCTTTACCTTCTCTTCTAGAAGGAAAACCATTCTCCACTATTTTAAGCATAAATATCACTTACATGGACAGATCAGGAAGACAAACATCTAAGGAGGTCATTGAGAAATTATTCGTACTCTGTATAGTCACTGGAAGTAAAGCCTCAGCCCTTTGTCATTCTTACTAGAAGTTCATCATCGTTGTTGTTGTTTTTAACATCTCCTGTGGAGGATTTTATGCTTCTTATGTATGTAATTGGTAAATTGTCCAACCAATAAGCTGGGAGTGTCAAATGAAAAGTACAGTTATTAATTTGAGGAGAGTAGTAGATGTTTTTGTCTGACAAACCAGTTGCAAAAATTCTTCAGTCTTAAAATGTTCCAACTATATTAAATTAATGACTGAATGAATATTTACAATCTAGCCCTTCATTTATTCTTCAGTTTTACTAATAGCACAGCTTTACATAGCCCTTGAAGGATTTTCAAAGAACTTTCCTATCAGCCACCCTACAAGGGTAATAGAACTAGTATCCTTTCCTTCCATGCTTTGCTGGTGAGGAAACCTAAATTTAGTGAGATATAGTGATTTTCCCAGGGTCACAAAGCTCTTAAGAATCAGAGCTAAAATTCAAACACAGATCTCCCAGATCCACTATTCTTTTTACTATACAAGAGTTTTGGATACACATAATTATTCAAAATAAGTCATTTTTTTCTGTCATTAGGGTATGGGCAGGTGGTGTCCCTTATCATAGATCATAAGAGATATTTAAGTGTCCTAAATTCAGACACTTGGAGTGCTTCAGTAATCAAGCTTCTGTGGACCAAACTAATTCAGACTGAATTCTACTTTATGGCAAATGATGTCAAAATGTGTTTCCATTGCATGTATCCATAAAGGGAGTAAAATGAATTATAAGGGTCTGTTTTTGATGTATTTTTTCTATAATACAATAATAAATTTATGTGTGGTTTTGTTTATGTTTGTGTGTGTTTTAGTATGTAGCTTGGTGACATTCCTGACTCTTGAAGTTATTCATTTTTCATTTTTATTTGTTGTTGTTGTTATATCCTTTCAAAATACTACATAGGTTTTAGGTGTGGTTAAATCAAGAAATTTGGCCATTTACTATGCATTAAAATTACATGTGCTATGCTCAGACAAAGATATTGCTTGGCTGGGAAACGTAGAATCCTGTTAAAAGACTAGGTTTATTGTGTTTTCATAAAACATAAGATGAAACCATTTCAAATTTAGAACATTTTATTGTTACATATGATATTTGAAATTAATATCAAATTATGGACTAAAATAAAATTAAAGAAACAACAAACAGCAGTTGGTGGCATTACTTTAACACTTTATCAAAATCCTACTTTCTAATGCTGAATATTATACCACCAATCACTTTTAACATTGAAAAATAAGTTTAAATTAAAAGAGATGATAAAAAATCACAGCATTCTTCTACTTTGGTTTAGTTTCACATTTCCATTAATCAATGAATCCTGTAAATGACCAATCTATTTGCCCTTTAAATTAATAGGCCAAATCTACCTGGATTGCTTCCCTGCCTGCTTCTTTTCACAGTGTTTTGTGTGTGTGTGTGTGTGTGTGTGTGTGTGTTTGTGTGTGTGTTTTCAATCAAGATGTTCAATGCTGACCTAAATATAGATGTTCTCACTATTTCCATCAGAACACTCATCCAAAAAAGAACAGAAGATTAAAGTGATTGAGGACAAAAGAGATCTGAATAGAGGTCTGGTTTAGTCTTCTGTAAGAATTGGACAAGAGTCAGACAGCTAACCCAAGGCTACTGAATCCTCCCACCCATACCACCTCCTCAAAGTTTATTGCTTGTTATCTATACAATGATGGATTGGCGCAGGGAACTCAAAGCATTTATTATTTTATTCTATATGAAATCTAATGACAGTGCAAGGCTCCATTGAACTTTTGGCTTCACCTTGCCTAAGGCAGAGGGGCACCTGGTTCACCGTGGATGTTTGATAGATTGGCAACAGTAAAATCTGTTATGCACACACAAAATATAATGCAGGTAATTAAGTGCATTTGATTTAATAGGATCATTTGAAAGATGATTCATCAGTGGTTGGTGTGAATAAGACACTAAAACCAAAACTTAAAAAAAAAAACCCTTCCGCTTGATAGTCTCTTGACTCCACTTTAGGTTAATAGCTAGATGATTCAGAGACTTTAAGAGTCCTGATTCAGCCCTCATTCCTCACCACTGGTACTCTGTTTTAGTCTCACGACAAATTCTCTATTTTCAGGACATTAAATAATGAAATCTCTACAATGGGGGCCCAAAGATACACTGCACGGGAGTTATACTAAGATCTGGAACATATAAATGTACTCAGATATTTTTGATATTAAATTATAAGAGTAGAATTAACAATAGACAAAATTGGAAAGTGGATATACATGTCCTTGCCCATCTTGCCTTTTTACTTTCCCTTTTTTTTACTCGCCATTCTTACTTTCCCTTCTTCACGTAGCAGTCTATTCCTCCCAACTACACCCTATCCCAAACACACCCTTGCTCCTTACAATCAAATCACTTCATACTATCTATTGGAAGGTCTGCCAACAAGTCCTATTCCTCTAGTCAGTGCCTTGTGCCCTGACCTGTCCACTCTCTCTGCCCTCTCTCCTTCCTTCATCTTCCAAATGCCAATTGGAAAGGTTTTTATAAAATTATTTCAGTCTCTACTATTAATAGATGATAATTACTTTATGTTACTCCTTCCAAGAAAGTTTGTCTGTTAAGAAGAAGCAATGTTCTGAACATTAGAATGGTACATAAAAGAAAGGTTTTCACACTATCGTAACTGGATACTAACGAAAATGCTTTTGAGTGTGTGTCCTACTGATGCCTGCTCAAAAAAAAATATATAAGTAGTCTCCTAATCTGCATATTAATAAGAATGCTCCTATCTATCAATCTGATATTATAGGGAAGGAATACATCTTGTAGATACAACATGTTAGCATTATAAGTGCCAAGCAGAAACTGATGTAGTGAATACTACCTCCCCTTTCCTCATATAATAGTATTTCAGTTTGGAGATAATGATTGGGATTTTCTGGAAGGTACATTATTCTCAGATTGCCCACAGAGAAAAAAAGAGAGGAATAGCAGCTATTTACTAAATTCTTATTCAATCTCTTTCCAAAATTCACATAAATGATGCCACGTGAAGCAGGAATCTTCCTCCTGAACCACCTTTTTTTTTAATTTCGTGGTACACCTCTGGACCAAGGCAGATCCTTAAGCATTTGACACAAATTAAGGGGCAGCATGTATTAGTATAAAAGATACCAGCTTACTCAAATCAGTTGCCAAGTTAACATTGGATGAATGACATAATCTCTCCCATTATCTTGAACAGGAGAGAGAAGAGAGGGAAGACTATCTAAGTATATCCTAAAAGGTAGATACCACAGAGTAACTTCAATAAAGGAAGTGACACCTAGAAGTATATAGGAAACAAAATTCAAGAAAGGAGGCTATATTAAAATTCATAGCCTCCAATGCTTAAACAAATACAGAAAGTTTAGAGACCAAACAAAAGAACTATTTACTTGAACCAAGGGAGGCAAATTTGACCTCAAAGGTATCACTGAGACTTGTGAATTAAATACATGACTGGAATATAGCTTTGAACTAGTATTTTGTATTCAAGAAGAAACAGGATTGGTAAAATGAGGAGGGGATAGAATTAGATATTAATAAAGTTTATTCATGTAAGGAAATCCAGGAGCCAGAGGGTAAGCATGATGGAAAATATTTGGATGATGGCCAATGGATGGAGGAAAGTGATTTTGCCATTTGTGTTTACTACAAATCAATTGAACAGAATGAGGAGGTAGAGCTTGGGAAATAGAGCATAAGTCTGGCACAGAAACATCATATTATAATGATTGGTAATTTCACTTATCTAAACATCTACTAGAGTTTCTGGCAAACCAGAACAGCTAATGATGTCTTGGTGTGACTTATTAGTAATTTCATCCTTTAAAAAGTGAAGGAACTACTAAGGAGAAAAATCTGTCCTATATTTGATTCTTATGAGCAGAGATAATCATTTCTAAGGTGAAAATAATAGGGACCTTGAGAGTGGGGCAATTACTACTTCAATGTAAAGTTTATTATGTGGAAGGAGAAAATATCTGAGTGTAGTCTGGCATCTCGCCTATAACCTTGGAAAGTTAGTTTCAAAGGATCCAGAGGAAAGACAGTTAGGATGAGAATGGATGAAAATGCTATAGAGCAAATTAACAGAGGGATAGGAATGTTCAAGAATGAATTCTGAAAATAGAAAGGGAAATGATCTCAATGAGGAGGGAAAATGAGATATGTCTGGAAACTAATGTGGATGCACAGAAATAGCAATGATTAATTTAGATTTTTAAAAAAGTATAGAAGATAAAAGAAAGTAGAGGTAGTAGAGGATGGATTTCAGGGTATTGCATGATCCTGAAAAAATAATGGCAGGCTAAAACTCAGAATGAGCTGAGGTTGGCATAGAAAATTAAGGACAATAAAAAAGTTGTTGTTGTTATATTGTGAGAAAAAGGAAGACTAAAGAAGAAAAGAGATGTTTGCCTGGCATAATTGAAAGTGGAGTGAAGATAGAGCTTCTCAACATGTATTTTGCTTCTGTTTTCTCTGCCAAGGAAAATGAACTTTGTACTGGAATTAAGAGAATAAAAATGATATCCAAGATAAAGTAAGGATATAGAAAGAGAGCACTCAGTTGTCATTGATGAATTCAAATCATCGGGCCCAGATAAAATGTTTCTTTGGGTCTTGAAATAAATGGGATGTGATTGCTGAGCTACTGTCAGTGTTATTTGAAAAAGTATGAAAAATAAAAGCTACCACAAAATTGGAGAAGAGAAAATGTTGCATTTTTTTTTAATGAGAGAGAACAGAGTCTGAAAATTATAGACTGATGAACTTAACTTTTATTCCTGTGAAGTCAAGGGGCATTTATTAAGTACCTACTATGTGTCAAATACTGTGCTGAACCCTGGGGATTCAAAGAAAGGAAGAAATAGTGCCTTTTCTCAAGGAATTCATAATTTAATGGAAGAGATAAAATGCAAACAGCTGTACATAGATTATGTGTATATATGTATTTAAACTCCTACATATATGTACATCTACATATGTATGTTTATATAAAATACAGAATATAAATGCGTATATGTATATATGTACACATACCACATATATATGTATATACATATATGCATGCATATCTATGTGTGTATAAAATTGTAGATAATTTATGTGAAAATTGCAAAATAAATCATTTAAGAAATGGTCAATGAACAGCTAGAAAGGGAAGAAATAATTACACAGAACAAGTATGGCTTCATCAAGAACAAGTCATAACCAGACTAAAATCATTTCCACTTTGTAGGATTACTAAACTAAGTTTACCTGAAATCTCATACTATTCATGTGGAGAAGGTAGAGAGATGGGGACTATTCTAAATAATCTAGTTAGATGGATTCTAATACTGTAGTTAGATGGATTCATTAGAAATGGTTTAGTGGCTGGACTCAAAGTATAGTTGTTAATGGTTCAATGTTAATGTGGCAGGAGTTATTCATTGGAGTAGGGATCTCAGCTTGTCCCAATGCAATTTAACATTTGTATCAGTGACTTGGCTAAAGGCATTAACAATATTCTCATCAAATTTGCAGATGACATAAGGCTGGAAGGGAACACTAACACACTCAATAATAGCGTCAGGATCTAAAAATGTCTTGGTAGCCTAGAACATTAGGCTGAATCTAATGAGGTAAAATTTAATATGACACAATTTGAAGTCTTACACTTGTGTACAAAAATAAGTTTCAAAAATACAAGTTGGTGAGACGGTAGTTGGTCTGCAAAAGATTTGCGGGTTTTAGTGAATATTCTAGTTCAATAAGATTCAGCATCATGTTGGGGTAGCCAAAAAAAAAAGTTATATGATCTTGAACTTCATTAAGAGAAGTCTAGATTCAAGGAACAGAGAAGCAATAGTTCCACTGTCCTGACTTATTCAGACTTCATCTAATGTTGTATTAAATTGCCCCACAGTTTAAGAAGGGTGCTGATAAGCTACTAATTGTCCAAAGTCAAGCATCCAGGTCGGGGAAGGGCCTTGAGTCCATGTCACATGAAGATCAAGAAGAGGAACTGGAGATGTTTAGCCTAGAGAACAGAAGACTCCTGGAGGACATGACAGCTATGTTCAAGTATTTGAAGGGTTAAATGTTATGTGGAAAAGAGAATTAGAATTATTCTTTATGGCTCCAGAGGACAGAATTCTGAGCAATGAGTAGAAATTCCACGGAAGCAAATTTAGGCTTGGTGTCAGGGAAAAAACTAATAAATCTTTCCAACAATTAGAGCAGTTCAGAAGTGGAACAGGCTTTGAAGAAAGAAAGTCATTTTTCTCTTCTTCCATGTCTTCAACAGGCTGTATTACCACATATTATGTTAGAGAGGATATCTTTTTCATGTATGGGTTGGGCTGTATGTCCCTTCCAACTCCCATTTTTTTTTGTTTTTACTCTTCAAATCCCCCTTGCCTTTTAGTGTTATTTTATTTTCCTTTCGGTGAAGGGGAAGAGTATGTCTGCATCTATACCATATCGTCTGTTCTATACTATAAGTATAATGAAGAAGTATACTATACTTCTATTCTATAAAACCTATTCTAAACCTATCCTATACTTCATCAATATAGAAAATTTCTCACAGGTCAACCCATACCTCTGATCCAGATTTTCAGCTCTTATGAAACTTAGACTCTTAGATGGATACTTGGGAATCCTGAAAGATTTAAGGCCTTGCTCGTGGCCAAACCCTTACCATTTTTTCAAAGGCAGGACTAGACCCCAGGTCTTCCTGACTCCAAATTTCCATGATACTTTTTATAAAGATAAGCTAAGATGATATACAAGAAAACACTTTCAAAATATGTGTGCATGTTTGGCTATCTAAATTTATGGATTCAAACTGTGGCACAATGGACAGATATGAACTGAGGTCTCTCTGGCCCAGACAGTCAGAGGAGAGACATGCCAACACCATCAGAAGCCTATCTGGGGAAGGGGGTGGATCTGGACCACTGAGGCTGGATAATCTCTCCTCCAGTCAACAAAAGGAGTATTGGACCCATATTTATCTGACGCTTTTATTGGACACTGCTCAGGTAAGTTAATGGGTATATTTCTAAGAGGTTCAGAAGAAGAGTTGCTTTCCTGATTGCACTCAAGCAGGACGGTAGGCAGAAGCTCAGGCTCTTGAAGTGTCTTCTTCTCTAAGAAACTTCTGTCTAAGAATTTTTTCAGTTATTCAAGAATCACATCTCCATATATGCAATATTACAGAGATATTTCTCCATACACCCTTACACCCCCTTCCACTTGTATAGGGTAGGATATTTTTAAAAGAATGTAAGGTGATGCAAGATAATATTGTGAATTCTTCCTTAAGGGATATGTTTAATAACTGAGTGTCAGGATCTCAAGCTCATCCCATGTACTTGAGATGAAATTCAATTGCAATTTCTTTTTTTAAATTATTTGTTTTTTTAATTTTCAACATTCACTTTTATAAGATTTTGAGAATTCCCTTTCCACTTCCCCTTCCCCAAAATGGTATGCAATCTGATATAGGCTATACATTTATGATCACATGAAACATATTTCCACTTTAGTCATGTTGTGAAAGAAGAATCAGAAGAAAAGGAAAAAAACTATGTGAAAGAAAAAATAAGAACAACAACAAAAAAAAGAGAAAATAGTATGCTTTGATCTGTGTTCAGACTTTATAGTTCTTTCTCTGGATGTGGACAGAATTTTCAGTGATGAGTCTTTTGGAATTGTCTTAGATCGCTGTGTTGTTCAGAAGAGCTAAATCTAGCAAAGTCGAACACCGCACAATGCTACCATTACTGCGTACAATGTTCCCTTGGTTTTGTTCACTTTCAGTCAGCATCAGTTCATGCAAGTCCTGCAGGGTTTTTTTTAAAGACTGCCTGCTCATCATGTCTTATTGCACAATAGTATTCCATTACATTCATATACCATAACTTGTTCAGCTATTCCCCAATTGATGGGCATTCCCTCAATTTCTAATTCTTTGCCACCACAAAAAGAGCTGCTATAAATATTTTTGTACGTGTGGGTCCTTTTCCCTTTTTCATGATCTCTTTAGAATACAGATTTAGTACTGATTTGCTAGATCAAAGGGTATGCACAATTTTATAGGACTTCGATTATAGTTCCAAATTATTCTACAGAATGGTTGGATCAGTTCACAACTCCATCAACAATGCATTCGTGTTCCAATTTTCCCACAACTTCTCCAACATTTATCATTTTCCTGTTTTGTCATGTTAGCCCATCTGATAGGTGTGGTGTTTAATTTGCATTTCTCTAATCAACGGTGATTTAGAGCATTTTTTTCATATGACTAGAGATAGCTTTAATTTCTTCAACTGAAAACTGCCTGTTCATAACTTTTGACCATTTGTGAATCAGAGAATGACTTCTATTCTTATATATTTGATTCAGTTCTCTCTACATATTTAGAAATAAAGCCTTTATCAGAGACACTGGCTGTAAAAATTATTTCCCAGATTTCTGCTTCCCTTCTAATCTTGGTTTCGTTGCTTTCATTTGTGCAAAACCTTCTTTTAATTAAATGTAATCAAAATTATCCATTTTGCATTCCATAATGTTCTCTATCTCTTGTTTGGTCATAAAATCTTCCCTTTTCCATAGATCTGAGAAGTAAATTATTCCTTTATCTCCTAATTTGCTTATAGTTTCACCCTTTATGTCTAAATCATATATCCATTTTGACTTTATCTTGGTATATGGTGCAAGAGGCTGGTGTAGGCTTAGTTTCTGCCATACTGGTTTCCACTTTTCCCAGCAGCTTTTGTCAGTAGTGAGTTCTTATCCCAGAAGCTGGAGTCTTGGGTTTATCAAATAGTAGGTTACTATAGTCATCAGCTACTGTATCTTGTGTACCTAACCTAGTTCCTAGCTAATACAAAGCAGTTTGATGACGGCTGCTTTATAACACAGTTTTAGATCTGGTATGGCTAGGCCACCCTCCCTAGCATTTCTTTTCATTAATTCCCATGATATTCTGGACCTTTTATTCTTCCAGATGAATTTTGTTATTATTTTTTCTAGCTCTATAATTTTTTTTGGTAGTTTGATTGGTATGGCACTTAATGAGTAAACTATTTTAGGCAGAATTGTCATTTTTATTATATTGGCTCCACCTACTCATGAGCAACTTATTTTCCCAATTATTTAGATCTGACTTTATTTGTGCAAAAAGTGTTTTGCAATTGTGTTCTTAGGTTTGTCTTGGCAGGTAGACTCCCAAATATTTTACATTGTCCATAGGTACTTTAAATGGAATTTCTCTTTCTATCTCTTGCTGCTGGGCTTTTTTAGTAATATATAGAAATTCCAATGATTTATGTGGGTTTACTTTATATCCTGCAACTTTGCTAAAGTTGTTAATCATTTCAAGTAGTTTCAGTTGATTCTCTAAGTATACCATCATATCACCCTCAAATAGTGATAGTTTTGTTTCTTCATTGCCTATTTTAATTCCTTCAATTTCTTTTTCTTCTCTTATAGCTAAAGCTAACATTTCTAGTACAATACTAAATTACAATGGTGATAATGGTCATCTTTTTTTTCACCCCTGATCTTATTGGATCTTATTTTCACCCCTGATCTTATTGGTCCCCTTATTGGGGACCAGGAAAGACCTTAGGATATTGAGGTGATATTGAAATTGAGTTTTAAGGGGAGCTAGGAATTTCAGGAGACAGAGGTGTGATAATGTTATTAAAGTTTAAATTAATAAAGCTGTAAATTGAACTAAGAATTTTGGGACACCATGCATTTAAAAGACCACAGATCAAATGATATGAATAAACCGTTCTTAAAAGAAAACTTCCAGATGATTAACAAGTGTAAGAAAGACTGCTCTAAATTATTTCTAATAAGATATATGTAAATCCAAACAGTTCTGAAATATTAGTCCATACTCTGCTAATTAACTAAGTTGATAAAATATAAGAATAATCAATATGCATAAAGATACAGAAAGAAAATCTTACTAATATTGTGTTAGTAGAGTTGTGAATTGGTCCCAACATTCTAGAAATCTATGTAGAATTATGCTATGAAATTGACTAGGACAACCACACTCATTGGCCAAGAGATTCCATTGCTAGGTGTAACCCCGAAGAAGTCCAAGACAGAAATAACATATACATAAAAGGTCTCACGTACACAAAAATATCCACAACAGCACTTTTTGTAATATAAAATAACTAGAAACAATGTCCTTTGATTGGGGAAAGTCTAAACAAAAGCCAGTCTATTGTTGCAAAAGATTATTAATATGTCCTAAAAACTAATGCATTTAAAGGCTTACATGAACTACAAGGACTTATAAGAACTTATGCTGGGTGGGTAAGCAGAACCAGGAAAACAATATTCACAATGACTACAAAAATTGAAAATAGAAAGAACAACAACAACCTATGAAATGATAGTTTATTATGATCATTGTCAAGCTTGCCTCCAAAGAAGAAATGAAAAATGTACCTTCCTTTCTTCTTTCCAGAGGAAAAGGGCCATGATGGGGGAACATTTTACATATACATACATACATACATACATACATACATATATACGTATATATGCCATTAAATTCAGTTTTGAATAGGTTAGCTTTGTTGCACTGTTTATTCCTTTTTACTCATTTGTTTTTCTTTATGCAAAGGATTGTTTTCTTGGTATAAGAAAGGTTAGTGACATATTTGAAATGGAAGGCAATGTGTAAACAAAAGACATTAAAAAAACTGGACATTTAGAAAAAGAGAGAAAAGAAAAGTCACTATGTTTACTGTAAGAAAACCCAGGTCCTAGTTCTGGCACTGCTACTAAATACTATTGTAGTATTGTGAAAAAAATCAGTACTTGGAGTTCTTAAAAACTGGGGTTTGTTTCTTGTTTCTGGTACTTACTATCAATGTGGTCATGGTCAAACCATTTAACCTCTATGATCATCAGATGACTCCTCTGTAAAATGGGAATAATAATAGATTTAGGTTTGTTGGGAAACCTAGGTGGAATGTCTATGATACTCTATGGAATATTGACTCTATGCAATTGTAAATTACAAAATTTAAAGTTCTATATCATTCTACATCATTAATAATCAAAATTTTGAGTGTGAGATCCTAAAAGGTCCATTACAGTTTTAAGTATCTATGACTCCATGATATTGAAATTTATGATAAGCCCTAACCAAAACTGAGTTAGCTAAAAGTTGACTTCTAGTGACCTACCTCTGCAGCAACCTCACCCACTTTCTCCAGATCCTTCTTGGATCACTCCATCTATGTTTTTGTTCTTGAGTCAATGTCTATTATTCTCCCTGCCTTGTACCAAGCTTTTCAGTATCACTTTTTCTCTGACAGGGACAGCTTTTTTTTTAATTCTAAGATCACCTAATTTAACAAGTCAACCTTTGCAAAATGGGAAAGAGTAAGAGACACACCATTAAAAACCTTTGTGCTATCTTGAAGGACTTATACCTTCTGGAGCACTCCAACCCCTTTCCAAGGACTTACAAATAAACCAGTATTACAGGATGAAAGGGGCATGTGATGATCACTTTGTTAGTTTTACTTTCTCTGATATGAGCATTGGCTCCAGATTCCCCTTTATAGATTCACTTAGCTCCAGTGGTGGTGTTCTAAGCTACAGAGGAAAGGAGAGCAGGTTGATGATGGAAATGATTGGGGGCGGGAGGACCCTTAGTGTACCTTTCCAATCAGACCACACAGGTGGTCAACTACTCCACTTATGCCTAGGAGTGGCTCTGATAGGTGTAAAGAATTGAAAGGAAAAATAGCTTCTTTGTTCTAGCTTGGTGAATACTTATAGGCAGTTCCTGCTCATGGCAGGCGATTAGCTAAGCTTTATTATAGGCCATTGAATCCTAAGAGTCATGGATGTTGCTTTGTCGCAATAAAATATTCGGTTTTGTCTGTTTTCCCTACTTTAAAGCTTTCAAATGGGATTAACTACTTTTATCAATCATTGGGCAAATCCCAGGTTTTTAACTGGCTGAGTTACATAATGAAATTTAAAAAATCTGTTCCTTTGACAATATTACTGATACAGATGTGCTTATATAGGAAGAAACATGTGGCAGCCATTACTCTCACACTTATGTTATATACTAGAAAAAGATGCTAAGACTGAAAAGCTAATTTTCATCTTTGAAAACAACATATCTCAATTTCCATATCATAAGATTTCCATATCCCTGATTACCCAGGTCTATTTTATTTTTTTTTCACTCATACCTGACCTAACTTAGGGGTGTGTGTATGTGTGTGTGTGTGTGTGTGTGTGTGCATGTGTGTGTGTGTTTATCACTGCTATTGGTAGGAACTGTCTTCTTTGGAGAGAAAAGTAATTTTTATGGCTAAAGTAATAGATGAATTTGTTTCCCTATGTACATATTTTGCATTTTTTTTAAAAGCTATCATCTACTTGCCATAAAACCTGGACATATTTTCCTTTCTTTGTTAGCACCTCTATAAAATGGCTATTAAAATTTATTCTATATTGTGTCCCCTAGTTCGATTGTTCTTTGTTTATAGAGAGCATTTTAATACATCCCCCTTATCTCTGCCATCCTGGGATGTGGAATCCATATATCATCCTCCAGGATCCCTGCCAAAAAGACAAAGGGGAGTAAAAACAAATCTTTTATCGTGTAGAGATTTGCTGGCTTTTAGTATCTGAAACTATAGGGTAGAAGTCTTCTTGGTCATTTAATTTCCAATTCTCAGAACCCTTCAATGTATGGTATCCTAGCCCTCATCAGGTGGAAAAGACCAAGAAGTTCTCTCCCACAGGATGTCTCATTTCATTGTTATCCTCTGCAGATCTTGAAGGAAAGAGTGAATGAAAACTTTCAAATATTTTATTCTAAATGTATTCCTTCTCTCCAACCCCACCTGCCTACTTCTTCACAGTGCTTTCACACCCTCCTTTTGAGAAGATACCTTTTTTTCCCCCAGCCCATTCCATCCATTATGTCTATATGTTCAAGGAGTAGAAGTAGGAATCAGCTCTCCTTTCTGTCCCTATGGATTCTTTTCCTTTGTCTCTTTCTTTGCATCAAGGTGTGGTGCAAAAGACAAAGGGCAAAAGACCTGAATTCTAGCCCTGCGTGTGTTATCAAATCAAGGTTATCACTGTGACCACAAGCAAGGCCCTTTATTTCTTTTATATAGAGTTTACTAATCTATTAATCATCTAAAAAATTGTACTAAATGATCTCTGAGGTTTCTTTCCGTCCAAATATGTAGCTTGCTCTTTGAATAACTCATTTTAGACCAGTTTTGCCTTTATCTACTTTAGACATAGTAGATATAATATTGATATTTTACTATCAAAATCAAACAATCCTCTACTCTACATTAAATTGATAGTCACTAAATCTGGTCACAGGATTTGTTACATGCTTTGGGATCAGGGAATTAAATTTGCTATATAAATGACTACCATTATTTCTATTACAACATTAAGACACTTTAGGAAGTGTTTTATTGGTCCATTAACAGATTCCTTGAGTGGTGGAGATATCTGGCTAGCAGCCGTTTGTCTTTGAACATAGCTAAGATGTGGGTTAATGGACCAATTAAATACATTGTCATGTGTTAGTACTACTGCAGAATTGGGGAAAGTTAAGTGAACTACCAAATTGGATGGAATATTTTAAGTTGAGTAGAAACAGAATGAATAAATTCTGTAAAAGTGATAGGTCATATAGCTTAAAATGGTTGTCCTCTCATAGAACCCCCAATACAGTGTCATTAGAATTTCTTTTCATTTAAAAATACTTTTATTGCTATCTTCTGTTTTAACATAATTTTCATTTCTCATTGTATCCATCCCTCTTCCTCTACCCAGAGGGAGACATTCCTTATAACAAAGATATTTGTTAAAGTTGAACAAAAATAAACAAAATATCAACTATGTCTAAAAGGGAAGCTTTACACTGACATTTTCACCTCTGCAATGAAGAAAGGGAGGTGTATCTTCACATCTCTTTTAGAGAGACAAGCTTGGTCCTTATAATTACATAGCATTCAATGTATTTTTTCTTATTTCTATTTATACTGTTCTGGGCATTGTGAATGTTGTTTTGCTGATTCTGCTTACTTCTCTGCATAAGTTCATATGATTTTTTCCATACATTTCTGAAGTCTTCTTATTCATCATTTATTATAGTAAAGTAATATTCTATTACATTGCTATACAGCAATTTGTTTGATTTCCCCCTTATGAGTGGGTATCTGTTTTGCTTCTGTTTCTTTGCTATTACCAAAAGTGCTGCTTATTAATATTTTAAGGTTTATGTGGGGACTTTTTTTTTGTCATTGAGCTCCTTGAGTACATGTCTAATAGCAGGGTCTCTGGATCAAAATGTATGGACATTTTAATCATTTTCTTAGTATAATATGAAAATGATTTCTGGAATAATTGGCCCACTTCACAGCTCCACAAAAAGTATATTAGTGACCCTATTTTTATACATGTTTTATGATTTGGAGCAATCTTTCATATGGTCATTTTGCAATTCTTTTAACTTTAT
Source organism: Vombatus ursinus (assembly GCF_900497805.2). NCBI lineage: Eukaryota > Metazoa > Chordata > Mammalia > Diprotodontia > Vombatidae > Vombatus > Vombatus ursinus. The sequence continues at coordinate 14,878,984 of NW_020954576.1, forward strand.
TCATATTCTTTGACCACAATACAATGGGAAGACTCTGAGTTCGGAACCAGTAGATATGGGTTTGAATACGGACTCTGCCATTTATAGCCCATGTGACCTTAGGCAAGTCACTTCATTTATCCGAGCCTTAATTACAAATTAGACTAGATTGAAATGATGTATTTTATTTTTTTCAACTCTGTCCTTTTGTCTGGTTAAGAATTCTTCCCCAAGCCTTCAAATAGTAATTGATCTGGTTCTTTTCTAACTTTTTGTTATTGTGACTATTATATTCAGGTCAAGCCTTCATTTTGAACTTATTACAGTAGATGGGATCAAAGGTCAGATAAACCCAATTTCTCCATAATTGTTCTGTAGTGTGCCTAGTAGTTCTTGCCAAAGAGGTAGTTCTTCCATGGGTAAGTTATATTTCCATGTTTATCCAAAACTGAATTATTGAGTTTAATTTTTTCTGATTCTCTTTTTTATCTAGCATGTTCCATTGATCTACTTTTTAATTTTTTTTACCAGTACCAAATAGTTTTGATGATTACTAATTTATAGTTTAATCTGAACTCTGGAGATACTATTCCCTTTTCATCCTTACTTTACCTCCTTCTCCCAATCATCCTGACTTTCATTTCAAATTAAGCACAGAAAAGCCGCAAGATCTTGAGGAATAACTTAGTTTGGTTCCAGCTTTGTTCCTATTTCTCATGTGACCATGAACAAATCTTTTAACCTCTATAGGCCTCAGATTCTTCCCTGGCAAAACTACAAGCTAGACTAGATTATGTTTAAGGACACTTCCATCTCAAAGTCCTATGATATATATTTTTTACTGAGGCTGAGAAGGAGAAACTGAGAAACATGTATTTCATTTAGATAGGTGAAGCAGATAAAATATCTTCAAAATAAATAAATAAATCTTGTAGTTCAGAATATTTTAGAGTGCTCAAAGAGCATTTTGAAAAATACTGGAAGCTCACTCATTATGAGACATTAATACACTAAGTTAAATGTAGTAAAGGAACACCTCATGAATGGAAAATAAGAAATGAAAGTTGGATGATGAGTATAGTTTAGAGGTAAAAGAAGAAGAAAATTGACACTGGAAAAAAGGCGAACAATAGTGATGCTACAGATTATGCAGCAGCCATTCACCATGAGCTCCCTCTTCTTTCTTCTTCCTCATCTCATATCACTCATACGCTTTCTGCCACTATTTTCTCCCTCACACCTATGATCTCATATGATTAGGTAGCCTTACTCCTTACCAAAGCTAATCTCTCTACTTCTATCCTATGTCTTCCAATAGATTACCCCCTCTGTCATCCTCACTCTATCACTATTTTCAGTCTCTCTCTATCCAGCAACTCTTTCCCTACTGTGTACAAATATCCTCAAAAAAATCCTGTTGAGCCTTCCATCCCTGTTAACTATGTCTTATAGCTCTTCTTCCCTATAAGGTCAAACTTCTTGACGAGGTCATCTACACAAGCAGCCTCCACTTTCTCTTCTTTCACTTTCTTAACCTCTAACAAACTGGCTTTTGACCTTATCATTACACCAAACTGTTCTCTCCAAACTTACCAATGATCATTGAGATGCAATCCAATAATCTTTTCTCAATCTTCATTTTCCTTGACCTCACTGTAACTTATGACACTGTTGATCACTCCATCCTCCTTAATATTCTCTTCTCTCTAGGTTTTCAGGACACTACTCTCCCCTGGTTCTTCTCTGATCTATCTGATCTCTCCTCATTCTCTTTCACTGGATCCTCACCCACTTTATGCCATTTATCCATAGGTGTCTCACACAGTTCTGTCCTTGGTCCTCTTCTTTACTCCCTCTATTCTACTTCACTTGGTGATCCATCAATTCTTATAGATTTAATTATCATCTCTATACTGATGATTCTCAAATCTACCTGTTCTGCTGCAACCTCTATGCTGGACTGTAATCATTCAACTGCCTTTCAGGCATCTTGAACTGGAAATCTAATAGACCTTTGAAACTCTACATGTCGAAAACAGAACTCAATAATTTTCCCACTAAATCTTCCCCATCTCCTACTTTCTCAATTATTATCTAAGGTAAAACCATCTTCCCAGTCCCTTAGGCTCAAACCCTAGATGTTTTGATCCTCAACTCCTCACTACCTCTCATCTACTAGGCCCATTAGTGTATCTGTTGCCAAGACCTACCAATTTCAGCTTTGTAACATCTCACAAGTACTCTGCCTTATCTCCTCTGACCCTGTTACCAGTCTGGTATAGGCCCTCATCACATCATGTCTGTACTATTGTAATAGCCTCCTGGTGCCATACCAGCCTTAAGTCTCTCCCCATTCCAATCCATTCTCTCTTTTGCCACTAAAGTGATTTTCTTACAGGTTTGATCCTGTCTCTGTCTAGGTAATAAACTTCAGTGGTTCCCTATAGCCTCCAGGATCAAATATATTCTCTATTTGGCACTCAAAGTCCTTCATAACTTAGCCCCCTCCTACCTTTCTAGACTGCTTATATGTAACAGCCAAATGCTTTTTTTTTATCCAGTGATACTGGCCTCCTTAGTATTCCCTGAACAGGATATCCCATTTCTTGGTTGTGGGCATTTTCTCTGGCTGTCACCCATGCCTGAAATGCTCTCCCTCACCTACTGGCTCTCCTAGCTTTCTTTAAATTACAACTAAAATCCTATCTTTTACAGAAAGTCTTTCTCAATCTCTCTTAATTCTAGTGCCTTCCCTCTCTTAATTATTTCTCATTTATTTTGTTCATAGTGTATTTGCACATATTTATTTGTTTGTTGTCTCCTCCATTAGACTGTAAGCTCCTTATAGATAGATACTTTGCCTCTTTTTGTGTCCTCAGAGTTTAGCACAATGCTTGGTAAATAAAAAATGCTTAACAAAATTTTAATGGCTTACTGACTGAGATGATATTACAGATTGTAATTTAGAGTTATGTTTAGAGTCAAGTCAGGTCCCCTCATTTTCCTACATGGAAACTGAGGCCCAGAGAGGTTAAGTGACTTGCCAAGTGTCACAGGGCTAATTAATATCTGTGATAGGATTGGAATGTAGACTTTTCTGATTCATAGTTTAATGTATTATTCTTTATACCATGTTGGCTCCCAAAATAACAATATGATAAGAAAGTAATTAACATAGTAGAAAATGAGCCAAATATTAATTTATATTTGAGACCAGCAAGAGAAAAAAAAATGCTCTGTGGAAGTCCTTCAAAGCAAACCAATGTAACTGAAAAATAAAAACCAGATTCAAAACTGAAACCAGAAATTCTATAAAATCTTCAGCCTGTAAATTAAAATTACAAGTGAAGCTTCATCTTAAGTAACACCTTGTATAACACTCTTCTCCCTCCCTCCATTTGTTCAAGTCTTTCCCTACAATGATTTTCTATAATCTGCAATGTTTCCTTCCCTCCTATATCTCTCCTTCTTGAAACCATTCCCATCCTTCAAGCTCCAACTCAAATGCTACCACCTCTATGAAGCCTCCTCTGATATATTTTCCTCCCTCCAACTCCCAATCACTTAAGGCAGAAATCATATTCCTTCAATCTTCATAGAGATTTTTTTTCTTTCACATTTCTTATGCAATTATTGTGTCCTATTTTATACTATGGTTATTTACATACATAGTACATTTTTCCCTGCAGCTATGTGGTGAAATGAATAGAGTGGCAGGCCTAGAGTCGGGAAGACTCTTATTCCCAAGTTCAAATCTGGGCTCAAACACTTATTAGTTGTGTGACCCTGGGCAAGTCACTTAACCCTGTTTGCCTCAGCCTGTTTACGTCCGTATAATGAGCTGGAGAAGAAAATGGCAAACTGTTCCAGTTTCTTCACCAAAAAAAAAAAATAGAATCACCAAGTAAGGTACAACTGAAAGGACCGAACAAACAATGAACACAGTTTTTTTGTTTGTTTGTTTGTTTGTTTGTTTGTTTGTTTTTTAACAACTACATTAGAAATGCCACAAAGAAGGAACTTGTACCTTGTACTGTCTGTAAAACTCATCTTGGATCTTATATACTACTTTGATGGCCACTTCTTGAGAAGGATTCCATGTATCAGATTGAATTTTGAATTTTAGAGTCAAAAGATAGTTAACAATTCTAAATTTTTATTATTCTAGTTATAAAATGTTTCATTTCAGATTTGAAAAAAGCAATGAATGATGAAACAATAGGAAAGGGTAAAAATTTCCCAGATGTTAACTGAGATGTGTCCTGATTTTCATAAGTGCCTAGTTTCTGTGAAAGAGATGCAAATAAAAGGATAGGAAAACTCCATTAATATTAGGGTAGAGAAATCCATTTGCACTGTATATAAAAGACCATTAGCCACTTGAGGGACTGGGAAATCCCTTTGATCTTTCCTGGTAGCTTGTAATTGACATATTAAAATCTCTTTCTCTTATCCAAATGACTATTTTACTATTTACTATCTTCTCTACCCCACTGTCTTAATATCAAAAGTATTCTTTGTGATCAACTAATATGGAGACATTAACTGATAATTAGGCATTAACTTTTCTCTTGTTCAACAGATATTTATTGAGCTACTACTATGTGCAAAGTAATACTCTTTTAAGTATTGTGAGGGGCTGTAAAAAAGAAAAAAAAAGACAAAAACACAGTCCCAGATTGTAGTCTAGTAGAGAAGATAAGACACATTCACAAATACAGACAGTAACCCAATAATGTAATAATGGAAGTTTCAAAGTGTTATGTTAGTACAAAGAAGAAACATAAAACATGTGGTCAGGAGGATTAAGAATCTTTCAAAAAATGCAGTTGAAATTTAATATGAAACTGTAAAATGTTTAGAAGTTGGATTGGTGGATAGAAGTCTGGCCTAGGAATCAGGAGTACCTGAGTTCAAATCCAGTCTCAGACACACAACACTTGACACTTATTAGCTGTGTGACACTGGGCAAGTCACTTAACCCTGATTGCCTAGCAAAAAAAAAAAAGTTGGATTGAGAGTGGGCCATTTCAGGTAAGGGAATAATATAGGGGAAACAAGATATAGAAATAGGAATGGAGAAGCAGAAATGTGATGATTTGACTTGATTGTGAGTCAGTGCTGGGAATAAGAGGGAGACCTGAAGAGGAGAGAGGGGCATATGATGCGGGAGATTAGAAAGGGCCAAATGATGAGTGATTGTGAATGTCACATGAAAATGAGACTTTATTCTGCAGTTAATGGGGAGTCATTTAAATTGTTTAAGATAGGATATGGCAGGTTGAAAATTTTTGCTTTATGAAGATCAACCCAGTAACAGTTAGTACATAGATGTAAGAATTGTTTTAGATATAATATGAGGATCAGAGATACTGGCCATAACCCCAAAGAGCTTATAGCCTAGTTGTTATTTATGAAACAATCATGGAATCATACAAATCTGTTAATTGGAGTACAAAATATAGAGTTGAATGTGGGCTGGAATAGAGGCTTAGAGGTTGATTTAAGCTTGATGTTTGGATGATCAATCATGAGTCCAGAAGTTTGATGATGAAACACAACACTCACCTGGCAGAGAAGTGATGTACCTAAAAATGCAGAATAAAACCTATATTTTTGAGAATGGCCAATGTGGAGTTTTTTTTTTTTACTGAACAATGTGTATTTATGATGAGAATCTTATTCTTTATTTCATTTTTTTTCTTTTTCAGTGAGAGAGGCAGTGGGAAGGACAGAATATAAATACAGTTAAAATAAGTGAGTTTACTTTAAAACAAAAAGAAAGGGCTCAAAATGCATGGCTGACACAACAAATAACTTTATGTACTGTGTCTCAATGACTTCCAGGTAAAGTCTGGTCATTTCTCCAGTCTGGGTTAGGTGGCACCATTTTGTAAATGCCTTGAACTCCAGAATGATAAGTTTAACCTTTGTTGGTTGGGCAAAAGTCATTTAAAGGGAGTCATTAAAGACTTTTGAACAAGCCCTGGTTAATAACATAATGATAGACTTTTAAATAAATGAGATAACTTGTTTGTCAAGTGGCAGAGTCAAGATTTCAACCTAGATTTTCTGAGTCCAAGCAGAGCATTCTTTTACATTACACTATGATGTTTCTTGAGTGAAATAACTAACAAATTGTATGCATAATCTTAGAATTAGTCTTTTCATTAGGAATTTAATTTAAAATAGTTTTAAATAAGACTCCCTATATCCTACAGAAATTTTTTCCCTTATTTATTATTGCCTTTCCCCATTCTCTTCTGTACCTCTCTCAGAATTCTTAATTTCTATAAAGCCTCAGCATCTGTACTAACACCTCATAGAAACCTTCTATGATCCCTTCAATTAACAGTGCTCTTTCCCTCATAAAATTGCTATGTATATAGTTATACCTATTGCATCCCTGCTATATAATGGAAACTTTTTAAGGCCAAGAAGGATTTAATTTTTAACTGTTTTCACAGCACCTAGGACAGTGCCTTGCAGAAAGACAGGTCTAAGTAAAAGTTTACTCAGTTGAATTGAGTAGGATTGATTCTAAATGTGCAAAAGTACATGGAAATAATAGGAATGATTGAGTCTGTTATTACTAACCTTAACAGACTACTGTTAGCTAATGTGTCATCTCTGGGGACATTAATCCAGTTTGAGAATGAAAATCACGGATCTCTTTGATTATTAATGGACTCTACTAGACTTTGAACTGAGCACCATTTCAGCCCTGGGAAGAGTGGTTTACTGTAGTTTGTGTAGACTTACTCTATACTGAATTTTTCTGTTCTTAATTTCCTCTATACAAGAGCATCTGGGAACTCCATTTTAAAGGAAGAAACTGAGACTCAAAGTTTTTACTGAATTGTCCATGGTCACAAAGCTAATAACTATTAGAAGCAGTATTTGAACTAACTTCTCTGTTTACTCCAGGTTTAGCACTGTTTCCATACAGTTAAGTTTTTTTTTCTACTAAATTCCTAATCATGCCTTTTTATGGTATGGATTAAACTCTGGGCTCTTGAGGACTATTCCAGTCAGTCAATAAACATTAAGCACCTACAATGTGCCAGGCGCCATGATTAGTGGAAAGTGAACTCTGGCAGATCCTACCAAGCTGGAAAGATTTCAAATATGGTGATAAATTATTTCTCCATTGTGCAAGGATCATCCTGGCTAAGTTTCTCACCAGGTTGGCTAAAGTTCAATTATTTTTTTTTCTATCTCTCAAAGACAATTTACTATTATCACAGAGAAGTTTCCATTCATGTCATTGGAGGAAGTACAGACAATGTTGAAGGTATAGAAATATGAAGTAGGAATTGAGATTTCTTAGAGATTTTACATAGCCTAAATTAAAACTATTTCTTCATATGAGTTATTATCAAAAGCATTTTAGGATAGACGTGGTGGTGTACTCTTCTCATCCTGCTGCTGGTGCTGCTAATATTGGTGGATCACTGGAACTCTGAAGTTCTAAGTTTCAGGAGGGTTAAACCAATTGGGAGTCCCCAAAAGGTGTGGCAATAATATGAAGAGCCTCAGGAAGGGCAATCCACCAGGCTGCCTAAGGAGGTGCAAACTGATCCATGTCAGAAAAAGAGCAAGTCAAAACTTCCAAGCCAGTCAGAGGTGGGATTAGCCATGAGATGGCCACTTCACTTCCAGTCTAGGTTAAAAAAAAACATAGACTCACCCAATCTTTAAAAAATAATCATCTTAATAAAAAAAACATTCTTATTAAAACCACTAAAATTACTGTTTTTTCCTACCTCATAAAATAGAAGAGTAAATCTAACAGGTCTTTCAAAGAAGTCATACAGAGAATATTTTAAGCTCCAAATAAAATTAAAGATTACAAATTATATCACTAAACTTCTTTGTAAAAATGGGATGGAAACCTAATAACAGAGATTTTAACCAAGGTAAAAGAAAGGTTTCACATGTCCTTGGTACAGTAAAGGCTGATATGACTCATGTGAACTGCTCTACAAATTGATAGTAATACAGTAGGAAATATCAAATTCAGCTAACAATACATTCAACTTAATTATCAATATTAATGTTTCAAACAATAGATATTCCAAAAATACTATATGTGTAACTCTGAAATATATCTATGATGGGAAAGAGCATAGGCTCCATTCTAATTATGTACCTCTTATTCAAACCATTTAAATTATTGTTTTTTTTATCTGCTGAGTATATATTCACCAGAGGAGATGGATTGAGCCCCAAAACTTCTGGGTATATATTGAAGGTGCACAGCAGATAAATATGGATTCAAATTATGCTATAAGATAATCCACAAAATAAACTAGACAAATATGGATATTTGAGCTGTGTACATTTTAAATGTTACACTTTGTATTGCTTGCAAAAAATATATAGCACTTTACTGTTTACAAGCTTTGTGCCCATCTAGTATCTCTGGAAGGACAGTATTGTGTCACCTCTGCCATTGACTTTCATCACTGTCAAACTGATCCCAGTCAAGAAACTATATATGTGGTCCTTTCTTACCATAAAAGGCACTGATTACCTAAAGGAAGAGAAAGGCCACATAGAACATTTCCCTTGAATGTTTGAACACCATCAGACATCATTGCTCATATTCCCCTACCATGCTTTCACTCAAGATAAAACTGTGATTGCTTCCTGCCAGGATATACCATTCATCAAAAGTCAGGCACTTAATTGGTCCTTCAAGGCCACTGAGAATCATAACCAGTGTCAATGAAACTATGGACTATACTTCAACCAGGAGTTTTTCAAAGCCACCCGTAAAGTAGGTACTGGTGATCTTGGCTGCTAAGCTGGTGCACTTACATTTGAAATTTTTCAGGCACTTCCCCATGTTCAAATTACATGCCATATGGTTACCACTAAAGTTGTTGCATGATTATATTGGGCCTTGTGGTGCCTCTTGCTTCTGGACAGTTGTATCCTCTGGGTTCATGTAGCTCCTATGAACCACCATGGTGGATGAAATAACTTGTGCTCCTGGTTTACATTGAGCCCTCACACTCCATTCCAGATTCCAGAAAGGAATAAGCTTTTCTGGTCTGCCACATATATGTGGGGTCATCTTTCTAATCAATAGAAGAAATAACAAGATAACAATATTTTCAATATCATGGTGAGATGAGATTCAACACACAATGTATCATAACAGTCTTGATGGACATTCTTCTTTCTCCTGGCTCTTTTTCTCATTAATAATAATAATCAAACAAAGTCTGCCACACATTGAGGATAGAGATTGAGCCAACCATTTTTAAAAATTTAATTCTCTTGCTTCTTGTGAATTTAACAATCATCAGCAAACATTTCAATATACAAAAATTAAAAATAAAAGTGATTGCATAAAAATCTTATCACCTACAGCACCTAGAAAAATCTCTTTATCAAAAAAATCTTTTTGTAAATAGACACTTAATAAATCAGCATTAAATTAATTATGAAATATTTTTTCCTGAACTTATACAACTGAACTGTTTTGGTCTTTGTGTAGGACTTTACATTTTACTGTGAAGCAATGTATAAATGTGAGTTGTCCCATTAAATTATATTATTATTATTATTATATGTCTCCATGGAGATTCAGTTCAATTCAACAAACATTTATTTATTAAGTCATGATAAAAATTTAGACCTGGAAGGATTAAGGACAAAATGCTTTGGCATAGCACCAAAAAAAAAAAATTCCCTCAAGGATGATGATGGACTTGAATAATAGTTCTGAGTTCTATTGTTCAATCAACTACAACTTCATCTAACTATACTATTAATTTCCCATCTTAATTTTGTCCACTAGCCCATCATAATCAACTTTGTCAAATGTTTTGAAGAAATGAAAACCTTCCATATGTAAAGTATTCCCTTAATTTACAAGTCTAGCAAGTCTATTAAATAAAGGAAATTAGATTAGTGTATTAAGATTTGTTCTTAATTAATCTACTTTAGCTCTTAGTGATAACCTTTCTTTCATAAATTGTCTTTAAACGGCCCTTAGATAAAGGATTCATTGTGGTACAGTAGAAGGAGCACAGAATCTAGGATCACAACTTACCATTGACGCTTTGCTAGTGGGAACTTGGCAAATCACTGACACTCCCTCTGCCTCAATCTCCTTAGCAATTAGATGAGGGAATTGGACTAGATGGCCACAAGTGCCAGGTGCTAGATTGATGGATATCCGTTTAAAATATTTTCTATTAATCGAAAGTCTATACACTCCAGAATCCACTTTTATCTTTTTTAAAAAGTATGTTTCCCATATAAAAGAATCTAGGATCTCCTAAATATTCCATGATTTCTCAATAAAAAGTCTGATAATGGTTTCTCAATCATTTATGTATTTTTTCCCCAAGATTTTAGCATTTAATTTGTTTGAGAATAGACTCTTGAAACATTCAGTGACTCAAAATAGCTACTGTGCTCTAGTACTCATTTCTCCCCTATTTTACACTCAATTCTCCTTTAATGTCACTTATTCTGCTCTTTCTAGCTGACAGAGCATTCTTTTTTTCCTGAAGAAGACAGAAGATTGGGGCAAAAACAGGACTTAAACAATCTTTGTGTCCTCTTTTCCAAAGAATGTCCGTCCCTTTCTTATTAATCTTCTTATTCTGAACATAACTTAAACAATAATGACAACATAATATGCACTTATGAGTTTTTTAATTTTTTTCCAATTTTTAGCAGGTTTCAGCTCTTAACTTGCAGCTTTTGATTCTCTCCTTAGGTTTATGACAATATTTTATACTTGCCTTTTTATGTGATCCTGCACCTTACTTTTATCTATGTTATTTAAAATTTGAGCTCAACAAAGAGTTCCTTGTGCAGCCACATTCTTTTCTTCAGCAGATTTTCATTTTTGTTTATTACAAAAACTGTTTGCAATTGCATTTTATAAGTTTGCCATATTTCCCGAGTCATATCACCATTTTGAGTTTCTAGCTTTATCAACATATCTTCAAAAAACAACTTTACTCCAGTCTACATATGCATACATGTTCTGTCATTTTCATGTTTGTCCCATTACCCTTTTGGAGCATAAGGTTCCAAAAAGGAAAAACCAAGGCCCAGAATCATAGAATGTGAGCTTAAAAGTAATGACGGAGATGATTTAGTCCAACCTCCCCATTTCATAGATGGGATAGCTGAGGCCCGAAGTGGTTGTTACTTGTCTGATACCTCACAGCTATTAACAGAACTTGGACTAAACTCCAATTCCAAATTCAGGGCTTTCTTCTACTATACCATAAATTGTCTAATTCTAATAATTTTCTGCCTGCTACCCACTGTTCAACGAATCATAAAATACTAGACATTACAGTATGATCTTCGGTTCTAGGCTTCCAGATGGATAATATTGTCACCAAGATCGAAGCCATTAAAAAAAAAAGTCCCAGATATTGTATTTTCCTCAACATTCTCTTAAACAATCTCGAAAAAGTCATATGCACTTGCGGTAGCCAGAAGCACAACAGGTTACACAGGTGTGATTCCGAGTGACTGATTGATGACCCTATTTTCCCCTTCCCACTTTTCTCATGGCTTCCAGGAAGCATATCACCTTGGTGGACTCTCAGAGCTTTCCCAATCTCCTTCCCAGGCGGCCGCTAAAACAGGGAGAAATGGAATCTCACAGCACATGGGAGGTTAGTGTGGTTCCACTAGGGCAACTGGGCATGCTCAGTAGCCAGGACAGGTTTTGGTCTCAAGTAGGCAGCCAGTGTGTAACACCGGCGTTAGGCAGTGAGGGAGCTGAGGGAAGGCAGCTGCAGCAAGAGGAGGAAGAAGAGGAAGAGGAGCAGGAAGAAAGGGAAGAAGAATAGAAAGGGGGTGGTAGCAGCACTGAGGAAAACAGCCACCCCTGGGCGAAGGAAGAGTTGGTGGGGAGTGGACGGGTGGGTGGTGAAAAAGACTCTCCTCCTTCCACTTCCAGTGTCTTGTGCCTGCTTTGGGAATAGAAGAGGAAGAAAAATTTAAGAAGGAGAGATAGAAAAAGAAAAGGAGTGAGAAGAGAAAGAGATTGAGGAATAAAAGACTGTGCGAAAAGAAAAGGCAAGGAAGCGCTGCGGGGAAGGGATCCCAGCAAGCCCGGGGGTGGTAGCGCGGAGCCGGCGCGGCTGCTTGGACAGGTGCCGCTGCCCGGGAGAAGAAGGCATGTGACGCGGCGGCCGCCGCTGCCTGCCGGCAGAGCGCTCACCGGACCTGGAGCCCACACCCCGGGTGGGGGACTGGTTCCCCTTCTTTCCTTAGTCTGTGCCCGCGGACCCTACAGAGCTTCGGGTTCGATCATGAACCGGAGTCTACAAAGCGTGAATCTGGTCGGGCATCTTGGTCCTAGGTCATTTTCTCGCTGATCCTGCCTAGGACGGGAGGAGGAGGCAGAAAGTGGGGTGTCGAGTCTGGCCACCTTGTTGAGGGCACCGGAAAGGTCCTGAAAAGGCGGAGGTACCTGCAGTGCCCTGAGGTCCCGGCCACCAGGTAAGGAAGGGGCCAAGAGCCCAGGGCTGTGGGAAAGGGTGGTGCCCGGGTGGACTGACCCTTCTTGCATTTGCGCGTTTTTATCTGGAAGAAAAAAAGTTTTCAGCTCGGGAGGGAAAGGTCTTTCTTCACCGGAGTAGAAACAACAGAGCTGGGGAGAGTGAAGAAAAGGATTGCTCCATCTCTTCTCCTCGAGCTGCTTGCACCAGGACCGCGCATAGTAGGGTGGAGATGGAAATGGGAGACAGTGAGCGGACTGCCTTTGTCACAATGGGGTACCCCGAAAGGACTGACCTAATGGCGAATCGCAACTGGGGGTCCCCCACGACGCCTACTGGGTCGTTTACTTTCTTCCAGGTGACAGATTTCTGACTTGGAAGGACGTGGTGCCTAGGCGAAAATAACTCTTACAGCATCTTGATTTTGCTTTTTTTTTTTTTTTTGCCCCGTTATTTAAAGTGGAGCAGAGCAGAGATAAGTTCAGTCTTCCAGTGGATCATCTTAATCGATTTGCGTTTCGGTGGGGGCGGGGGGGAATAGTGAATCGAGATCTGAGACTTGAGCAACACCTAGGTGAAGGTACGCAGCTCCGCGCGCGCGTCCCTACAATCGGGGCAAGGAGTCATCCAAAGTTGCGGAGCAGCTGCTGAACTACATCCCTATTTCTTAACCAGAACTGTCAGTCCCCTACTTGATTCATTTTAGGAACATTAGTTAGCTGGCCTGTTTTTTCTTTTTCTTTCTTTCTTTCTTTCTTTCTTTCTTTCTTTCTTTCTTTCTTTCTAGCTACGTAGAAGAGGAGAACTTGACTTATGTAATAGAATTCGCTTGTATACTCAGGGTGTGCATGTTGGAATTTTGAGCCTGTTAAGACTGTGTGTATGTGCCCATGAGTGTTTAACTCTTGTGCTGCTCGTACAGTGGAAATGTTACAAGGAACTAAGGACTTGGGAAATTTATTCAATACAGAAAATTCTCAAGGATGTAATGAATCATTTATTGGCATGCGCTATTTAAACTGTTGTGGTGGGGTTCAAAGCGCTATTTCTCTCCCTCTGCCTTTTCAGTCAGGGATACTGCTGATGCTTTCGATAGTTAAGAGAATATATTTATCATGACAGTTGGGTTGTTGAGGAAAATGAAGCTTTTTAACATATGTTTTCACAGTAGTTAGATTGCTTAATTTGAATTCAAACAGGACTTTGTGTCATTTTTCTTTGTAATTCTGTAAATCTATCCAATTCTGAGTGGCTAAAAAAAAATCTACCTAAGGGTCCCCTTTTAAGACTGCATTTACATAAGTAAGACCCCAAAGATTTCAGTATGCAAAGAGTATTATGACAAATTAACATGGATCAACATTGTCAGTGCTTAAAACAGAGTCCAAGTATTTGCTTTAGATAAAGCCTCTGATAAATAATAATATTCACTCCATAAAGTGTGAATTTCAGCTCATATTTCAAACAGAACATGCATGTTTGTTGCGGTAATGTAACTAATATAAAGATTTGCCAGGGTCTTTCCCAAATATGTTGCTGTATGTACAAGGTTGGGGGGCACCCCCTTGTAATAGGAACTGGTATTGCTAGGTATAAATGCACACCGAAAATGCCTGTTTGTCATTGGTTCTTGTGTGTGTGTTTGTGTGTATGTGTGTGTGTGTGCATGTGCATGCTTGTGTGTATTCTAACATATCTTATTTTTGGCTGCATTATCTAATCTTTCACAGAAAATGCTGAACAGATCATTACACAGCTAATAATGTCCCTTAATTTAAATTTTCTTTAATATTTTTTCCACAAGCAATTGGCACAATAGGGTCATTTTGATAGAATAGAATTTATGTTTGACATGACTACTTCCATTTAAGAATTTATCATACAGGTTTAATAGATTGTATCCACCTTTCTGATCCAGAAAGCCTATTTCTTTTGTCTGTAGACTGTCAGTATGTTTGTTTTCTATTCATATTTGAAAGATTCTTTAAAATGGAAGATCTGTGATGACAATTAACCTAATATGATAGAACCTATAATTGAATTGAAAATTTTATTTCTTTTTACTTTAAACAATAAAGAAATGGGTGTAAACTTTGAAGAATTGGGTCATTTGAAAAGTTAGGTGTGGAGGTTAAGTTTCTTAGAATACTACTGTAAATCTGTTAAAAAGGCTTTTGGTTTACATAAGAATTGCTTTCAAGAAGATTGATAGTCTTATGTAAGTAACAGCTTTGTATTAATCTTTAAAGTTAATATAAGAGTACAAAAAGTATAGTGAAATATGGCACTATTAATTCTCTTCCCTGACAAACCCCCCTCCCCAATCATTTCTATTTTTCAGGTGCTTTAAAAAACCCCTGCAACAGGGATTTGAACATACATATACTGAAAAAGCATAGCTAACTTATTACCATTTAAAACCCTCTTTGATCTTTTGCTTTTGAGTTACATAGGGTGTAAAGGAGGCAACCACTTTAGATGGTGTTCAGTGTGTATGCTTCTTGCATAATACTGAGGCATTAATGCAGATAACCTGTTGAGGATGAATTAGGTTTGCAAACTGGAACTGGGATTTCTTTCATGTGGAGAGCTTCCAGGGGTGGAAAATCCTTGTCCCAATGCAGGTTGGCACTCTCTTTGCCACTTAAAGAACATTAGAAGGTAAATGACTTGCCCAGATACACAGCCAGAAAGTGTCAAAGACAGAACTTAAATCCAAGTCTTTCTGTCTTTGAGACTAGCCCTCTAGTCGCTCTGCCATGCTGTGTTTCATTGAGAACATGACTGAATTAAATACTCTAAAATTGTCATTTACAGAATTATTTGTATCAAAAAATAATTTGAGTAGAGAGAAAATTAACAGATTTTTTTTAAAACTTTCTTGTTTAGATAACTGCAGTTATGGATTTGTTTCAGATTTCTATTTAAAAGTTCTTCATTTTTTATGAAATGATTCTAACTAAAAACATAATTGCCTTTGCTCTTTCCCTCATCACCATACCTCTCACCCCCACACAAGTGCCCCCAATGGATATGCTGTTCTGGCATATTAACACTTGATATTGGGAAAAATAGATACCCTTTCTTACATGGTCTGGCTACTTCTCATGTGAGGATGAAGAAACTGGGTTGTTCCATTTGCAATTCAGGAAAGTTTATATTCTGAACAGCTGTGGTGTAGTGCCACTTCAAAAGACGAGATGAATGAACTGTGAATCATATGAAGAAAGGGACTCAGATCTGTGTGTATGGGAGAAATGCATCAAGGCTTTACTTACATAATGGAACATAATTATCTTGCTGTAATATATTATTGCTATTCGCAATATACTCACATTATGTCTTGGTTTTAAAGTTTCAGTGAAGAGCTGGAAAGGATGTCTTTCTCCTTGTGAATGAAGGTGCAAAAGGTATATTTTACTCAAGAGAAAAACAAAAACCAGGACACAACTCTACTCATAAATGAGTTAGCTTTTAGATCAGTCAAAATGATTACATTTACATAGTATTTAATTGGAGATAGGAATACAGTTGCAAATAAGTAATTGCAATCTTATTCCATGGAGAGAGGTTGAGAGAAGGGGCAGTACATAGCTCTTCCTCAATTTAATTGACATTGATATTGTGGCTGGTTGAATTCTACACAGTAACTCACCACACTTTCTCTCCCCCCCTCTCCTCACTCCCACCAATTGGATATAGAATTTCAAGTGGGTGTACCTACAGCAAAATTAAATGAAAAATCTAGATTTCAAAAATGTGGAAATCATTCAGCTAACTTCATAGGAAAAAATCAAGCTCAATTAAATGCTATTTCCTTTATGCTCAACAAACCCAATTATCTCACTCGATTCAAAACAACTATGTTTTCTCTTTTTTTCAAGGTTCTGCTCAGGTGCCTCCATTTACAGCACTCTTTGGTTTACTTTCCTGAACTGATAGTGATTTCTCTTTCTTGGAATTTCTTAAAGCTTGTTGTCTAAACCTTTCTCATGCCATTATTGTTTTGTAGTGTACTCATGTACATGTCCTTTTTTTTTCAATTTTCAACATTTTTATTTAGTTTTGAGTTCCAAATGCTATGCTTTCCTTTCTCTTTCCCCACCCCCATTCCTGAGACAGCAAGGAATCAGATGTAGGTTATGCATGTGCAATCATGGAAAACATTTCCATATTAGTCATTTTGTACAAGAAGATTTAAATAAAAGAAAAAAATGAAAGTGAAAAATAGTGTGCTTCAGTCTATATTCAAACAATATCAATTCTTTCTCTGGAGGTGGATAGCATGCTTCATCATTAGTCCTTTGGGATTGTCTTGGATCATTGTATTACTAAGAATAGTTAAATTATTCACAATTCTTCATCAGACAATATTGCTGTTCCTGTGTACGGTGTTTCCTGGTTCTGTTCACTTCACCATGTGTCAATTCATGAAAGTCTTTCCAGATTTTTCTGAGACCATCATGCTTGTTATTTCTTATACCACAATAATATTCCATTAGAATCACATACCACAACTTGTTTTATCATTCCCCAATTGATGGATATCCCTTTGATTTTCAGTTCTTAACCACCACAAAAAGAGCTGCTGTAAGTATTTTTGTACAAATAGGTCCTTTTCCTTTACCGTTTTTTATATCATTGGGATATATACTTATCAGTGGTACTGCTGGATAAAAGGGTATGTGGTTTTACAACCCTTTTGGCATAGTTCCAAATTGTGCTCCAGAATGGTTGGACCAGTTTACAACTCCATCAACAGTTCATTAGTGTCCCAGTTTTCCCATATCCTCTCCAACATCCAACATTTTCCTTTTCTGTCACATTAACCAATCTGATAGGTGAGGTGGTACCTCAGAATTGATTTAATTTGTGTTTTGATAATCAATAGTGATTTAGATAATTTTTATATGGCTATAGATAGCTTTGATTTTTTTGTCTGAAAACTGCTTTTTCATATCCTTTGACCATTTATCAACTGGGGAATGACTTGTATTTTTATAAATTTTACTCAGGTCTCTTTATATTTGAGAAATGAAGCCTTTTTCAGAGATAACTTGTGACAAAATTTTTCCCCAGGGAGCAGCTAGGTGGTGCAGTGGATAGAGCTCCAGCCTTGGAGTCAGGAGGATCTGAGTTCAAATCCAGCCTCAGACACATAAACACTTAACCCTATTGCCTAACCAAAAAAAAATTTCCCCAGTTTACTGCTTTTCTCATAATTTTTGTTGCATTAGTTTTGTTTGTGTGAAAACTTTCTAATTTCATATAATCAAAATGATCTATTTTTACCTTTTGTAATGTTCTTAGTATCTTCTTGGGTTCTAAATTCTTCCGTTATCCATAAATCTGACAGACAAGCTATTCTATGCTCTCTTAATTTGCCTATGGTGTTACCCTTTATGTGTATATCATGTGCCCATTTTGACCTTATCTTGGTACATAGTATGAGATGTTCATCTATACCTAGTTTCTGCCATACTGTTTTCCAGTTTTCCCAGCAGTTGTGAATGACTTTTGTTCCAAAAGTTTTGATCTTTGGGTTTATCATATGCTAGATTACTATGATCATTTACTGTAATATAATTTGTACCTAATCTATTCCACTGATCCATCATTCTATGAATTTTGTTATTATTTTTCTACATATACTATTTTTATATTCAGTTTATAAGCCCCTCTTGGGCAGGGACTCATTTACTTTTCATCTTTATCTTTTCACCATGTAACACAGGGCATTGTACATACTAGGTGGTTGATAAATGTTTGTTGAATTGAATTTAAATCTCATACATACATGTATATATATATATATATGCGTATGTGAGGAGAGAGAGAGGGAGAGAGACAGACAGACAGACAGAGACAGAGAGAGACACTTGGACATACATCAACACTCCCAAGGGAGCCTTTAAAGTATCAAATATGTGGAAAAGGATATTTGTTTTGCTTCCTGTGGCGTACTCCATGAAGGATATCTTTTTATGAATAATGTCTTTTAATAATTATAAATTCCCTAAAATCATGTCTTTCAGATAGCAGAGATTTCTTCTCCTCTTTTTCTACCATCTCATGAATACATATTGTTGGCTTTCCTCTGGTGCACTAATGCAAAATTCAACCAGAATGTGTACTGGTTAGGGTGGGTGGGTGGGGGGGCTTATGGAGCAAGCTTGTATATTCTCTCTTGCTTATTCTGCATTTCACCCCAAATCTTTAATATTTCTTGATATGTTGCTATGAGGACTAATATTCAGTGTCCTTTTGGCTTAGTAGTTGGCTGCTGAATATTCTCTTTTGGCCAATAGGCCTGGCACCATATACATTACCCTAACATTTGGCAGTCTCTGCTATAGAGACTGGAAACAATATGATTTATCCACCTGTTGCAGCTTCCCACTTACTCCTTTGTGGGTGCCAACTACTTTGCCTGCTTTAGTGGTTTCCATATTCTTGTGATTGAAGTTCCAGCTGCACCTTGACAGTTTGTCACAGAGTGGGTCCCCTGATGGCAGGAAGAATGTTCTCCACCAGAATCAGCTGCTCTTCACTGATGATGCCAGCTCATTTTAAAACGATTGGAACTTAAATACTTCGAAGAGAAATGGTGGAGATACAATTTACCTCATAGAAATTACAGCTGGCAGAAATTTACTTGCCAAATTCTATGCCTACCTTTGCTATACATACTACGTAGTTCAGGAATGATTCAAATAATTGAAAGCAAAACCTCATTTATAATTCAGCCTATTCTAGAAAACTGCTAGCAAGGTTATGTGTACTAATTTTCTCTATCAGGGCATCTTTAAACTTTTTTTTGAGTATGTTGAAGAGTTGTTTTGTTCATCATCTGAAGCTTTGCAATGTAACCCCACTCCTTGTTCCCTCCTTCCCCGCGGACAAGCATCAACACAAATATATGACATTACATGGATTCTGGCAAGATAATTCTAAAAGGCATACATCTGGCATTGTAAGCTGGTGATTTTCTTCTCCAGAAGAAAAACACCTGGAGACACAATAAGTAGCTGGCAGATACAATCACATCTCCCACTCTAGCCCACAGGCCATTTGAAATAACAAATGATTGGATCCTTTCCTGGGCAGATAGACTTCTTGGCCATCAGAGTACTTCCAACTGGCATTGGAAATGCCCTTGGTTTCCAAAACATGGAGAGAGTAGCTAGAGGATGCTTCAACTTGATCAAGATAATTGGAGGTTCATAATCGACTGGACAGGCTGGGTACCCTTGGTCTAGATCCTGATAATTTTTTTCAGAATTTGTTTTTCTTACATTTTAGGTGATCATAGAAAATAATCAATCAATAGACATTTATTAAACACCTACTATATTCCAGGTACTGTGTTCAGTGCTAGAGATACAAGATAGTCCCTGCCCTTAAGTAGCTTACAGTCTAATGAGGAAGACAATATGCAAACAAATATACACATTGTAAGCTATATACAGTATAAATATGAAATAATTAGCAGAGGGAAGGCATTAGAATTAAGAGGGATTGGGAAAGGTTCCATTAAAGATGGTATTTTAGTTTCTACTTAAGGAAAGCCAACAAAACCAGTAGGCAGAGCTGAGGAGAGAGAGCACAGAGAAAATACCCAGAGCCTAGAGATGAAGTATCTTGTCTCTGAAACTGCATTGAAGAAGAATATTTATTGTTTATACATTCATCTTATGTTTATGCTTTTTTGTATTAACTCTTTGTATTTATCAATCTCATCTCTCCATAAAAATAATTATTTTAGTGTTATTTGTACCATTGAGTATTTAGTATGATGCATCTACTAGATATTCAACAAATAAGTGGTCATTGATAAGGATTATATTGTTTTCTAATTATTTCCTGTATTTCAACTTTATCTTTTCCATTGCATTTTAAAACTCTGGATGGCAGAGATTATATCTTCCTTTCTTATTTGACTAAACTCTAGAGTATAATGGAAGTATGAATACAATGAGAAAGATGACTATGAGACATGATACCAAAACATAGGAATACTCATCATTTCTTAGACTTGATCCATTAAAATGCTGTCAACATCATAGAGGAGCAAAATGAGTACTTACTAGACGTCAGACACTGTTCTAAGTACTGAGGATGCAAAAAAATGTAAAAACAATACCTTCTCCTAAGAAGTGCACATTCTAATGAGAAAGACTTACAAGTAACTAGGTAACTTTATATAAACAGTACAACAGATACTTTTCATGACATCGAATCAGATTACATTTTGAGGTACTTTGTTGCTTGTATTTTGTTCCCAACAAAACCTAGGATTACATTTTTTCCAGGATAATGAGAATGAGTCACCTTTTTCAGGGACTTGGTTTACTGTATTATTCCCTCCCCCCAAGAGTTGTTATCTTTAAAATAAAAGTTAAAATATTTTAAAAAAATTTTAATTTCTAAATTTTACATTCTAAATTTTTAAAATTCTTTTCTTTTTGAATTCCAAATGATCTCCTTTTGCTTACACCCTCTCCCATACAATGAGAAGGTAAGAGAAACAAAGTTTATTACAAATATGAAGCAAATTTCTTCATTATTTATACCCCACCCCCCAAAAAAGAGAAAGAAATAAAGAAAAAAATATGTTTCTATTTGCACTGAGGCCATCACTTCTCTGTATGGAGGTAGATAGCATGTTTCATTGGGTCCTTTGGAATTCAATTGGATCCTTATGTTGATCAGAATTACTCAGTCTTTCAAAGTTGATTAGCTTTATAGTATTGCTTTTACTAAATAGATTGCAATCTGATGAATATGAGGTGGTACCAGAGAGTTCTGTTAATTTGCATTTTATAATAGTGATTTACAGCATTTTTTCATGACTATTGATAGCTTTGATTTCTTCCTCTGAAAATTATCTATTTATATTTTTTGACCATTTGTCAATGGGAGCAATGGCTCTTATTATTATAAATTTGATTTAGTTCCCTATGTGTTTCAAAAATGAAATCTTTATCAGAGAAACTTGTTGCAAAGATTTTTCCCAGTTTTCTTTTCTTCTAATTTTAGCTTGATTGTGTAAAAACTTTTTTAATTTTATATAATCAAAAGGATCTCTTTTACCTCTTCTGAATCTCTCCATCTATGGTTTGGTTGAGAAATCTTCCCCCTTCCATTGATCTGACAAGTAATTCCTTCCCCACTCCTCAAATTTGCTTGATCAATTTACCCTTTATCATGTACTCATTTTGAGCTTTTCTTGGTAAATGATGTAAGATGTTTGCCTGTGCCTAATTTCTGCTAGATTACTTCCCAGGGTTGCCAAGATTTTGTTGAATAGTGAGTTCTTGCCTCAATAGCTGGGATGTTTGAGATTATCAAACATAGGTTACTTTCCTTATTTGCTTCTATATTGTGTACCTAATCTTTTCCATTGATCAATCTGTCTATTTCTTACCCAGTACCAAATTATTTTGATGATTACAACTTTGTAGTGTAGTCTGAGATCTGGTATTGCTAGACTCCTGTCCTTTTTTTTTTAAATCTATTCCCTTGAAATTCTTGACCTTTTCCTTTCCAGATGAATTTTGTTAATATTTTTCAAACTCTCTGAAGTAACTCTTTGGTAATTCAATAACTATAGCATTAAGTATGAAAATGAATTTAGATGGTGTTGATATTTTCCTTATATTGGTTTAACCTACCCATGAGCAATTCTTATTTCTCCAGATATTTTGAGGGCCACTAGGTGATGCAGTGGATAGACCACCAGACCTGGCGTCAGGAAGACTTGAATTCAAATTTGGCTTCAGACACTTATTAGTAGTGTGACCCAGGGCAAGTCACTTAACCACGTTTGCCTCAGTGTCCTCATCTATAAAATGAGCTGGAGAAGGAAATGGCAAACTACTCCACTATTTTTGCCAATAAAACTCCAAATGTGGTCATAAAGACTTGAACATAACTGAAATGACTGAACAACAGATATTTAGATCTACATTTGTTTGAGTAATGTTACGTAATTGTGTTCATATAATTTCTTGTGTGTATCTTGGCAGGTAGACTCTCAGATATTTTATACTGTCTCTGTGTTATTTTTTTAAAGGAGGGAAACAAAAACAAATTGGGTGCCTATTAGTCCTACAAGCCTATATAAATCCTCAGTCTAGTACCATCCCTAATATGGGAGTTTCTCACTGCTATAGTTCTCTATGGATAGTTTTGGGTGATATTCTCAGTTGCTCTTTGCTCTGCTACTATTCCTTCTGCTGTGCATTGTTGCTCCTAATAGGAGACCCAAGTGTAATTCTCTTTCATTCAACCATGGAATTTTTTTGGCCAGCCAAGTTACAAAACCCTTTCTGCCAAGACAATATTTCATCATTTCATCCTGGATCTGTGTGCTTTCTCCTTCCCTTCCCCCCCCCTTACTCTTCCCTCTTTCTTCTCTCCCTTTCCCCCTTTCCTCCTCCCCAGTTCTTCTCTTCCCGATTGCCACTTCCCTTCCCTCTTCCTCCTTCTCCCTCCCTCTTTCCCTTCACCTTTCATCTACTTCATGCTTCTTCTCCCTTTTCTCCCTGTCTCCTCTGTCTTCCTCTCTTTTCCTTGCCACTTTCTTGTCTTTTCTTTTCCCTCCCCCCCACATACATCTCTCTCACACCTCATTTTCTCTTAGGGGTTTATTATCATTTCTTTGCAGATAATTCAAAGATCCCCTGTCCATCTTGACACTTTGGTTCCTTATAACCAATAACCTATTGTATACTTCAAACTATATAGGAGATACAGCAAACTCAACACACCCAAAGTGTAAGTTATTCTCTTTCCCCAAAATCTGACCTATTTTTTTGACCTTTCCTATTTCTATCAAAGACATCATCATTCTTCCATTCTTCCAGGTTTGTAGCCTTGGAGCTGCCATTGAATCCGCAATTTCCTTCATCCCACATATACAATCACTTGCCAAACCTTGCCATTTCTACCTGTAAAATGTCTCTCATATTTCACCTATTCTTTCTTTTTAAAAAAATATTAATTTTTATTTTATTTTTAATTTATGGAATAAAATATGAATTTCCTTAATATAGTACAGTAAAAGGATGATTGTACATGAAGCTACAAATCTCCTATGCACAACCTGATGTTACTTTCAAATACACAACAAAACATTCATGTAAATTTCTTTTTTTCTTGCCCCCCACTACCCTAGAAATTACTACAATTAGACACAAATATATGTGTGTGTATAAAATTATTCTATACATACTTCTATTTATTAGTTCTTTCTCTGTATGCAGATAGCATTTTTCTTGATGTGTCTTTTATAGGTAATTTGGGTATTTATAATAAAAATAATATTCACTCAATGTCATTCTTAAAACAATATCACTATTACTGTATACATCGTCTCTCAGTTCTTCTCATTATGCTCTTCACACAGCTAATACTAAAGTTCAGATCTTTATTACCTCACATGTAGATTATTACATTTGTTCTCCCTGTCTCAAGACTCTCCTCACTTGAGTTCATGCTTCATACAGTTACCAAACTTTTTTTTCTTTAAGTTAAAATTTCCCCATGTAACTCCCCTGTTCATTAAACTCCAGTGACTCAATAGCGCCTCAGTGATCAATGTTGTTTAACTTTCAAAGTCCTTCACAACCTTGTCCCAATCTAACTGTCCAACCTCCATGTATTTTACTTTCCGCTATGATCCAGCCAAAGTGACTTCTGTATTTCTAACAAAAGGTACTTCATTTCCTGTTTGTGCCTTGTCAGTGACCAATCCTCATGCCTGGAATGAATTCCTCCCTCACTACAAACTCACAGAACCCACTTCTTCCTCAAAATACAACTAAAGCACATATTCACAGCAGAAGTTGTTACCTGGTATCTTTAAACCTAAAACAGATGGTAAATGTATTTCAATATAATTGGTTTTGCCTATGTATTTTATCTTATGCATTTAAAAACAATATTCTGAGATGCATCCGCAGGTTTCACCAGATTGTCACAAGGGTCTATGATACAGAAAACATTGGGAATCCTCATTCTTTATAGACTTTTTCCTTATTCATCTTCTTCCAACTCCTAATGTCTTTTATCTTTCATTACTTTTCTTAACCATTGTGAGTTAATTCTCTTAACATTTATTCTGCACACACATATATGTAATCATTGTCTCCTTCATTAGGATGTAAGCTCCTGTATATTAAGGATTATTTCATTCATTGTATTTGTATCCCCAGGACCTAATACATTGCTTGATACCTAGTAAGTGCATAATAAATGCTGTTGATTGATTTACCTTACAGAGGTTGACTAGACAAGACTGTAATTGATTGAGTGAGGAAGAAAGAAGAGTTAAGGTTTACTTACCTGGTATCAAACTGGTATGACTGGAAAGATAGTAGTGCTCTCAACAGAAATGAGGGAGTCAGAAAGAGAGGCAGTTGGGGTGGGAGCAATGGTAACATGGTCTCTTTTTCTTTTTTTTAGGCAATTGGGGCTAAGTGACTTGCCCAGGGTCACACAGCTAGTGTCAAGTGTTTGGTCTGAGGCTGGATTTGAACTCAGATGCCCCTGACTTCAAGGCTGGTACTCTTTCCACTGTGCCACCTAGCTGCTCCAACATGTTCTCTTTTTCACGATAGAATTTCCCCAGGTTAAATTGCTTTTGGAAGAGCCAACTGGAAATGTACAACAGGCGCTTGGTGATACAGATGGATGTTCAGGAGACAAAATTGGACTCTTAATAGATCTGAGACTTCTATGCATAGTGATGACAGTTAAACCTTCTGAAGCAGATAACATCACAAAAAGGGAGTGCTGAAGGAAAAGAGAAGAGGGTCTAAAACAGAGACCCCAGGGGCAACTATATTTAGAAGGAGAAACATGGATGATTATTTTGAAAAAGATTAAAAAGAAGTAGATAGGAAGGAAAAGAAGTAGAAAAGAACAATACCAAAATAGCCAAGTGAGGAGAGGATTGGTCAACAGTATCGAATGCTGCAGAGTGGTCAAGAAGAATGAAAATGGATGAGGTCAACTAACTGATTTGTTATTTACATCACTGGATTTCTTTTTTTAAAAAGATGGTGGGAAACCTTGAATAGTGTAGTGGTAGCTAAATAATTAGGTTGAAAGTCAAATTACAAATTGTTAAGAAGTGAATGATAGAGGAAAGGGAGGCTCCTAAATGTAGTTGGTATTTCTAGTATGTGAAAGGGAGGAGAAATAATATGAAAACTTGAGAGTATGGTATATTCAAGTGACAGTATTTTAAACATTGTGGAAACCTGTATATTTTTGTACACATCCAAGAAGGAATGGAAAGATTAGAAGGTATGATAATAGTGGGATGATAGTGGGGGAAATTTCTTAAAACAGATGTCTTGTTACACCCCTCTCATTCTCCATATTTTATTGAAAAAAAATCAGTTCAATTCAATAAATGTTTAGTAAACAAATGCAATTCCAACCAAATCTGCCACTTCATCCTGTAACCTGGGATACTTTTCATATGGGCCTTATAATTGGAACTTAATAGGTGCAGTTACATGTTCTCTTCCCTTCTTCATGATCTTGTATTTCAATACCTTATTAAGAATATCCGTTCTGCTTTTCTAAGTAAAAACATTGTTCTACTTAGAAGAGAAAACAGAAGTAAAAAGTAAGATTTGCATAGTCTTAGCTTATTTTTATTGTTTCTTATATTGACATATCCATCCCATATTTTGTTTTCCTTTTGCCCCCAAAATTTCTGAAAGATTTCTATTTATTAGTCATAACTTTCAAAAGCTTCAGTTTATTCTAAACTTTAGTTTCTAACACAATTTTTGTAGGACTATGTCACTTTCATATTTGTTCTATCTTACCATGGTTTTGCTTCTATAGTCTATACATTTTTTTTCCAGATCAAAATTGGTTAATTGTTTCAACTTAGACCATCTGTTTCTTTAGTACATGGCCCCTTTTTCTTCCTCATTAGAATTACTTCTATCTGTGTCACCTGAATTTTGTTCTTTACAGCATCTCATCCCTCTTGGACTGGGATCTCACTTTTTTTTTTAAATCAAGTCTTTGAAATCTCCATCAGAGTATTCCCATATTTATTCTCCTCATGTATTATGATCACTAGCATGGAATGGTCACTTTCCCAAAGGTTCTTATCATTGGTACTTAGTTCATCTTCATTGGTCAGAAATAAAGTCTAGCATATTAGCTGCCTTTCTTACAATATCTAACTTTTGAAGAATAAAATTATTACTAAGGCAAAACAATATTTAAGTTAACTGCTCAACTTTTTGCAAAGAGTCTCAGCAAATGTCTCCATAGATGAAATCCTCCATCACCATTCTGTCATACCTCTTTGCCATGGTTGTGATCATTTTTTCTCACTCACCATCCATTTCCTTCTTCTGAGCTGTGTGGTTTATAGTGTATTCTCCACACAATGTCTTTTCTGTTCCTTCTTCCGCTAAACCCTATACCAATCTTGTCCACCATGTGTCTTCACATGGATTTCCTAACATAAAATATCTTCTTGGTAGCTTCCTCCAATGTACATTATTCTACTCTCCATCTTTACTTAATCTTTTTCTTTCATCATTTTTCCATAGCTACATTCTAGTTATGAATCATATCTCACCAATTCTCAATAATATCTTTGAGATTAAATTAATTCAACTACTTTTTTTAGCCATACTATGTAAATGTTTTATAGACAGATGTGGCCATGTATTATTAGAGTGGAGTCAGCAAGATCTGAATTGAAATCTTACCTCAGACATAAAATATCTAAGTCAACCTATGCAGGTCACTTGACCTTTGGCCTCTTTAAGCCTCAGTTTCCTCATCTGAAAAAATGAAGATGATAATAGAATCTACCTCATAAATTTGTGAGGATGAAGTGAGATAATACAGCATATCCCAACAGTCTTAGTGTAGTTTTAAGCTTTAATAGATTTAAACTTCTGAAACTTTAAGAACTTAAAACTGCACTGAAACTTTAAGGACACCATACATATGTACAGTGAATTGCAAATGTTAAGGCACTATACACATGTTAACTCTTTTCATTAATGATGTAATTACTGCCCTTCTTGGTGTTATGAGAATTTAGGTCATTCTTCAGTCATGGAATGCAGCAACACTAATGGATGAGTTAGAATAATTTAATGATACTCAATAGCCAAGTGCAGCATAGGAGGGTACAGCTATCCAGTCAGATATACAGTTGTCTGTTGCCTCCCTTGCCACCACTGTCCTATGAGGCAAAATTCGAGTAGTGGCTCTAAAGAGTACTGGAATGTGCTCTTCTATCTAAGCATCAGAACTTCTGAGGGCCTGGATTTACACAGAATTTTCAGATGTGTCTGCTGTAACAGCTGTCACATGGAAGGTGGGTTAATGGGGTCAAGGAATGTTGATCAATAATAAAAGGGGTAGGTTTCTAAATATTAACCCAGATGGCATACTGAGGATGGAGAAAGTGGAATTTTAGCCATGCCACATTAAGTTTGCTAAAGAGTTTCATTTTAAACCTGAAGCACTCCAAAGTTGTGTAATAGGATATCATTCTATAACCTCTCCTAGCTCTTCGCTTAGATATGGTCTTTATGAATTATTGGTCCACTCCCCTGATGTTTTTCATTCTTTGTCATAACTGCTACTCTGTGTGATAGATATCTGGACTATTGAACATATATGGGAAGTTTTCTCTTTCCCCTTTAATTTTCTATTTTAAAATCTTAATAGATTTTCCCCAGAACCAGGCAAATATATTGGTGTTCCTATATTCTATTTTTCATGTTCCTTCCTTCCCTCCTTCCTTCTTCTGTATCTTGGGAATTCTATCACTACCATATTAACTGGAAAACTAATTAGGATATTTTGTCACCACAATGGAAAATGTAACTTTCTTTTTTGAAGTTTATTTCATCCTGTATTTGCCAAGAATAACCACCCTCAGATTATATCTTCTATTGGTGTTATCTACATTCAATTTGATAATGTTACCAGGCTACTAGGGAAAGAGTATCTCCCTCTGTCTCTATCTCTCTCTCTTTTCTCTCCTTTCTTTCCGTCCCTGACTCCCATACATAAAGCACCCCAATCATTTTAAATGGTAACAATATGCTTTAGTTTTTTTTTTAAATTGGGCCTAAATGTAGTCTGTATTGATTATATTTGGGTCTCTAATATGCAATAAAGTGTATGTATATGTCTATTCAATCATAAATTGGACCTGAAATCACTTTTCCAACTACAAAAAATTAAACATTTACTGAATAATTTTTATTTGTATCCTTAGTATTTATCAGGATTTGGAAAATGGTTAAGATGTCCTATATCCCTGTTAAAAGCTATCTAGGAAAGTTAAGGCATTTTTCTGTTCCTAAATTTTCTCCACGTTCCTTTGAATTTAGAACTACCTTTTTTTTTCCAATATGGCTTATGGGATGTTCAAGTCTTGTGACACTAGATGGTGATTATCTGTGTCAATAAATTGTCAAGGATCAGTAGGGTAACAGAAAAGGAATGGACATCTAAATTTTCAATGAAAATTACAACAGTGCTTTGTTATATATGTATGTATATATATATACATATATATAATTAAAAAACCTTCTCACAAAATAATTTTCTGAGGTAGATAGCATAAGTTTTTCTATCTCCATTTTACAGATGAAAACTGAGGTTTAGGGAGATTAAGGGAATTATTCATGGTCACATAACTAGTATCATGTACATTGATGATTTAGACTTTGTTCTCTTGATTCCATATATATGACTTTTTCCAAGTTACCACATTGCATTCAGAATAGTCAAATTTAAAGTTGTGAAAACTTGGGACCACATGAAAATTACATTATAATCCATCATGGAATCATAATCTTCAGAGAAGATAGAGTAATTAAAAAGTTATTTTACTTAGGTGTTCACACTCCTATAACACATACCTTATTTATAAAATACCATTACTTACATTACACCTGATTTATATAATAAAATGTATTATTTTTAATAAGCAATTTTTATTTTTATTCATTTACATGAGCATGAACCACCTCTTTATTGCCTCCTCTTTATCATTTTTCAGTCTCAGAGGGATTCCTTCTTTGTTTCTCATTCTTTTTTAACCTTCAAAGTTTAGTAATTGTTTCCTAACTCCTTGGAACATTTCTATTTTTCAATTATATGTGTTAACTTTTGCCCTCCAGATGACTTTTAAAATTTGTTCCTCTGACTTGTTTTTCTAGCTAACAACCAGAAAATGGCCTTTGGACCCACCTATTATTGAGGTTGTAACATGGCAATGATATTGTGTGGTCATGTTTGCCCTGGCAGATTGTACATCAGTTAGAATTAGAAGAGTCAGAATGTACCTTAAAAACTTAGAGAGTAATAAATATTAGCAGTCCTTGGGTAGTATGCCAGTTTTCAAGAGGTTTTTGTTCATTAAAAAAAACTTAGCAATTAGTGTTTATTTTCCCTAGGTTAGTGAATTCAATCTTTCATCACTTTAAAAACTAAAACCCAGTGGTAACTGAGGTCATGTGCCATGGGAAGGGTGGAGAGCTTAAGAAATAAATGGAAAACATTATAATGGAAAAATTGTTGTTACTTGGTTTTAAAAATTATTTTATTTCATTAAGCATTTTCAAATTACATGTAAACTTTTTAACAATTATTTTTAAAATATTTTGAGTTCCACATTCTCTCCCTACCTCCTGCCCCTCTCCCCTCCTTGAGAAGGGAAGCAATTTGATTTCATTTAGATGTGTGAGGTCATGAAAACATATTTAAATATTAACCATGTTGCAAAAGAAAAAATAAAAAAAACAAAAAATAAAGTTGTTTTTTTTTTTTTTAAGTATGTTGCAATGTGCATTCAGAGTTCATCTGTTCTCTTTCTGGAGGTGGATAGCATTTTTCATCATGGGTCCTTTGATATTGCCTTGGATCATTGTCTTGATTAAAGTAGCTAAGTCTTTTACCATTGATTATCATTATAATATTGTTACTGTGTACTGTTCTCTTGGCTGTGCTCACTTCATCGTGCATCAGTTCATACAAGTCTTCCCAGGTTTTTCTTAGACCATCCTGCTCATTATTTCTTATAGTACAATAGTATTATATCACAATCAGGTACACAACCTGTTAAGCTACTACCTAATTTATGGGCATCCTCTCAATTTCCAATTCTTTGCCACCAGAAAAAGAGGTATCAACATTTTTGTACAGAGAAGTTCTTTTCTTTGATCTCTTCGGGATACAGACCTGATCAGTACCATCAACAACATTTATGAGAGAGAAATAAATTAGAACCAGATGAAGGCCACTTTCTTCTTCCTTTTTTTGTGAGGCAATTGGGGTTAAGTGACTTGCCCAAGGTCACACAGTTAGTATGTGTCAAGTGTTTCGTCTGAGGCCGGATTTGAACTCAGGTCCTCCTGATTTCAGGGCCAGTGCTCTATCCACTGCGCCACCTAGCTGCCCCAGATGAAGGCCACTTTCAAGGAAATAACTAGAACAGTATCATTCTATTTGCCATAGAAGTGATGCTCAATACAAAAGACCACCAAAATGGCTTAGCATTGGGGGTACAGAGAAATTGAAATAATGATCCAAAAAGCAGTTCATAAGTAAGAGCAGATAAATCAAAAACCAAAGGTGGTTTAGAAAGAAGATATGAATTCAATGTCTACAAACCAGCCTAGGTTACCAAATTAAAAACATCGAGGTAATCTCCTAGGATTCAGATATCAGGATAGGTTAATTAAAGCTCAAATTCAGGCTTTGCCACAAGCATGCCAGAAATGACACCCTTTGCATCTCTGATATTGACATTATTTGCTTACAAGAAAGTGTCCCTAAAGGAAAGTTTCTGCACTGGGTTTGTGGTGAATGTGCTATGAGAGGACAAGGAGACAGGAATATTGACACTGGAGATTGTCCTTACATATAATTATTTAACCATAGACATACAATGAAAGATGATAGGATACTGAAGCAGCTGTGCAGCCAAAGGCAGAGAGATCTGAAGAAACACTGAACATTGCTTGAAGCATGACCTCATATGGTACAATCTAATTGGTATCTGGGAAAGAAGCTACACCAGCTGTTATATAAGTTTGGTATAAAGCTATAAGGAATGGAGCTCCTTTCTCTGAATAAGAGCTTTGAGCCTAATGTGAGCCAGAAACTGCAAAAGCCCTTTCAAATATGTATTAAAATATTACATATTTATATTTATTTTATTGGACTTTCCAGATGATCCCTCACACACACCTACAACCCCCCCAACACACACACACAGAGTAATTGTGAATCACTACCAGGAATATCATTTGGGAAATTAATAAATTTTGTTGTTGTTCAGTTGTTGCAGTTGTGCCTGATTCTTTGTAACTCCATTTGGTGTCTCTTGGCAAAGATATTTGAATAGTTTTCCATTTCTTTTTCCAGTTCATTTTACAATTAAGGAAACTGAGGCAAAGAGGGCAAAGTGACATGTGCAGGGTCACACAGCTACTCAGGGTCTAAGGCCAAATTTGAACTCAGGAAGACGAGTCTTCTTGGTTCTAAGCCCTGCACTCTATCCACTGTGCCACCTAGCTGCCCCCAAACTAAGAACTAATGCAACTGAAATCATATATAGCAATTTAATAAATTAGTTCAGGGAAACAAATGAATTTTTATATGCATGGTTGTGTTGTATATTTTGAATTTTTATTCATATTTCTATTATGGTTCCTTATTCAGTGCTTCTTTTAAATTATATTTTATTTTCTATTTAAAAATAGAAAAAATCTATTTTAAAATTCTATCTTAATTCCATTAAGAAGACAAGAAAGAGAAAACCCATAACAAATATGAAGTCTTGAAAAACAGATTTCCCCATTATATTCCTAAAAAAAGCAAGAAAAAGAATATGAAAAAAAACACATCTTTGTCTTCACCCTGAAATCACTGGTTCTCTATCTGAAGGTATATAACATGTTCATTATGAGTCCTTTGGAATTCTAATAGGTCATTGTACTAATCAGTTATGAAGTCTTTCACAGTTGATTATCTTTGTAATATTGCTATCATTGTGTAAATTGTTCTCTTGGTCTGGCTCACTTTATTTTGTATCAGTTTGAATAAACCATTCCAGGTGTTTCTGAAGTTATCCCCTTTGTCATTTCTGACAGCACAACAGTATTCCATCACATTCATATGTTGTAACTTGTTCAACCATTCTCCAATTGGTGCACATCCTTTCATTTTCCAATTCTTTGCAACTACAAAAAGGGCTGTTATAAATATATATATATATATTATATATATATACACACACACATACATATATACATACATATATATATATATATATGTATTTACACATGGATCTTTTTCTTCTTTCTTTGATCTCCTTTGTATATAATGCCAATACTAATATTGCTGGGTCAAGGGCATATATAATTTGAGAGCCTTTTGGGTATAGTTCTACCTTTATTTCCATACTGGTTGGACTACTTCACAGTTTCACCAGCCCTTAATTAGTGTGATTGTTTTTCTACATTCCCCCAAGCATTTGTAATTTTCCTCTTTTTTCAACTTAGCAAATTTGATGGTTATTAAGTAGTACCTCAAAGTTCTTAAATTTGCATTTCTATAATGGTTAGGAATTTAGAATACTTTTGACATGACTGTTGATTGTTGTGATTTCTTCTTTCTGAAAACTGCCTTTTATATTTTTGACCATTTATTAGTTGGGGGGAGGGGAGAGAGGATGACTCTTCTTATAAATTTAGCTTAGTTCCCTGTGTATTTTAGAAATGAAACTTTTAACAGAAAAACTTGCTACAAAGATTTATTCCCAGTTTCCTTTCTTCTAATTTTGCCTGGACCAGGCAACTTTTTAAATTTTATATGCTTCATGTATCTATTTTACCTCCCATGAACCTCTCTGTGTCTTACTAGTTACAAATTCTTCCCCTATACATAGATGTAACAGATAATTTTTCCATACTCCACTAATTTCCTTATGATATAACTGTTTATGTTTTAATTATGTACCCATTTTGAACTTGTTTTGGTGTGTGGTGTGAGAAACTGAACTATGCCTAGTTTCTGCCAGATGATTTTCCAATTTTCCCAACAGTTTTTGTTCTGGGCTTTGGAAAGTGATACTCCTCTTCCCAGAAGAGATTAGGAAGGAAACAATTGAAGCTTGAGATAAAAGTTACATGGCCAGATGGTCAGATAGGCAGATGGGAGGAATCATTTCACTATTCTTCTTTCTAAAGTCTGGTAATTAGGCAGGATATGTTCTAGCAGTAGACAATGCAGCAGGAGATGAAAGTTGAACTTGCAGTAAATGGAAGTCCTGCCATCCACCAGTTTAAATCTTCCTCTTTCCTTGAGGAACAGGCACAGCTGGAGATGGAAGGCCTGAAGTCAAAGGGAAGGTTACTCCTCTTCACACTGGAGGCTCTCCACATTGCAGGTTGTAGATCAGGCTGCATTGTCTACTGCTACAACATATCTTGCCTATCATTTATTCTATTTAAGTTGGAGGTTTTATGGAATATAGTTAGATAAAATAATTTCTAAGAATATCCTTTTTCTTATTTATTTGCTGTGAATTCTTTTTTTTAATTTTTTGATACTGGTAATTTGGTTTTCTACTTTGTTGTTTATATACTTTTTATAAACTACTTTTGATTCACTCAATGCTTTTTTTCTATTTTGTTAACCTCTTCCTAGATTTTCAGGATCTTTATTTTGATATTTAATCAGTTGCTTTACTGGTTTTTTTTAAAGTTGCATTCCGAGTGAATTGATTTGTTATTTCTCTTTTTTGTTAATAAAAGTTTTTAGAGATATAAATTTTCCCTTATGTACTTCATGAGTGATATCCTACAAATTTTCATATGTTGTCTGATTGTTATCATTAGCTTTAATGAAATTATATATTATTTCTTTGATTTATTCTTTCACCTATTAATTTTTCAGATTAAATTAGTCTCCAGTTTATTTTTAATTTTTCCCAATGTCCAGAAGAACAATTTATACTGAAATATCAATGTCCTAAATGTGAATAATTTTGAAAACTTTTTAAGCTGATGAAGAATGAAATGAGCAGAAGCCAGGACACTTTATGCCTAAAGAGACAAAGGACTTTGAAAGTTTCAAGAACTAAGATCAATAAATAATACAAATTTATGATTCCAGATAAAGAGTTATGGATGAGACACACCATTTGTCTCCTAGCATACAGCGATGGAATTAGGGTGCAGAATGAGACTTACCTATTTTTATACACAGTCAATGAGGGAATTTGTTTTGCTTGACTATGCATATTTGTTACAAGGAATCTGTTTTTTCTTCTCTTAGCTTAATTGGTTGAGGGTATGAGGGAGCAAAAATATTTTTTAAAAAACTTCAAAAAGAGAAGAGGGGAAGTTGCTACAGATATGGAATCATGCAAAGTTTTTTGAGATGGATGTATGACTGGGTTGGCTTAATTGTTTGACTTTGTTACATGAGAACTCTCATGGAATGGTAGTAATGTATAAATGTTTGTTATATAAAAACAAAACATGTCCGTAAACAGACAAAAACTTTATTATTTATTATGAGTGCATCAATTTTGTCCTCATTTTATAACTTTATGAATAACTTTATGAAGCCTAGATAATCTATTTCCTTAATTTCCCCCTGATACATCAATATAGGGTCCCTATTTAAAAAAGAAAATTAGTTTTTCATCACTTATTTGTAGTGAACCAACACTGGTTTCATGTACTTTCTTTTCAAAGTGCTGACAAACATGTTCCTTAATCTGTAAATCTAGAGTAAATCTTAGATCCCTTCCATATGCAGCATGTTATAATATTAGTTTAATATTATTCTTATAGTTTTGTTTTAGATTGAACAAGATAAACTATCTGATATTTATAAAAACTTATTTCCACTTTTTTTGAAGATGAGGACCATCTTTGCTGCTATGATGCCCTACCAGTATTCCACAGTTCTTCGAAGATAATGGATAGTGGTTCTGCAGTTATGTATTCAGACTCTGGGTGAACTAGGTGTTTTTTTGTTTTTTTTTTACCTCTGTTATCTTCAGTTTCAATACACTCATATGTTTGCCCTCTTTAGTCTGGGGGAAGGGAATAAGCATTTATTAAGCACCAACTGTATGGTAGTCACTGAACTTAGCACTTTACAAATATTGTCTCATTTGATCCTTTGTCTGAAGATCCTTTTGCTTGATGGAGAAGGCATAAAGAGAAGAGAGTTTGAGTGGTTTTGTTCTCTACCAAACATGTTTATTCAGCAGTGACACATCCATGGCAAAATTCTGGTCTGTATTTTCCTTGTTCTTTTTACCTTGACACTGCTAAACAAAGAAACAAACAAACAAAATACTTTTTTTTATTTTGTTTTCCCTAGCTTTAGTCTCAATTCTCAGTTCTTTCTGGGTTTAGAACTCCTGACATTATACTCATAGGAGTGCCATTCTTTTCTTTGCTTGTGGTTTGGTGTTCTTGTCTCCATCTGTATGTCACTTTAAAGTCTAAGGTAAGGAGAACTCTCTGCGAAGTCATTTCATTTCCTTAGATGCTAACCACTTTCTCTTCCTTAAATGGATCATTTTCAAAATTATATTTTCCTATTTTCCTTCTTTAAATTCTCCAATTCTTGGGACTGCGAGGTGGCGCAGTTGATAGAACACTGGCCCTGCAGTCAGGCGGACCTGAGTTCAAATCTGGCCTCAGACCAAACACTTGACACTTACTAGCTGTGTGACCCTAGGCAAGTCACTTAACCCCAATTTCCTCACCAAAAAAAATTTCTCCAATTCTTGCTGAGCTGCCACATTTTTAAAGTCTTGGGCCACAAGATCTTGCCCCTTAATTTTATCAATCTGTCACTCAAAAATATTTTTAAGCACTTACTACTAATTGCTAGGGGTGCAAAGAAATATTAAAAGACAAAATGTAAGTATTGAGGTTTATAAATCATAAAAAAACAATTATGAAGCACTTAATATGTGTGCCAGATGTACAAGATATATACAGAGTAGAGGAAGTAATGTTAGATAGGAAGACACTAGTAGCTGGGGAGACAGAAAAGGCTTTCTTTCGTAGGTGGGATTTGAGTTAAGAGAATCCAGTGAAGCTAAGAGGTGGAAATGAGAAGAGAGAGCATCCCATGCCTGGATGATAGCCAATGCAGAAGCACATAGAATTTATAGATGAGTCAAACACAACCTAGGTAGATGATGTGACTTCTTCAATATTCCATGTCTGGCAAGTGATAGTAAAAGGACCAGAACATAGGTGTCTTACTTCTTACCTTAAACTTTTTCATTCATACTGGGCTGCCTGTTTGCCCAACCAGCAACATAAGAGCTCAGAGAGAGCAGAATCAGCCAAGAGGGGAAAGCACAAAGTGGGAACCAACATGTAAACATCTATGTACAAATAAGATACATACAAGATAAGTAGGAGGTAATAGAGAGAAGGCACTAATAATGAGGAAGATTAAGAAAAGCTTCTTATGGGAAGTAAGATTTTATCTTGGACCTGAAGGTAGCCAGGGAAGCCAGGAGGCAAAGAGAGGGAGGGAGAAAAATCCAGTCATGGGGAATGCCAATGTCTGAATTTGAGAGAGAAATTCTTGTGTGAGGCCATTATCATGGATCACAGAGTACTTGGGTATGAGTATGGTGTAAAAAGACTGGGGGATGAGGAGGAGCTTATGAAGGACTTTGAATGCCAGTGGATTCTATATTTGAAGCTGAAGATGATAAGGACTCACTGAAGTTAATTAAGGTAGGAGGAGGTTCGTGGTCAGACTTTGTTTCATAAAGAACACTTTTACAACTGAGTGGAGGATGAACTGAATTAGGAAGACTATATTAGGGAGAGATTTGCAGTAGGTAGGTTGACTAAGCAGCAAGCTATTGTAATGGTCTAGGCATGAGGAGAGAAGAACCTTCACCAGGGTGGTGGCAGTGTTTGATGAGAGAAGGGCATCTATGCAAGATATGTTTTAAAAGTAAAATCACAGGCCTTGGTAACAGATTAGATATGGGTAGTGAGAAAGATTGAGGAATTGAAGATGATAACTAGTTGTGAGCCAGGGTGATTGGGAGGATGATGACAAACTCAGTAGTATTAAGAAAGTTAGGAAGAGGAGAGGTTGGGGGCAGGGAGTGGAGATAATGAGTTCAGTTTTGGACATACCAAGTTTAATATATCTAAAGTATATCTAGTGCAAGATGTCTCATTGGGAGTTGGAGATGAGAGACTGGAGGGCCGCATAGAGTTAGGGCAGGGTAAGTAGATTTGAGAATCATCAGCAAAAATGAAATCTAATGACATCATCAAGCTAAATAGTATAAAGGGGGAAGAAGACACAGGATGGAGAACTGTGGAATAACTGTAGTTAGGTGGGTATGATCTGGACAAAGATCTAGCAACCCAAGAATGGCCAGATAGGTAATAAGAGAACTAAGAGAGGGCAGAATCATGAAAACTTAGAGAAGAAAGTATCAAGGATAACAAGGTAATAGAAAGTGTCAAAGGTATCAGGAAGATCTGAGTTCAAATGTGACTTCAGGCATTTATTAACCCTGTGACCTTGGGCAAATCACTTAACCCTGTTTGCCTCAGTTTCCTCATCAGTAAAATGAGCTGAGAAGGAAAGACAAACCACTTCAGTATCTTTGCCAAGAAAACCCCAAATGGGGTCACAAAGAGTTGGATCCTACTGAAACAACCAAACACCCACAATTCCCCTTTCCTACCCTCTTCACAGGGAGCATTTGTTAACGTGTGGGACAAGTTATTATTTCTGAATATATATATGTATAGCAGGTTTCCCTTATTTTGGAATCTTCCTTTTTGACTTCTTTTGCTATGTTGCACGTGCTAATGTTATTGACTAGCATTTAATGTCAGACTGAAAATATGGAAAGCAAGGAGGAAAAAATGAATAAAGAAAATAAATAAAAGGTTTGCAAGGAAGAATAAGATGGAAGGTATGTCTTTCTATGTCATCTATATCCATCGCTGTAAATGGGCTATTAAAAATGGCTAACAAAAATCTTTACAACATTTATTTAAGAGGTATTGTTAAGTGCACTGAATTTAATGATCTTTCTCCAACTTCAAATCTGACTTTGTGGACTTATTTGTAAATCACATTTTAGTGTTATTTTTGCTATTTCCTTGGAAGTATTCATAAATGTAAACAATTTCTAAGATTTTTTTTAAAAAATATTCGTTGAAAATCCTAAATGTTTTTGGCAAGGTTACTAAAGTATTCAAAGAAAAAACAGCTGATTTTCTGACATCCTGCCAAAGTGCCACTAGGATTATAGGCCCTAGAGAGAAACAGTAATAAAGACCAATTTAATGTGTAGTCTGAAGAAGCATGCTTGATCTGTACTTTTATTCACATCAATAACTGAAATTTCTAAGGAATGTAAATTATAAACATCTCAACTACTCTTGCTAGTAACTTCAATAGCCTAATTTATTTCTGGGAATCATATGTTCTAGATCTCATTTTGTCCAGTGATTTAACTGTCTGATTTTCCATTAAATTTAAATATCTGTAGGTGAGATTATATTTATAAGGAGTTTAGCATCAAATTAGTTATAAGGACTTAACCATTGAAATAGCTACATTAGACATTTTCTTCAAGAGTAGCAGATGGAAGGCCTATTGTTGTTCTGATGGGTATGTTGTAGTCATCTGTGGTGCCACGAGGAGTGAATCTGATAGGAAATTAATTTTATTTCTGTATATGGATTTGTGTATTTTTTCATTGATATGAAATATGAACATTCATTATTATGTACCCAAAGTTTTTAAAATTTTGATCCTTCTATAAAAATGCATAGTAGTGGTTGAGGTGTCAGTAATTATAGGAATTTTACCGTCACTTTGCTTTTGCTATCAGATAATTTTTTTTTTTTTGCAAAATGAATGTGGACTTCTAACAAATGATTTCAGGGTGAAAAAAAATAAATTGGGTAGGAGAAGTGGTTTAAAGGAGATTCAGTGGAAAACTCTTTTTGATTAAAATGGTTGTAAGTTTCTAGATCCCAATATTCATTGTTAAATCTCATTCCTTTGTAGATAGAATAGAAAGTTTTCTGGTAGGGTTCACATTTAATTATGCAAGGTAGCAGAAAAATGAACTTAAGTTGGATGTGTTGATGAGACTTGTTTTGCTGTTTCATGTAACTAATAGCTCTCAAGACCCCAAAATTCTAGAGCTCTTGATTTTTCTCAGAAGGCCACTTACCAAGAGTATGACTAGGTTATTTTGGAATAATCTTTATCATCTGTTTCTGAATTTAGGAAAAAAAAGATGAATATGTACTTTTTATCATCACTCTAAGATGTGAAGAAAACAACTTCAGCTGTGAATATGTGTTGCTCACACATGCTGTTTTCAAAAGGAGAAAAATGTGTGAATGGAGATAATTTCTATGAAATGAAATTCACAGGCTATATGATGACATAGAGATTATACTCCAGAATATTTTTCATCAAATGTTTTGTACTTGTAGGTATAAGCTTGACTTGAACCATTCCTTTGTATAAAGAAAAGGGGGAAAAGTTATTCAGTCAATAAACAATTACTTCATTTCCTACTATGTGCCAGATACTATGCAGAGCACTGGAAAGACAAAGAAAGGTAAAAGACAATCTCTGCCCTCAAAAAGATTATAATCTAATGAGGGAAGACCACATACAAAAGAAAGCTAAATAGGGTGTAGGGAGCATAACGGAATATTCCAGGGAGGGGGAGGTGTAGATGGGTAGCAAATAAAAACATGGCTGACCTGGAGGCCTTCCTTAAATGGAGATTCTGAGAGAAGTTCTCTGCTCTCCACCTTTTAATTAAGGGGAAGGAGAGGACTCAAGGACAGAGGTAGTGACCAGATGTGAGTTCTAGGGCATGGATGAAAGGATTGGTAGGGCATGATAGAGAAGTCCCAAGGAGTATAACCTGGTGGGAAATGAATGTTATTTGCTGCATCCTATATTATAATTTTAGCAAAAAAATTATACAAAGACTCAGGTACCATTCTTATAAAATTTACAGATGACAAAAAGAGGGGTGTCTAATTCTCTGGCTGGTAGGATCAGAGTCCAAAAAATATATATGCTAGAAAGTTTTACTCTATCAAAAAAATAGTGATGAACATAAAAGCAATTTAAGTTCAAACTTTTAACTTTTTAAATACAATATGAATGCCATATAGAATTAACTGCATAATAAAGATGACTTACATTTGATCACAATTAAAGTATGAGTTGATCTTAAATTTCATTAATAAGAGTATATTTTTTCAGAATAAGGGGAGTAATAGTCACATTATATACCTGTAGTCAGTCTTAAATACCAAAGTATCTAAATACAATATTCAGATACTCTATCCATTTCCAGGAACAAAGGTATTATGAAGGGCATTTGTAAGCCGAAGTATACCTAGTAGTAGAATTCAGGTGGTGAGAGGAATTTGAAATTATGTCGTAGTAGTAGGAATTGAAAGAACTGGAGGTATTAGATTTGGAGAAGAGGCTGGATAGGGAGATGGGAGACAGGATAGCCATCTTCAAATACTTTAAAGTATGTCACATACAGAAGGAATAGACATTCATTGTGATTTCCAAGTATAAAAATATAACCAATAGGTTAAAATTACAAGGAGGCAGACAGGACAAATATAAAAGCACACAACTATTAACATTATTTATTGGGCAAAACTTGTGATTTCACTGTAAAGAGAACTCCTACTGAAGAAACTACTCAGTTCATCAGTGTACATGGATAACTGGTCATAGCTCAATGCAAGCTTGAATAATTTGCTCAGTGTCACATAGCTATCAGAGGGAGGATTTGGCCTCTGGGTCTCCTGACTTTAAGGCTGGACTATCCTATGTTACCTCACTCACATTCAGAACTGCAATATGGAATAGACTATTTTGTATGATAGTGGGTTCCTGGGTGAGCAGAACCTACACAACCTCATGTTGTCAGGGAAATTCATCTTCAAAGTAAGGGTTGAATTAGAGGACTTCTGAGATCCTGTCTAATTCTAGGATTCTATGAATTCTCTATGAAAATTTCCCATGGGAATTAGTGGCATTTTGTGTACCCATTGAGACATAAGTTATTTGATTATAGTGATATATGTGTATGCCATGAGCACGCATACATATGGGTGTCAGGATCTAAATTATATATTCATTTCCTTCCCAACATATGAGCTCTAAGACACTTTTCATTGCATTAAATTACTCGGGATATTAAAGAGTGAGATATTAGAAGTCATGCAGTCCATCATCCTAATATTTTTAAGACAAGGAAATGTATGTCTGAAATTAAAATACATGTTCAAGTGATGAGGCTTTGTGAATTCATGTGTTCTGAGGCTACTTTGTTGTCCCCCAAAGGTTCTTAGGTTGGTTGTTACTGATTAAAAGAATAAAACAATTGAAACCATCCACTTTCTTTCTTCCCCTGTGCCTCTTGTCTTAATTCTCATGGGTATAAAGTTCTATTGTTTTTCAAAATTGAGCTAGAAATTATAATTATAAGAATCTTTGTGATTTCATTTGAGGTGACCACAGTATTCCCAGTCATTTAGTGGTTTTTTTAAATTAATTAATTTATTTTTAGTCTTCAATATTCACTTCCCCAAGATTTTGAGTTCCAAATTTTCTCCGCATCTCTCTCATCCCCCCCACACTAAGACAGCATGCATTCTGATTTCCTCTTTCCCCAATCTTCCCTCCCTTCTATCATCCTCCCTTCTCTTACCCCCTTCCCCTTCTATTTTCCTGTAGGACAGGATAGAGTTCTATACCCCAATGCCTGTATATCTTATTTCCCGGTTATATGTAAAAACGATTTTTAACATTCATTTTTAAAACTTTGAGTTACAAATTCTCTCCCTTCCTCCCTACCCATCTGCCCTCATTGAGAAGGCAAGCAATTTGATATAGGTTATACATGTGTAGTCATGCAAAACACTTCCATGATAGTCATGTTGTGAAAGACTATATTTCCCTCTATTCTATCCCGCCCCCCGTTTATTCTATTCTCTCATTTGACCCTGTCCCTCCTGAAAAGTGTTTGCTTCTGATGACCCCCTCCCCTAATCTACCTGCCTTTCTATTATCCCCCCCATTATCCCCTTCCCCCCCTGCTTTCCTGTAGGGTAAGAGAGATTTCCATACCCAATTGAGAGTGTATATTATTCCCTCCTTAAGCCAAATTCAATGAGAATAAGATTCACTCATTCCCTCTCACTTCCTCCCTCTTCCCCTCCACTGTTAAAGCTTTTTATAGCCTCTTTTTTATGAGATAATTTACCCCATTCTACCTCTCCCTTTCTCCTTCTTTCAGTACATCCCTCTCACCCCTTAATTTTATTTTTAGATACAATCCCTTCATATTCAACTTATCCTGTGTCCTCTGTGTGTGTGTCTATATATATATATATATAAAACATATATATAACATATATATTATATATAACATATATACTATATATAACATATATTATATATATAATTTACCCCATTCTACCTCTCCCTTTCTCCTTCTTCCAATACATCTCTCTCACCTTTAATTTTATTTTTAGATACAATCCTTTCATATTCAATTTATCCTGTGTCCTCTGTGTGTGTGTATGTGTGTTTGTGTGTGTCTAGATACATATATATATTTTTTCCAGCTACCCTAATACTGAGAATGTTCTCATTAGTAACAAATATCATCTTTCCATGTAGGAATATAAACAGTTCAACTTTAATAAGTCCTTCATGGTTTCTCTTTCCTGTTTACCTTTTCATGCTTCTCTTGAGTTTGCATTGGAAAGTCAAATATTCTATTCAGCTCTGGTCTTTTCATCAA
This sequence comes from Vombatus ursinus, assembly GCF_900497805.2. Lineage (NCBI taxonomy): Eukaryota > Metazoa > Chordata > Mammalia > Diprotodontia > Vombatidae > Vombatus > Vombatus ursinus. Next base: position 14,922,373 of record NW_020954576.1, read on the forward strand.
AAAATGCTTGAAAGTCTTCTGTTTCATTGAATGCCCATTTTTTCCCCTGAAAGATTATACTCATTTTTGCTGGGTAGCTGATTCTTGGTTTTAATCCTAGCTCCTTTGACCTATAGAATATCATATCCCAAGCCCTCCAATCCCTTAATGTAGAGGCTGCTAAATCCTGTGTTATCCTGATTGTGTTTCCACAATACTCTAATTGTTTATTTATTTGTTTGTTTTCTGGCTGTTTGCAATATTTTCTCCTTTACCTGGGAACTCTGAAATTTCAGTATAGTATTCCTAGGAGTTTTCCTGTGGGGATCTCTTCCAGGAGGAGATTAATGGATTCTTTCAATTTCTATTCAGAACAGTTTTCCTTGATAATTTCTTGAGAGATGATGCCTCTTTTTTAGATCATGGCTTTCAGGTAGTCCATTAATTTTTAAATTATGTCTCCTGAATCTATTTTCCAGGTCAGTTGTGTTTCCAATGAGATATTTCACTTTGTTTTTATTTTTTTTTGTTTTTTAGGTTTTGTTTTATTGTTTCTTGATTTCTCATTAGCTTCTGTTTGCTCCATTCTAATTTTTAAGGAAGTTTTTTTTTTTTCAGTGAGCTTTTGAACTCCTTTTGCATTTGGTCAACTGTGCTATTTAAGGCATTATTTTCCTCATTGACTTTTTGGACCTCTTTTGCCATTTGGGTTAGGCTATTTTTTAAGGTGTTATTCTCTTCAGTGTTTTTTTGGGTCTCCTTTAGCAAGCTGCTCACTCGTGTTTCATGATTTTCTTGTATCACTCTTACTTCTCTTCCCAATTTTTTCCTCTACTTTTCTAATTTGCTTTTTAAAAAATCCTTTTTGAGCTCTTCCACGGTCTGAGACCAATTCATATTTTTCTTGGAGGCTCTGGATGTAGGAGCATTGACTTTGTTGTCTTCTTCTTGTTGTATGTTTTGATCTTCTTTGTCACCAAAGTAAGATTCTATAGCCAGTATTTTTCCACTGCTCATTTTCCCAGCCAATTACTTGACTTTTAAACTCTTTTTAAGGTTGGTCTCTGCTTCCAGTGTGGAGGATATACTTCAGGGGTTTTGTGCAGCTGTTTTCAAAGATACTTCTAGGGACCTGTAAATTTTCAGCTCTTCCAAGGTGATCTGATCAAAGGAGAGGTGTTTACTCCTCTCCTGGCCTGTAATCTGGTCTGTGAGTGAACACAAGCACTCTTTTCTGCCTTGGAACAGTGAAAAAGATTCCCTCTCCACCACCACCACAAGCTCTGCTATGCAGTGCTCCTCCTTGCCCCAGGATCACCACCCAGGACTGGGACCCAGATCCAAGCATGGGCAAAGCAAGAGAATGCTGCCTCAGAGCCAGCAAAGAGATCTCTGCAATCCTCCTCTGATCCGCTGCTCAATCCTCTGTGGGCAGAAAGCTCTGGAAGCAGCCACTGCCATAGCTACTGCCCCAGGGCTGGGGCCACACAGCATTCCTCTCTCACTTAGGTCTGACAGATTTTCTTACTGACCTTCTAAGTTGTCTTTGGTGTTTGTTGGTTGAGAAGTCTGGAAACCACCACAGCTGCCAATGATTCAATCCCCTGAGGCTGCTCCAAATTTGCTCAGGCTGTGCTGGCTCATTTTGTACTGGACTGTACTCCTCTCTCAGACTGGTACAACAGACCTTTCCTGTCGACCTTCCAGGTTGTCTTGGGCTGGAAATTTGTTTCACTCTGTCATTTTGTTGGTTCTGCTGCTCTAAAATTTGCTTAGAGTCATTTTTTACAGGTATTTGTAGGGGTTTGGGGGAGAACTCAAGCAAGTCCCTGCTTTTATTTCACCATCTTGGTTCCCCCCTGCCCCCCCCCCCCAAGATAAGCCACTTAGGTTTTTAATCACAGAGTCATCCTTAACACTTTCTTCTCCTTAAAGCTTTATATGTTATCAGTTGACAAATGCTTTTAAATATGTCTTGTAATCAGTTCAGTTCAAACCCTTATGATCTCTTGTGTAGACTATTTAAATGGCCTCCTAATGATTTTTCTTTCATTCTTCAGTGGCTTCTCTCTCCAATGTATCCTTAACACAATTCCTTAAATAATCGTCAAAGGCATAGATCTGACTATGTCTTTCCTCTGCTTGAAAAATTGTAGTGGCTTCCTGTATCATTTAGAATAAGATGCAAAGGCACTTCAAGCACTTGCGGCTCTCTAGAATTTGGTTCTAATTTATCTTTCCAGGTATATTTCACCTTATTCTCCTTTACACAGTCAACCAAATTGTACTAGCAGTTCCTGTTTTGGCCAGAAACCCTGAAGGCCATTCTTTGTCTCATTTGTCTTAGATAAACTGAGACCTGGAAAAGACCTTAGCTTAAAAAGGTCAAGGTCTCCCACTACATCTAAGGCCATCTCCAGTTGCCCTGATCCGTATCTTGACTAAGGTGGCTCTGGGGGAAAGAGTGAGGCTGGAGACTTTGCACAGCCCTGCCCCACTTTAATCCAATTCACTTGCAAGTCATGACATCACCTTCCTGATGTCATGGTCCTCTTCAAGAATGAAGAACAAACAGCATCAACAGTTTTTCCACAAACTTCACATATTATCCCCTTCCTTTATCCCTTTATACAAACCATATCTCATACCTACAAATACACTTACTCTTCATCCCTGCATGTCAAAATTCTTAACTTTCTCAAAGTCTCAACCCAGGTAATGTCTCCTCCATGGAGATTTCCCTGACCCTGTGCCTTATTAGTGCTCTCTCCAAATTGTTTGTATTCACTTATCTGTTCAGATGTCACTTACTCCATAAGAATGTAAGCTTATTCAAGGTAAAGACTTTCATTTTTTTCTTAATATTCCTGGTACCTAGCCCAGAAAATTATGTAAAGAATATGCTTATTGAATTGAATCAAACTTGCTATAGTTGCAAATAAGAAAAATAAAATATTAGTCTGGGAAGTTTCCTGAAATGGAAGCCAATCTAAGTGAAGTTTTAGGAATTAAAACAATTTTGAGCACTGCTGTCAAAGTAGCTCACAATTACATAGGATTTTATGGTTTAAAAAATATGTTCTAATGATAGTGCCATGACATAGATAGTGCCCATTTTACAGATGAGGAAATTGAGGCTTATAAAAGGGTAATTGATTTGCCTAGAATCAAATAACATTGTTGAAGTAAGTGCATAGCTACTTAAGGTGACATTTTAAAGGGGATGACACTCATATCCATACATATGTTCTGATATATGTATTTTTGAAGTAATACTTCAAAGACTCTCCTCCATGTTTAGTATCTATCTAGCGCCTACTCATCTGTCATAATCTCCCAACTTCTTTGACCTTGTAACCTGAAGTAATCTCTTGCTCTTGTGAAGTCTTATAATTCAGTTCTGTCTGTATCATTCAGTTCACACTTAATAATATGCTTCCTTATGACACTTCTATTATTGTCTTGAATAGTTCTTTTCACCATTTACCTACTCCTTAACTTTTTGTCTATTCAAATGTTTCCTTAACTGTATTATACACTTCTTCAGGACAGGTACTGTTCTCTTCTATTTCCATGGATTATTTACATTCAGTTGACTCATTTTGTCCTGAGTTATTTGTAATTAACATTGTCACACATAATTCAGGGAAATATATGGTACAAGGGAGCCTACAAACACATATGTATAGGTATATACATGTGAATACTACATAAATATATTGATATCTAAAACAGCATAGCCTTTTAGTTCACACTATAGAAAATTCAAAAGAATTCACAGTAACCCATAAATAATTAATGGAATTCTCTTTCTTCTCCAAAGAGTCCCATTGTTCCCTAGCCTCCACTACTCTGTGGTTTGGACTTTCCATAAAGTTGATATTTGGACACCTGACAACATTCTGGTGAGTTCTGTCTTTCGCACAAAATACCCATATGGAAATTCAACTTAATGGTACTACATGGAAGGTGTGGAATCACCAGAATGAAATGAAAAGAATTGCTGGGAAGATAATCCCCTTCCCATGAGACACTTACCATCTGAACATCTCAGGGAATAGCAGAAGCCAAAGTACAAGTCAAAAGCTTCCATTAAGCACTTAATATGTACTAAGTCTTTTCTGCATGTCATAGCTTTATTCTCTTCCTGCTCATACAGCTATGTGTGTTGGAAGGAAACACATGCACAACTCTCTTCTCCTTTAAAAGGTCAAGACTGCCCAATGTCCAGGAAATCTCCCTTCTGTAACTTTAAGCCTGCATTCTTGGATCAGGTTTTCAGTCAATATCCTCTCCTTTATAGGAGTGTGGGTTTCAGGAGATCAGTTCCCCTTTCCACTGCTATCATATCTGGGTCTGAAACCAAGGAACTATAACAAAAAAAGACAAGGATATAGAAATACTTATAATTTTCTAGGTTATATGAAAACCTGATTTAGCTTGCCATTTTATTATTCTTTAAATTTGAATTAAATGTTTAATATTGAACTTAAGAGATGATGTGAACTAGAAGATACTTGGAGAGGTTGAGTAGTTCTGCTTCCGGGAGTCAAGAACTAACCAGGAAAAAAGCAAACACCATGAGCAAAAAGAAATGTACCATAGATTCATATTATGAGAAGAGTGAAGATCAAGGCAGAAATTCTGAAGAGAACAACATTGTCAACAAACCCACATCTGTAACCTCAAAAGGGAATATGAATTGGTCTGAAGCCCAAAAAGCCTTCTTAGAGCTCAAGAAGGATTTTAAAAGTCAAATGAGAGAGGTAGAAGAGTCCTTAAAAAAGACAATTGGCCTACTGGAAAAAAGTACACTGAAGAAAACAAGTCCCTTAAAAATATAATTGGCCAACTGGAAAAAAAAGTACACTAAAGAAAACTAAACTAATCCCTAAAAAATACAATTGGCCAAATGGGGAAGGAGGTACATAGGTTAATAGAAGAAAACAATTTGTTAAAAATTAGAATTGGGCAAATGGAAGTTAAAGACTTATCAGAGAGCAAGAATCAGTCAAACAGAAAAAAAAATGAAAAAAAATAGATGAAAATATAAAATACCTCATTGGTAAAACAACTGACCTGAAAAAATTGATCCAGGAGAGACAATTTAAAAATTATTGGTCTACTTGAAAATCATGATGAAGAAAAGAGCCTGGATAGTATCTTTCAGGAAATAATAAAGGAAAACTGCCCTGAAGTCCTAGAGCCAGAAGGTAAAATACCCATAGAAAGAATCCACTTTTCATCTCCTGAAAGAGATTGCAAATTGAGGATGCCAAGGAATATAGTAGCCAAATTCCAAAATTACCAGGTCAAAGAGAAAACACTGCAAGTAGCCAGAAAGAAACAATTTAAATATCATGTAACCACAGTCAGGATTACACAGGATCTTGCAGTTTCTACATTAAAAGACCGTAGGATGTGGAATGTGATATTCCATAAGGCAAAGGAGCTTGGATTACAACCAAGGATCAACTACCCAGTGAAAATGAGTATGATCTTTCAGGGGAGGAGATGGATACTCAACAAAATAGGGGACTTCCAAAGCTTCCTGATAAAAAGACCAGAGCTCAACAGAAAATTTGATCTTCAAGTGCAAGATTCAAGAAAGACATAAAAAGGTAAATGGGACAGAAAGATACAATATGTTGTTAATAAGGGCAAACTGTTTACATCCCTACAAGGGAAGATGACACCTGCAACTCTTGAGAACTGTATTGTTATTACACCATGTTAAAGGAGTATACATAAAGGGGGTGGATATAAGTTGACTTTGATGTAATAATAAAAAAAATCTAATCAAGTGGGTTAAATGGATCCAAGTAAGTGGATTAGTCTGATCTAAGAAAATGTACTGAGAAAGAAGGAGGCAAACAAGGGTAAATTGCATTACAGGAAAAGACACAGAAACCTATTACAGCAGAGGGAAAGAAGGGATGGGGATGAGCATTGTTTGAATCTCACTCTCATCAGATTTGGCTCAAGAAGGGAATAACATAATCAGTTAGGTATAGATATCTAACTTGCCCTATAGGCAATAGGTGGGAAAAGGGGAAAGAAAAGGGAGGGGGGATAGAAGGGAGGGAAGAAACAATAAGGGTAAAGGGAAAGAAAAGGGAAAGGGCTAATAGAAGGGAGGAGGGACTGAAGGAGGAGGTGGTCAAAAGCAAAACACTAGTGAGGGGTGAAAAGGAGAAAGGAGAAAGAAAAGCATAAATGGTAGGGGGGAAGGATGGAGAGAAAGACAAAGATAGTAATCATAACCTTGAATGTGAATGGGATGAACTCTCCCATAAGACAGAAGCAGATAGCAGAATGGATTAAAAACCACAATCCTACAATATGTTGTTTACAGGAAACACATATGAAAAAGAGTGACACACTGGGTAAAGGTAAAAGGCTGGAGCAGAATATATTATGCTTCAGCTGAAGTAAAAAAAGCAAGGGTAACAATCCTGATCTCAGACAAAGCAAAAGCAAAAATAGATCTTATCAAAAGAGATAAGGAAGGAAACGACATCCTGTTAAAAGGCACCATAGACAATGAAGTAATATCATTACTAAACATATATGCTCCAAATAGTATAGCATCCATATTCTTAGAGAAGAAGTTCAGGGAGTTACAGGAAGAAATAGAGAGCAAAACTATACCAGTGGGTGATCTCAATCTCCCCCTCTCTGAACTAGATAAATCTAACCACAAAGTAAACAAGACAGGTTGAGTAGTCTTTTCATCCTGTAGTAAAGGAGCATACTATTCTAAACTACACAAGTAAAGATTAAAGATTATTTTTAAGGGCTTCAGATTTGGCCTCAACCAACCTTCATAATTCCATTCTATTCTATTTTGCTTTTTTACATGAATGAACTCATCTCTGTATAGATAGCCTTCATGTATTTCAAAATTCTTAATCAATCACTTTCAGTTTTCCTCCAGACTGGGCCTATTCCCAATAAATAAGCCTTATTAAACAAAGTTTTTATCTACTTAGGGCTATTTTGAATATTGGTTTTCTTAATATAATCTCTAGTTATGGATCCTGACCTATGCTGAGTTTGATGGGAGAATTGCCTCATGGTTGGATATATGCACAGCAATACTTGCATACCCCAAAACAGGCATATAATCTATTATTTTAAGTACATTGGGACATATATGTGTGTATAAAATATGTGTATACACACATATATGCCCCAATGTACTTAAATATATATATATACACACATATATGGATATGCATAAATGTGTTTTACATATACATGTGTGCATATGTATAAATGTATTTTAAATATACACATATAGGTGTATATGTATATTTATACAAGATTAGCTGAAGAAACACAGATTGTCTGAATAGTTTTAGTTGATATGTGGAAATGTGATGGTTTTGTGGATTTTGACAACTGTCAAACAACTTCAATTAGAATTTTTACAGGTTATCTTCAAATAGATTATGTAAGTTAGTCGTAGGCGATTTTTTTACATTATCTAGTTCACTCACCCATTTTAGCTTACTGTGCTTGGATCATTCAAAACTGAGAGATGGCACTTCCCTTTATATAGATCCCCAAGAAAGATTGCTCAGCCTTCATTGTCTGCATTGATGTATAAGTACGTGTGTGCATGTGTGTGTGTGTATCTGTATATCTGTATGTATTGTCATGCAGAAAAAGTCAGTCTATATCAACAATAAAGGAAAAAAATGAGGATAACCTTTAAAGCTATTTCAGCTCAGCCCCTCCCAAAAATATAAGAAGTTGTGTTATTTTTGTTTGTTTTTTTCTGGACCCATGAAAGTCAGGGGATTCCTATTCTCCTGCAAAAGAGGTCTCTTCTAGGATACCAAATCAAATCCTAGACTTACTCCTAATTTGCCATTCTACTTCTTCTAAGAATGTTATTAAGAGAAAAAGGTAGAAAGACCTCACTGAGATAGTCAAAGTCTGCTAGAAAAGATGTGAAAATAAGTGATGGAAAACTTAGAGTTGCTTAACTTAATCATCCAGTAATGAATACCGAATTTATTCCTTGCGTATTTTTTTTAATATTAAAACATCATATATTACATTGTCATATGGTGATATGGATGCTTAGTGTATTTAAATTCATGCCTATTAAGAAAACTATATCAATTTTAGTAAACTTTCTTTTCTAACTTGGAGTTTCTTTGTGAAAAGTAACAGGTTTTCATTCATCATTCGAAGCATAACCATGCTTGTCAGTTTCACTTTCTGGTTCTCTTCCACAGGAGAGGACTTTTATTCTTATTCTCTTACCAAGACTAGAAGGAAATGGGGATATAAAAATAGATTACATTTTTACAAGCCTAACTATTTATTTAATAATGCATTTTTGTTGTGTGAATTTTTAATGTAAGGTTTCTTAATTTTTTAACTGTCTGGAAATGCTAATGTTAGTATTTAGTGCATTTAGTTAAACAGACTAGTACATTTATGTAATGCTTATCTCTATAATAGCTTGACTTTTTTGTGGGGTGCTGGTTGTTGCTGTGCTGTTTAATCATATGAGTCACTATCTTTGTTCCTGACCTTCTCTAATGCCTGGTTCAGGGAGGCACTCAAGGTCTTTTCCCCTTTTTGTTCTGAATGTCTGTTTTCAAATGTAATGGTTATGATTTGAAACTCAGTTTTCAAATGATTAGTTTCCCTTCTGCATTACCAAACTATCCTATATAGGTGCTAGATTGGTTATCCAGAAAAGAAGATAAATATAAAACATTATGTGTTCATTTTTATTCTCTTAAAAAACAACTTGTGTCTGATTCAAGGTTATCATATGAGTAGTATATTTGAAATTCAATCATTGTTAAGTCCCTTTTTGTGACATATCAACTTAATTGAGGGCTTATCAATGAAATGATTTGGCCCTCATATAAGGTGTTAATTCAAAGTGTTATTTATGCACATACTATGATATTGTATCATATACTCTGCATTGTGGTGAAAGTTACAGATAGAATGGTAAATGCGAAGTAGAATATTCAATTATTAAAAGCACTTTCAAGTGCTTATGATATATTTTAGGAAGATAAGGCATACAAATATGAGGAAACTAGAGAACAGTGCATATAAATAGGTAATAAAGTACAATAATTTATTATATTCTGTAAGTACAGTAGAAATTTAGAGAATGGTGAGCTCACTTGGTTAACAATTAGCTAAAGAACAAACGGGGATAAAATAAATCTTAGCTTGGGTCTTGAAAAAGTGAAAGAATTAGATGGGAGGAGTTTAAAGAGGGCAAGAGTATGATATGTGCTTTAAGGGGCACAAGATTTGGAGTGAGAAGATGGCAGTATAACCCTTTTAGAACCAAAGACAGACTGGATATAGACTCAGAATTCTACAGGGAGCCCAGAAATGCTGTGCCATAGTCAAATGCCAGAACTCTCAAGTCAAAGAGAAAATACTACAAGTGGCCAGAAAGAAACAATTTAAATATTGTGAAGCCACAGATGTTCTCACAAAAGATTTAGAGGCTCCCACATTAAATGAATAGAGGGCTTGGAATACAATATTCTGGAAGGCAAAGGTGCTAGGATTATAACCAAGAATAACTTACCCAGAAAAATTGAGTATAATGCTTCAGGGGAAAGAATAGACATTTAATGGAATGGAGGAGTTTTCAAGCATTACATTTTAAAAGACCAGAGTTGAATAGAAAATTTGACATTCAAACACAAGACTCAAGAGAAGCATAAAAAGGTAAACATTAAAGAGTGATGATAAAGGTCTCAATAAAGTTATACTGTTTACATTCCTAAATGGGAAGATGATACATGTAACTCCAGAGAACTTTATCATTATTAGGGCAGTGAAACCAAATTTACATAGACAGTAGGGATGGATGTGAATCAGTTATGTTGGAATGATCTAAAAAAAGAAGAGGTGAGAAAGAGGGATACAGTAGGAGAAGAAGAAAGGGAGAAGTAAGTGGGGGAAATTGTCTCACATAAAAATGTATACAGGGCATAAGTGAAGGGGATAATGGGGTGATATTTGAACCTAATTCTCATTGGAATTCCAAAGAGAGGAGAGAGAGAGAGAGAGAGAGAGAGAGAGAGAGAGAGAGAGAGAAAATCAGGTCAATATAGACATACATGTAACTTAATACGGAAATAGGAGGGGAAGTGGATAAGAGAAAGGGGGATGGTTAAAAAGAAGGATAGATGAAGGGAGATTAGAAGAAAAATAGACTTTTGAAGAGGGACAGGATAAAAAGAGAGAAGAAGAAACAGAAGACATTGGGATAGAATTAATAATCCTAACTGTGAATGTGAAAGGGATGAGCTCACCCATAAAAGGGCAGCAGATAGAATGAATTAGAAACCATAATCCAACAATATATTGTTTGTAACAGACATACTTGAAACAGAAACACACAGAGAGCTAAATTCGGAGCAGAATCTAATATGCTTCAGCTAAACTTAAAAAAGGCAGGGGTAGCAATCATGGTCTCAGACAGCGCAAAAGCAAAAATAGACCTAATTAAAAGGGATAATCAAGGAAACCACATTTTGCTTAAAGGTACCATAAACAATGAAGTGTGTGTATGTGTGTGTATGTGTGTGTGTGTGTGTATGTGTGTGTGTGTAGCAAGTTTCTCTGAAAAAGGCATCATTTTTCAAATATAGAGTATAGAACTGAGTCTAATTTATAATAATGAGAGCCATTCCCCAATTGATAAATGGTCCAAGGATATAAACAGGCAGTTTTCAGAAGGAACCAAAATTAACTATAATCATATAAAAATGTTCTAAATCACTATTTATTAGAGAAAGGCAAACACACACATCACACCTAACAGAGAAGACAAATGCTGGAGGAGATAAGGGAAAATAGGTTTACCAATGAACTGTTGGTAGAGTAGTGAACTGGTCCAACCATTCTGGAGAGTAATTTAGAACTAACACCAAAGGTCTATAAAACTGTGCATACCTTTTGACCCAAGAATACCAGTACTAAGTCTATATCCCAAAGAGAAAAAAGAAAAAGGGAAAGGACCTATAAGTACAAAAAATATTTGTAGCATTTCTTTTTGTGGAGTCAAAGAATTGGAAATTAAGTGTACGCTAATAAATTGGGAAATTGTTTAACAAGCTGTGGCATGTGATTTTGATGAAATACTATTGCGCTCTGGAAATGACAAGGGTGAGGGTCGGTTTCAGAAAAACGTGACAAGAAATGAAAAGGACTGGAAGATCATTGTGCATAGTAATAGTGATGGTGTAATGATAATCAACTGTGAAAGACTTGGCTACTCTGATTGATAGAATGATCCAAGACAGTTCCAAAGGACTCATAATGAAAAAAAAAATGTTATCTGCTTCCAGAGAGGGAACTGTTGAACTCTTAGTGCATTGAAGCATAATTTTCTCTCTTTATTTTTCTTACTTTTTTGAAATATGGTTAATATGGAAATATTTTGCATGATTTCACATTATAGTTGATATATGGCTTGCCTGGGGGGGGGGGTAGATAATTTAGAACTCAAAATTTAGAAAGAAAAGATTGTTAAAAAGAAATACATAATAAATGAACAAAGAAATGCTAAGCCATGCCAAAATACGGTATCTTGAGGTCTCCACCAAAAGGGCTTTCAGGAGTTGTGAGTTACCCCTTTGCTACATGTTCTTTCTAAGCTTAAATTCACTTTCACTTGACCTTTGTATGTACTTGTGGGTGAGTACACCATTTACCTTTGAGAGGATGTTTTATACCAATTGTACCAACTATAATACCCTAGTAAAATACACCTTTCTGAAAGCTAATTGTCTGGCTGTCTCATTGATAGTCCACTACAAATCATGGTGGGAAACACTAAGGTTGAGTTCTTGAGCCAATATTACTGAGAGACAACCCTCTAATCCCTTAGTAATAATCTCAGAGCCCTGAGAGGTTGCATAACTCATAGGGAACCTACCCCTCTGGGGACCCAACTACTTATATGTAGGAATTTAGGTAAAGGCCCACTGTACGACCTTAGGCTTTTGACCAGAGATTTAGTAGTGAGAATTGCAGTAAAGCAAAGAATTCACAGTTTTAGGTTTAAAGGTAAAAGGAAAGACGGAAATAAACATTTATTAAGAACCTGCTATGTATGTTCCAAATACTGTGCTAACCACTTTAAAACATTATCTTATTTGATGCTAATAACACCCTTGGGAGGTAGGTGCTGCTATTATACTCATTTTATAGAAGAAGAAATTGGAGAAGGTAGCAGTTAAGTGACTTGTTTAGGTTCCCAGAACTAGTAAGTTTCTGAGGCATGATTTGAAGAAAATAGCCAAGCATAACACTAAGATTTTGAGCCTGAGGGATTTGGAACATGGCAGTGCCATTTATGAAAACGGAGAAGTTGGGAAAAGCAACAATTCATAGCAACTGTTGCTGAGCAATTCAACAGCTATACTGATGTTATATGATTCTAGATCATCACCTAAAGTCAACTTCTGTTTCAAGGAATGTAGCTAAATATATGTATTGAATATATGTATTATTGATGTAATTAATGTAATTAAGTCTTTTGTAGAAGTGAAAGTGAAACAGCCTTTATTCCAGGTTAGTGAATGGGCTAATTATCTCACTAAATTTGGGGGCTGTTAAGAATCATGAAAAATCCAGTCCTTGGGCTAGATAACATTTAACCATTATCAGAAATATGAGAAATTCTCCTATTCCCAGACATTTTTAGAGAAAAAAGTTTTTAAACTTCTTTTTACAAACTCATTGTACTGTTTTAAATCACACAGGCATTTCTTTATAACTGATTAAATCGCTTACACTGTAGTTCAAACACATTTACTTTTATTCTGCCTACCAATGAGATGAACAGCTGGTTACTATCTACCTTCTAATAAAAAATGGCAAATTATGATGTCTTCTACACTCATTGTTCCCCAAAGTTGGAAAATATTCTAAAACTTAACTCATTGGTTATTAGGTGGAAAGATTGCTTCTCCCCTGCCCTTTTTTTTCTGACAAGCAGTCTCCAGGAGAGGAGGAAGCATAAGTATCATCTATATATTAAAGTTGCCAGGGTCCTTTAATTTTCCTTATTGACTTTAGTTTTTACTTGACTTTCAGAGATGGCCTTGACCAACTTTTTTTTTCATTCAAAGGTACCTTTTCAAATAGATCTACACAAAAATTGAAGTGATTTACCACATGTATAAGAAGCTTCCTCATGGACTCATTTCTTGTGTAGGCTCTTCATGGAAAGCAGTTTTGTCACCTTTTAATCTAAAGAATTAATCACATAACATGAGACTTTGCTACTACTACAAAGCGTGGAGTTTATTCATTTGGAAAACTTGGAAGAGAGTTTTTGGACACTGAATTGTAGTGATGAGAAAAGAAGTGTCTGATTTGAATTAGCTTTCTCAAGCTTTCATTTTGTGGCAAATTTCCTGTGTTCTTTATTTTTGTTTTGTTTTTGTTTTTGTTTGGTCATTTTTATTTTCAGTAAGCTAAATTTCAAACTTTAGGGCTCAACAGCATTTCATTAAATTTCCATTGTTGAGATATTCCATACTTGAAAAAAGAGAAGCATTTTTATTTTGTTTCTAACCAATTATTTCCTGTTTTACACATGCTATGTATATTAGGAATGATTGTAATTTCATATACCTTAACATGTTTTAGTTTTAAGGTCCGGATATAGAATTGACGGTATAAATAAGCGTAGCTCATTCTTGCACTACCTAGACAGCCAGGTGATAAAATAAAAAAGGAATTTTGAATATATGATGTAGTACTTTGAGACTAGCAAGCTGGCAGGGATGATGAAAGATGGGAATAGCCAGTTGGAGGTGTTATGCAAAAGAGTGGTACATTAATATATTGTTGATGGAGCTTTAAATTAGTACAGTCATTCGGGAAAGAAATTTAGAGTTCCATAAATTAAATGACTAAAACATCCATGCCCTTTCACTCCAGAGACTTTACTGGCAGGCATGTACCTCAAGGAGGTCATTGACAAAAAGAAAGGCTCCATATACACCAAAATAATTTGTAACATCACTTTTGGTGGTACCAAAGAACTGAGTTTGAGTTTCAGTACTAATACTTGCTAATAACTTTATGACCTTAACTTAATTTCTGACTGAGTTTCCTCATGCAAAAAATGAGAGGGCTTGAATAGGTGATCTCAAAGGACCCTTTTAGTTCTAAATCCCCATGACACATTTAGTACTATTATATGAAAACCGACACATATACATTTCACATCAAATTAAGTTGTCTTTCAACATAGAAAATGACCTGTTTTGTTTAAAAATTTTATAAACACACTCATCTATCCCAACTTAATTTAGTTTTGTATAGAAATCCCTCTTCTGTCTTTTCTTTGATGCCTTTTCTCACTGGATTTCTGTAGCTGCTGGGAAACTGAGGCATACAGAGTTTAAGAGAATCCATGTTTCTCCTGACTGAAGAGTTTTTTACACTTTCCATTATATCACACTGGTCTTCTAACAAAATACAAAGTATTTAAAGGCATCTTGCATGTATGTGCACTAAAAAGAGGTCATATTTCAATGATAGTGATGGAATTTTAAAAATTAATTTTTATTATCAGTTCCAATACATGAGCAGTAATAAGGCTTTTGTGTTTATGTACATTGGGAAGGGGGGAGAAGCTAATACTTTTATTTTTCTCAATAAGGAATGCAGCTATAATTATAATCCTAATAAGAAGGTACATAGTCCACCATCATCAGTAGCCTTCACATGTTTTTTTCCAAAGATTTCATGTAAATCCAACTTGCTTAGGGAAAGAATTTTTGGTACCTCACTGGAAAATATCTCATTTAAATGCATAATAATCACTGAAGTATGAAATCATAGTTTCACTGTTTTTCTTTGCTGTTCTATTCATTTGCCTCTTCTGTTGAAAATAAGTTATGAATTCATCCTTCTTTAAACCTCTATATTTCTATTGAGTATACCACCATCCTACTAGTCACCTAAGTTCACAGCCTTAGAGTCATTCTTGATTTTTTACTATCCTTGGCATAACAGTATATGATAAGTTGCCAAGTCTTATAAGAATATGCTTTAACTTCTTCTCTTGCATTCAACTCCCAGCCCATCACTCTAGTTAGGGCCCTTATTGGCTCTATTGTCTTCCTAGGCCTTCACTCAACTGTGGTGATTACCCTATTACTTGTAATGTCTTCTACTATAATAGCCTGATTTAGTCTCTTCTCTCTCTAATCCATTTTCTTCACAGCTGCTAAATTGATATTCCTAAAGCATAGGTCTGACCAGGTCTCCCCTAGGCTCAGAAATGTCCTTAGAATATAGGACATTTAATTCTTTCACTATCAGATCCAGACTTATTTCCTGGCTTTTTCAAGTTAGTCCTCTTAACAGTGCTCTGCTTTTCCACTGACCTGGCTTAGTTGCTGCTCATTTTATACAAACGTTGACCTCCTTTCTCTGAGTCTCAGAATTGGTTACCATACATGCATCATACTCTAGCTTCACACACACACACACACACACACACACACATATATATATATAATATATATACACATATATATACATATATGTGTGTGTGTATATATGTGTGTGTATCTATATATATAGATAGATAGATATAAAATGTATAACTTTCTTCAGAATGAAACCCAAGTTCTAGGACTCTTAGGTGAGGCTTTTTCTGTTCCCAAAGGTAATTGTCTTCTCTGTGGGGGAGAGGGTAAGGGGGGAGGAATGAGGGCCAGAGGAGGGGGAGAGAAGTGAATATTTTATACTTACCTTGTATTATTTTGTTTATACTTAAGATTGTGAGTATATATAATTTCCATATATATAATTCCTTTTTTGAATGTAAGCTCCTTGAGGACAAAGATTATTTAGTTTTTTTGTCTTTGTGCCCCCAATGTCTAGTATAATGCCTTGTTCACTCACATGTGCGTGTAATAAAGGTTCATTAAATTGAAATGAATCTAATACCTGCTATGCAAGTGAGACATCTTTGTTTTTGTTGTTCAACTAATTCCAAATCAGGTACCTCATTTCTGTGAATTTAGGCATTAGTTAATCTCTTTATGCTGATTTTTCCTCATCTGTAAAATAAAGTGGAGTTGGGAGATCTTCGAGAGCCTTTATGGCTCTAAATGTGTGATTCCATGACTATCCTAACCCATAGTGTTCTTTTTAAAAAAATTTATATCCAGATAGTTTTTTTTTTTTTTTGCTGAAAAAAGGTCTGCCATTCTCCAGTTGATGAGGATCCCTGCAATTTCTAGTCCTTTGTCACCACAAAGAGCTTCTATAAATATCCCATTCACATTTAAAGTTATAGTTATTATTCATGAATTTCCCTCCATCTTATTTTTACTATTTTCTTGCTCAGACTCTCTTTTTACCCTATCCCCCATTACATTACACCCCCCATCCTCTCCTACCACCTGCTTGCTTCTCCTTGCCTACAGCCGCAGCCAAAACCCATGGTCACTTCTGATCAACACGGCTAGGCCTGGCATCAGGAAGCAGCAGAGGTCCTTCAGTTTTTCCCCACCCAGCCATCTACAGCTCCTTAGATGAAAGTTTGTGAGGTGAAAGCTGCTGAGGTGAAAGTTCCTGAGGCTGTGAGGTGAAATTTCTGGAGGCCTAGTCTGCTTCCTGACAGAGCTGCTCTAGGGCCTGCTGTTTGTTGATTCACATAATGTTCTTTTCTTTCTCTGTACCCTCTACAGAATTGTTATCTACAGCTCCTTGAGAGTTGAGACCTTAAACAATTGTCTCCAGATCCCCAATTCCTAGCATAATGTCTTACACACTCTAGATATTTTAATAATGTTTGTTGAAATGACCTGAATTAGAAAAAAATGAAAAATCCTATTTCAAGTTTTAAAACCTGTAATTTGGGTCCCACTTGCTTTTCCAGAATGATTTCACATTATTTATCCTATCACACTAAATTAAAATCAAACAGACTGGTGATTCTTTACATGCATCTGACCATTGCTGCAGATGTCCCCTTTATCTGGAATGCTCACCCCCTTAACCATCCCTTGCATTCCTGGTTCCCTTCTGGGCTCAATTCAAGTGAGATTTCCTATAGGAGGCCTTTCTTAATATTCCCAGAGATTATTGGCACTTTTTTCTTCTTGAAATTATTTTATGTTATTGGGTACATACTTTATATTTACTTAATAATGTAATGTATCCCTATGTAGAATGTGAGTTTCTTGAAATAAGACTTCTTTAAAAAAAGAAAGTTTTGTGCCCCCTTCATGCATTTCACAGAACTTGAAATCTGTGTAATGAACTTGTTGTAAATTATTAAGTATTATTCCCTGTGAAATAATTGAATAACTATTATCTTCTGAATAATTTGCCTAGAAAAGGAAAGTATTTAGCCAATTAAATAGTAGTCTATGTAGACCATTGGAACTAAAAATTTAAATTCAATAAAGAAGAATGATGGATCCAAACTCAAATTATCATAGCAGGCCATAGAGTATTTAATATTACAAGAAAAAAATTAATTTTAACATTTGCATCAATCCAACATCTTCATTAAGTTGGTTATGTTTAACCTAGGTAGCATAATGGATAGAATATTGGACCTGGAATTAGGAAGACCTAATTTCAAATCTGGCCTTAAATACTTACAGCTATGTGACTGTGGACAAGTCACTTAACCTCTGTTTTGGGACTGCTAGGTGGCATAATGGATAGAGTAGTAGGCCTGGATTCAGAAAACTCATCTTGTTGAGTTCAAATCGAAATTCAGATACTTACTAGCTGTATGACCCTGGGCAAGTCACTTAACCCTGTTTGCCTCATTTCTTCATTTGTAAAATGATCTGGGGAAGGAAATGACAAACTACTCCAGCATCTTTGTGAAGAAAACTCCAAATGGGGTCACAAAGAGTTGGACAGGACTGAAAAATGATTGTACAATGTTTAACTTTCAAATTTGACAGTGCTATCCATAGACATTTATCACTCAAAAGTTCATGGTACTTTTCAAGTCTCTATTTATGATAAATGTGAAATTCAAAAGCATGTGTGTTAATTAAAAGTTAAAAGATTCAAAACTGAGTCACTTCAGAGCAGAAAAGATACATTCATTTCTTCCCAAAGAATTAAGTCAGGATCCTGGCAATATAGACATTGTACATTTTCGTATAGTTTCTGTTTCTAAATATTTATTAATATTGCTAAATCAATGTTTTCTTTTAAACATTTTATTACTTTTTCTGTATTCATTAGTGGAGTCTTTGGTGATTCTTTTTATCTAATTTCTTTGTTACACACATGTTCTGTCTTTCATTGGTCTTAATACAAAAATAAGTTAGTGTGTTAAATAGATTGTTAATCAGATGTGTTTGATTAGGCAAACTCCACATAAAATCTGTAGGAAAAGGGAAAACAAATTATTCTCAAATGAAATTTGACCTTGCATTTTTAAAAATTTTTATTAGTAACTGGGGAGAAGCATAATCAAAGAGAGGGAATGGTCCTGAGCCTAAGCACAAATATATCACTCTCAACTTTGTCTATGTTGCATCCAGTTCTCATGAAAGTCATAGTTTCCCACCAGGAGAAGAGCTATTTCCTCTGTGCTTCCCATATTCTTTCATTGTTCTTTCAGTGATTTTGATGCCACACAGATATCAAGGAATATAAGGTAACATTCATTATGAACTCCTATTACCACATCCACTTCACTCAGCTGCCATCAGAGGAAATGAGACTGAGATATTGGGGTAGCATTAATATACCTTCTCTTTCTATCATAGGAGGACAAATAGTAGCTGCAGAAAAGAGAACTGAATCAAAGAGAAATTCATGAGTGGCTATCCCTGTTTTATGGCAAAAATAATATAAGTAAGGAACAGGAATTTATTAAGCACTTGCATATTCACCAGGTAATGTGCTAGGTATAGGAAATACAATACAGAAACAGCACCCACCTTCAAGGGACCTACCTTCTGTTATTGTGATATAGTATATTCACAAATCAGTATAAAGGTTACACTCAAATGAAAATCAATAAGAGAGAGATTACACAGAGAAAAGAGGAGAAATCTCAGGGAAGTGCTCTGAGTTAGACTTACATTTGGGGGTCAGGACATGGTTGATGAACCAGAAAAGGAGAAGGAAAAGGAATGGTGACAGAATTAGGTTAGGTTAGAATTAGACCTAGAAGGAATCTTGGATGTCATCTAATTCACCCTTTTAATTTTATAGGTCACACAAGTAGTAAGCACCCCTTCCCTGTCTGCCCTTAAATAAAAACTATTCCTTGTTAGGAAGTCAACTATAAATATAGCTATAGTTAGGCAAAACAAATGGTGAAAATATCTGTCTGAAAAAAGTATATTTCATTTGGTACCTCTAGTCTATGACCTCTCTGATGAGAGGGAGGTATGATTCATCATCCATCATGGCTGGTCATTGCATTGTTCAGATCCCATACCATCAAAAAGTCATTTTCAGGACAATTTTTAAGCATGTGTAATATCAAGTAAAATTCAAGAGGACATCATGACTTGGTAGATCAAATAATGAAATCCTTATGTTTGGGGAATACATATGACTTATTCTCCAGTTTCATAATAAGGAAATATATGACCAATATGGCATATTGGTCACGTATAGTGAATACAATTAAGATAAATAATATAATATAACACAGTATAACATCATAATATTATAATATAATACAATGTAATATAATATAATAATTTTGTGACTTCTTAGGCAATAAAAATCATCATTCAGGGGCAGATCACTGCTTGTTAAAGGAAGGGATTCATTTCTGTTACTGTAAGCTCCCAGAAGGTACCTTGTCTTTTCTATGAGGCATAAGTGATTTAGAAAGCTATCAATTACAATGTGAAGTTTTAGTAATCCAGTTCATTTAATGAGCATTTTTCAAAAACTATGAGGAAGCAAAGTAGTATCTCCTTGGGACCTAACTGATTATTTTCAATGACTGAAATGCAGGCTTAGGAGTGAGAGTAGAGTTGAAGAGGGAGATATTCAGAATCAAAACAGACTTTACTCAGAGAGTGCTGATTATGAAAAGGGGAAAAAGGAGTGAGAGAAAGGTTTGGTTGTGGTGGTCTAGGCTGGCCAAAGAGGAGAAGGGAAGAGATTCGGAATTAGAATATTCCAACTATTAATAACTAGTAAGGAGAATATATCAGAAAGCAAAACCCAACAATTTGTTATTTACAAAGAAACGCACTTAAAACATAAATATTTATATAAACTTAAATTGAAAGGCTGAAATAGAGATTATTGTGGTAGTATAAACCCCTAACACCTTCCCCTAAACAAAACAAAACAAAAACAAAAACAAGGATGGAAATCATAGTTTCAGATCAGGTAACTGATGTGATTAAGAGAGATGGGAAGTGAATTTACATTATACTTACAAGTACTATAGATAATGAAACAATATAAATATTCCATACATATATATATAATATACATATATTTGAAATGGCATAGCATCTAAGTAAAAGATCATAAAAATATGACATAAAACAATGAGTAGGTGACTTCACTATGCCCTTTTTTGACCTTGACAAATCTTACAAGCAATTTTTGAAAGTCAGTAATATAAACAGAATCATAATAAATTAGATATGACTGACTTTTAGTGATTATTAAGTGAGAATTGTCAAAAGTGAACACTTTCCACCTTTGCATGGCACCTTTATAAAATTTTATCATGTGTAGTCATTAAAGTACAAAAAATCAGAACTAAAAAATAATTTTCCAGAAAAATTAATTCAAAACTCCCAATTAAATACAAAACATAAGTTACTGAAATTAAAAACAACAACAACAACAACATAGAATTGAAACCAAAAAGCCTAAGAGCAACAAGAAACTGGTATGAGCATAAAGAAAACTAAGCTTTTTTTTAAAAGTACCTTTAATTGTAGATAATTTGATTTGTCATTTAAAAAAAGAAAACCAAAATAAATTAAAAAGAACTGGAAGAAATCACAATAAACAAAGAAGAAATAAAGGAAGTGGACAAACCCTACTATTATACACTTATTTGTCAGCAAACTGAAAATGTAAATGGATAAATATTTATGGCAAAATTCCCAAATATAGCAAATGTAAAAAGCCCAACCTCAGAAACGGAAACTGAACAAGACAAAAATTAGATACCTTAAAAAACACTTTTAAAATGACATCCACCATTCAAAGATATAAATAAAGGAAGAGATATAATTAGCTAGAGATTCATTTGTCATCAGCGGGCTGTGTCAACATAATGAAATTAATTCACTATTTAGTTCCATGCTAGGAAAATTATCAAGGTATTACTTTATAGAAACAGACAAAATAAAATCTGAAGTAACACAAGGTCAAGAATCTCAAAGTATGTAATGAAAAAAAATAGGAATAAAAGGAATATGTTACCAGACCTAAAACTATATTATAAGGCTAAACATGGAACTACTGGATTTTGTTGAATTTTTGAAAGGCTGCTTGAGGTGGGAGAGAGAGCTCTGAATCTAGAGTTCAAGGACCTACCTATGTTCATATCCTAGCTCTGCTACTTACTAATTATGTGTCCTTAGGCACATCGCTTCATTAGAATTCTGTGTGTCTATGGGCAAAATTATAGGGTTAGAGGCTTCTGAGTCCTCCATGGTATAGTAATTGAAGAGTCTATAAACCGGCAAACCAGAAAACATAAACCACTACAATAAAGACTTGACAACTCTTTGACAACTGCTGGGAAAATTGGGAAGAAATTTGGCAAAAATTAGATTTGGGTGATCAATTTATACCATATACCACAATAAACTCCAAATGGATATGTGACCTAAATAGCATGATAAAATAATAGTTAACATTTTCATAGTACTTTTAAGATTTGCCAAGCCCTTTCATATAGCATCTCATTTGGTCCTTACAACAATCCTTTATGATAGTGGTTTTTATTATCTCCATTTTACAGATGAAGAAACTGAGGCTGAGGGAGAGTAAATGTCTTGCTATAAGAGGCAGCATTGTAACTGAGATCTTCCTCAGGCTTAAGCATGGAACACTGTTCATTACTGGATAGAAAGATATTCCCCAAATCAAGAAGACCTGGGTTCAAGTCTTGTCTCTGATATACTAGCTCAGGGGTGGGGAACCTGCAGGCTTGAGGCCAAATGTGACCCTCTAGGGCCTCAAATGCTTCCCTCTGACTGAATCCAAACTTCATAAAACAAATTCCCTCACTAAAAGGTTTTGTTCTGTAAAACTTGGACTCAGTCAAAAGGCCACACATAAGAATCTAGAGGGCCACATGTGGCTTCAAGGCTACAGGTTCCCTACCCCTGTACTAGCTCTTTGACCTGGACGACATTTCAGTCTGTCCCCCACCCCACCCCTATTACCCCAAGTATAGGTTGTGCAGCAGGTACATCTTTTCATTGGTAAAGGCAGTTTTCTTACTGGGAGTTCCCAGTAGCAACCACAAAGTCTGATTATTTAAAAAAAGAAGAAAAAGAAAAAGAAAAAAGAAAGTATGAGTTCTTGGGCTAAATAACTAGGAAATTATATGCCTTGAGAATTAGCTCTCTACCACAGAAATAGATTGAGCCTATAGCACCTCTATTTCTCTACTATATCCCTTATAAAGAATGAAATTCCTTTCCCTGAAGCTTGTTATTGTATTCCTGGCACAAAGGTCTGCTTTTTCAGTACCCTGGCAAGTATCCACCTGTTTTGTGCTGGGAAACACTTAATCATTTGTAAACTGAGAATTATTACAAAGAAAGTGATTACCACCTGGAGTTGTCATTAATCTGAACATTAAAGGATACACAGATACAGCTATGTAGTTTTTCACAGCCATGAGATCTACCCAAAGTAAAATCTTAATATGGTTTGGCCATGACTTCTCTACCATAGAGACAGCTACTACTGTGACCCTGATAAGCTCGATGCTATTAAATCTATTTATTTGATATTTTTGCAATAATTGTTGTTTTTATTGAATTGTTGAATATTTTTCTGTTTTTGTTCTTGTATTCAAACTTCAATCCTACCACCCTCAAACTAATAAATTGGCAATATTAAAGTAACTTTGCCTTTGTATTGTTTTATCAATTCACCATATTTTATGAATAACCAGCTATGAGCAAGATAATGTGCTATATAAAGTGTCAAAGAGACAAATAACAACAGATTCAAAACTTATGGTATTTGAGAACTGAAAAAAGGTCATTAGATTTTATAATTCCTAGTTCATTGATACTTGTAGATAGAGCAGCTTCGGTAGAAACTCAATTACAAAAGTTTGAAAAATAAGTGAGTGTTGAGAAAGTAGAGGCAAAGGGCATGGATAGTTTTTAGGAGTTTGGCAGTAGAAAGTGTTGGTGGGATGGAGCTCCACAGAATGATAGCTTGAGAGTGTACGTGATCATGAGAAAATTACTTTTGATTAGGAATGACCTATTCTTGTTGTAGACAGATGTTGAGGAAGCAGTAGAGGACAAAAAGATTGAAAGTGAGAGAGAGCTTGGTGATGATGAATGGAGCAAAGTCTCAGAGGAGAGAGGAGGATGGGAATACATATATCAGGTTCACCTTTCAAAGGAGGAAGGCTGTTTCATGTTGTGAGATGAAGTAGCAGGAGGTAGATAGAGAAATTTTCAGTTTTGTAGGAGAGGTGATGAAATACTCAGGACTGTACTCAGTAAACTTCATTGGCTTCCTATTATCTTTGAGATCAAATACAAAATCCTCTGCTGGGCATTCAAGGACTTTCCTAACCTGCTCCCCTACCTCCCCTTACCTTTCCAGTCTTCCTATACCCACCCCCACATAACTCTTTGATCTAATGACATTGACCTCCTTGATCTTCCTCAAACAAGACACTTTATCTCTCATCTTTGGGTATTTCTCTGGCTATCCCCCATGAGTGGAATGCTTTGACCCCTCATCACCATTTCCTCACTTCCCTGCCTTCTTTCAAATACCTGTTAAAATCCCTCCTTTTATATGAAGCCTTTCCCAATCCCTCTTAATTGTAGAGCCTTCTTTTATTTTTTTCTTTATTTTTCCTGTATATGTTTATTAGTACATAACTCTTTGTATGTTGTTTCCTCCTTTAGTTTGTGAGCTCTGCAAAGCAAGAGATTGCCTTTTGTCTTTCTTTGCATTCCCAGTTCTTAGTATAGCCCTGACACGTTGTAGGTGCTTAATATATGCTTATTGCTATTACATATTATATTGTTATTACATGTCAGTAATGTATATGGACTTACTGACTAAAGGTAGAAAGGGTAGAGATGGTAGATGGTTTGTAATGTGTTTTGTTATTATTGGTATGAATGAATAAGCAGTTATAAGCACCTACTTTGTGCTAGGAGAATAAAGACAAAAAAAAAATGAGATAATCTCTGCCCTGAAGAAGCTTACCTTCTTATAAGGGAACAATACATTCATAAGGGAATGGGAGAGTTGTCATTCAGAATATTACAGAAATTAGGAGTGGACGATTGGGTATGGAAATCTATCTTACCCTACAGGGAAATAGGGAAGAAGGGGATAAGGGGGGCGGATGATAGGAGGGAGACATATTGGGGGAGGGGATAATCAGAAACAAACACTTCTGAGGAGGGATAGGGTCAAAGGAGAGAATAGAATAAATGGGGAATGGAATAGGATGAAGGGAAATACAGTTAGTTTTTTACAACATGACTACTATGGAAGAGTTTTGCATGACTACACATATTTAACCTGTAACAAATTGCTTACCTTCTCAATGAGGCGGGGTGGGGAGGGAGGAAGGTAGAAAATTTGGAACCCAAAGTTTTAAAAACAAGTGTTGAAAATTATTTTCACATTCAACTGGGAAATAAGATACGCAGGCAATGGGGTATAGAAATCTATCCTGCCCTACAGGAAAATAGAAGGGGGGGAATAAGAGAAGGGGGGCGGAGAGATAGAAGGGAGGGCAGATTAGGGGAAGGGGTATTCAGAGTATATGCCATCTTGTGGTGGGGGAGGGGCAAGATGGGAAGAAAATTTGGAACTCAAAATCTTGTGGAAGTGAATGTTGAAAACTAAAAATAAATGATTTAATAAATGTTTAATATAAAAAAAGAAAAGAAATTAGGAGTGGAGCCATAAGGCAGTTGATTATCATATCCTTTCTAGTATCAATGCTAGAATTGATTTGATTATTGTGTCTAGAGCAAGAGGCAGAAGGGGGAATGGCAGAGCAAATAACATGATTCTTCTAGCTAGGTGGGCCTTAGTTTGCTGGTGAAGGTAGTGGATCAGTTAGGTATAATTGGTCACTTATCCAACAATTAGGGAAAACCAGTTAAAGAAATGTGGCTTAGCAAAGCCAGTTTCAGTGATAGAAAAACTTCCCTTTCCTCCTCTCATCCCTCAGTTTTCTTCTTAGCATATATTAAAAAGAAGAGACTTATGGGATGCTTCTTTCTTCTTCTATAGGGTTAGGGCTGAAGGCAGCAGCCAGGGCTCAATATTGGTAGAGGCCAGCTGTCTGTGTGTATATGGGAACATTTTCAATCTGATATTCTTAAAGTGAGGTCTGTTTTACTTAAAATTTATGCAGTGTTATAACTCTTCTTAAATGAAAAGAAAAACAACATCCTGAAAGCCATATCTTATTGATCTCCTCAAGATTTCAGTTTATTTTTCCTACTCAATCTTTTCCAAAGAAAATCTTTGATCCTTTGTTTTTTTAATAAAATTTTTCTAGAATATTTTATCTTTGTTCTTAATTATAAAACAAGGAAATTCTTTTGAATTACAGAGCCTTTGCCTACAAATAGTTAAAGGTTTATAATTATTAAAATAAAGAATTTATAATCTATAATTATGCTATGAATTAACAAGTGAACCACGAAAAATTGTGCATTGTGTGTGTGTATGTGTGTGTGTATGTGTGTGTATAAAAGAAAGGGAGAAATTATTTTGTTCATTTACCATACAAGTATCTTAAAAGTTGGCAAAGGTAGTTTTGAACTTCACCCACACGAGGGTTTTCCTGCATTTTATAAACCTTGTGTTTTAATGGGTATCAGTTAAGGAAACAATGAAAGAATCCTTCTTCCGTAACTACCAGTGTCACCTTGGGCAATTCACTTAGCTTTTCTAAGTCTCAGTTTCTTCATTTATAAAATGAGACAGGGTTGGATTAGATAGACCTTTAAGGTCCCTTTCAACTATGACTGTATCTGCAGGGACCCTGAAAGAAAGAAGATAAGTACTATTTGAAACTAGAAGGTATGGCCACAATTTCTATTCATTCTTTCTCAGCATAGGCTAATTTCAGTTAACAGACTTCTTGCTCTTTGCTGCTTTTACTAGATCATAAATAAATGAGCAGGCTGAGCTGCCCTTGCTTGCTAAAATTTTAATGCAGGTCAGCTGTGTGTTGTGGGCAGCTCTGAAATGTCACAGTCACTGCTTTGTATTCACTAGTAAAGGCGTCCATCTATCCCATAGCCAGTCAGGGCTTGCCAGTTATTAATCCTCTTCTATTTTGGTAGGAAATGGGTTTCTTTTTAGCAATTTGATAAACCTTTCTTTTATTGCAATCAAGTATTTCCTGTGTGGTGTGACTCTTGGCCTCATTCCTTCAAGTAGGTTATCCACAATACCTCAAGCCTTTGAGGATGGGTTCATCTGAAAGTATTTTTTTTTTTGTCTTCCTAAGAACTTGTCAGAAATAGTACACCACATAATTGAATTTTCCAGAAAACTAAAGGCAACTTACCTATGAGCACTTAAACTTCATTTTTAAAAAATAGCCACTTAAATAGACATTTTTAAAAAATTCCCCTTTTAAGTAGAATCCACTCACCCCATTTTGTGAAGATTCAAGGTAATCATCATGAACATCAGCTATCAGGAAGTCAGAAATCATCAGACTCTACTGTGTGCCAAGCGTTGTGCTAGGTACTGGGGATACAAAGACAAAAAAAATAATCCCTTCTTTTAGGGAGTTTATATTCTGTGTTAAGCCAGAATGACAGCTTTGGACTACTGAGCAGTATAAGGGTGTGTTGTTATACTATCTTTTGTCTCAGACAATTTTGCTTTATTATTTTTTATGTTTGCTTTAAATGGGATTTAGTTTCTTTCTGGCCTACCAGTGATCATTTCTCATCCCATTCTAACTTCATCTAAAAACTGTTGTAAGAGATTGTTTGAAAAATTAAGTAGTTTTAGAATCCTGCATAAGATAAATTCAAAATGAATGATGTGTTACAGGACTCTTGGATTTTAGTGTGCAAGAATTTTGGTATATGTTTTTCAGCATTTTTTACCTTTTTAACATTTTGAGATTGTTATATATGTTTCAAATGGTTTAAAATGATAATAAACGGACATCTAGGTTAAGCGTGTTCTTACAGTGGCTCTCCTGTGTTCAGTAATTATTGTATTAGCTGTCTAATTCAGGTGAGTTCCAAGTACCTCATTTTACTGTTTGCAGAATGGAATCACAGAAATAGAGTAAATTCCTTAAGTTTATTAAGAAGTCAGTTGCAAAGCATTATTTAGAGTTTTTCTTCTCTTTTTATGAGAATTAATTAAAAAAAAAACTTGCTGAGGAGATTCCTAAGCTTGTTATTTTCCTCAACTACTCCCTGTCCCCCACTGCACATACTCATTCAGTTTCCAAATCTCAATGTTCCCACCATTACATCCAACTCGTTCTCTGCTCACACAGCTACTACCATAGCTCAGGATCATATCATCTTCTGCTCAGATTATTGAAGTGGCCTACTAAGTGTTCTCCCTGCCTCAAGTCTCTCTGCGTTAAGACATCCCTCACACTGTTGACAAACTGATTTTCCTTAAATGAAGATCAGACCAAGTCAAATTAGGTCAGTCATCTTTGATGGCGTACAGTTGCCTCGAGGATAAAATAAGTAGGTCTTCTAAGTGAATATTATAAGGGATGATTCTATGGGAAGAGGAGGTGGGATGAATATACTAGAAAACATAGGTAATTTAAAAACCAAAAGTATTAATAAAAGTTTAAGTATCTTTTCTCTGACTTATATTTGAAAGTGTTTTTGCATTTTTCATTCATTCATTCAAACAGTAAATACATACTAATGTGCTTTCATAAAGATTTTATCAATGATAAATGTCACTGAAATAATAGCTTCAACTTTGTCATAAATACATTTAATAACAAACCATAGCTTAGAATTTATTTAAAAATACAAATATATGGAACCCAAATCCTACATGGTTTCCTAATATTTGTCTGAGAGCCATCCCTTCTAGCATAATATCCTTCTCACTGGCCTACCTGTCTCTACTTTCTCTTCTCTCCAATTGATCTACCAGACCCCTCCCTGAGGTATAGGTCTAACCTTGACCTTGTCCTACTTAGAAACTTTTAATGTCTCTCTATTGCTGTTTCTGGTATTATAATTATATCCCCAGAGCCTAACACAGTGCCTGGAATATACTAGGAACTTAATAAATGCATGTTTATTAACTGATTACAGACATGAGAGATGGTTTATGAAACAGCACAGAAAAAGTAAAGTGGAATCTGGAGCTCGGGGAATAGCTGGTAGTCCAGCTTGGCCAAAACATTGTGGATATGATAGATATTTATGTGAAATAATTCAATAGCAGGAAAGGTAGGTTGGAGCCAGAGTATAAACAACCTTGAATGTCAAAATGAAGAGTTTGTATTTATTTTGGGGCAATAGAGAACCACTAAAAGTTTCTGAGTAAGACAGGGTCAAGGTTAGATCTATATAAATATTAAGAAAGCATGTAGGAATTGGGTTCCATATATTTGTATTTTTAAATAAATTCTAAGCTATTATTACAGTTTGTTATTAAATGTATTTATGACAAAGTTGAAGTTATGATTTCAGTGACATTTATCATTGATGAAATCTTTATGAAAGCACATTAGTATGTATTTACTGTTTGAATGAATGAATAAATGAATGAATGAATGCAAAAACACTTTCAACTACAAGTCAGAGAAAAGATACTTAAACTTTTATTAATATTTTTGGTTTTTAAATTACCTACATTTTCTAGTATATTCATCCCACCTCCTCTTCCCAGAGAATCATCCCTTATAATATCCAGTTAGAAGTCAATAAGCATTTATTAAGCCTCTACCATGTGCCAGGTACCATGCTAAGTGCTAGGCATGAGAAAAAAGATGGTCCCTACCCTCAAAGACCTCACAATCTAATGAGGCACACAACAAGCAAATAAATATGTACAAACAAGATATATACAGGATAGATAGGAAATAATTAGAAGGAAGGCGTTAGATTAAAGGGATGAGAGGCTTCCTGTAGAAGATAGGATTTTAGTTGGGTTTTGAAGGAAGCCAAGAAAACAAGTAGGTAGAGATTAAGAGAGAAAACATTTCAGGTGTGGGGATCAGCCAGGACAAAACATGTCCAGAAAGGAGAGAGAGAATGTTTTGTTCATGGAACAGCAAGAAAGCCAGTGTCACTGGATTAAAAAGTATATTCTGGGGAATAAGGTGTAAGAATATTTGCAAAGGTGGGGGTTGGGGTAGGATATAAAGGGCTTTGAACAACAAGCAGGATATTGTATTTAATCCAGGAGGTGATGATTATAAAGATAAAAACAATCTAAGCAATGTATATGATAAATACTCTAATTTTTTTTCCAAAGAAGGATTGTAAGGTATATTCTCTGAATTCTGTTATCCATTCTTTGGCATCAGACTTGATTTTTATAATTTCATAACATTCAGTTTCAGATGTTTTTGTTTTTCCATTTACATTTTGTTGTAATGAATGTGTATATAATTTTCTTGGTCTACTTGCCTCATTGTGCATTATTTTACGTAATTATTCCCATGCTTCTTTGTATTTATCATATTCAACATTTCTTAGAGTACAGTAGCATTCCATTTTATTACTGTACAATGATTTGTTTGGCCATTTACAGTCAATGGGTACCTGCTTCACTTCCAGGTTTTTAGTACAAGAAAGAATATTACTATAAATATTTTATTTTATTTTATTTACAATTTTTGTTCCATTGATCTTCTTGGGGCATATGCCTAGCATAGATCTCTGAGTTAAAAAGTATAATTTCTAGTAACATTTTAAAATATAATTTCAAGCATTTCCAGAATGGTTGGACCAATTCACATCTCCACATAATAATATTGGAGGTAGCATTTTTGCATTTCATTCTAATTTTGTGATTTGAAGCATTTAAAATTTTCATTTAGGATGAACACTGTTTACTTGAAAGTCAAGTCAAATCAGCAAACATTTATCAAGTGCCTAGCAGGCTATGGGCTGTTCTAAGTGAAGGGAATACAGAGAAAGACAAAAACTAAAACAAAAAGATCTAGTCTTGCTTCTAAAGAAGCTCAGTCTAATCAAGGAGATCACATGCAAATAACTATATATAAACAAGTTACATACAGGATAAAATGGACACAATCTTTCTCATTTCTCATCTTAAGTATTCTTTTCTGGGCAGGAAAGTTTAAGGAGGATATAGACAAACTAGATATTGTCCAAATGACATTAACCAGAATATTAAAGGAGCATCATACCATGAAATATAGGATCAGTTGAAGGATATGCCATGTTGAGTCTCATGGAGAGAAGATTTAGGTGGTATATGATAGCTGTTTTCAAGTATTAGAATGACTATCATGTTGGGGAGGGATTAGGCTTATTTTATTTAGCCCCATATATCTAATCTAGGAGCAGTGGTTGGAAATTGCAAAGAATGAAATTTAGGCTTAATGTCAGGAAAAATTCCCTAACAATTAGGTCTAAGAGTGGAATGACTTTGTATCTCCTTTTAGGTCTTTAACCAGCAGGCAGATGAGCACTTGGAGTCTGTATTATAATCTAGGTTCCTTGAGTGTATAGGTTGGACTAGATGACTGCTGAAGTGATTTCTAACTCTCAAATTCTGTGATTCTGTGAATAATTGAATAGTTCCACATTCCCTTGGAATTTTTTTATGTTGGTACAGAGTATTAGTCTATGACAGTTTTATTTATGTAATTCAAGATGAGATAATGCTTATTTTATTCCATTTTATGGTGAATTACAGAAGGCTGAGGTCATTGCTCTTGTGGGGGAAATGATTTAACATGTATTGTGTTTTACCTCCCATTTGTGTTTTAGGGGGTTTTCTTCTTGTGTTATTAAGGAAAGCTCAGAGGAATACATGTAATTTAACCTAAGATCCATATCTTTAAGAAATAGCATGAAAATGATCTTGGCCATTGTCCTTGTGGGCTCCTGGTATGATG
Organism: Vombatus ursinus; assembly: GCF_900497805.2. Lineage (NCBI taxonomy): Eukaryota > Metazoa > Chordata > Mammalia > Diprotodontia > Vombatidae > Vombatus > Vombatus ursinus. The sequence continues at coordinate 14,953,655 of NW_020954576.1, forward strand.
CTGAAATGAATGTTTCTTATTTAATTCAGTAAAACTTTGCTGAGCTTCTACTAGGTGAAAGGCACTATTGGATTCAAAGATTACTTTTTTCCTATCCTAAAACAACTTACAGTATAAGGGAAGTGTAGAGTGGAGGAAGAGACTGTTCAATATATTGAAATTTTTATTTGTGTTGTTTTTACTTTAGAACTGACATCAGTTGTGTCTTAAGAAAATATTTTGGAAAGAAAAAAAACCTGAAATTTATTTGCCCGTAAGATAGAATGGTGGTGTTATTGACAGAAATCAATTTGTGAACATGGGAAAATCATATCTGAGGGGGGGGGAATATGACTCTTGTTATTTTTCTTCCTAACTAGTTAATGGGACTGTGACATTGAAAGACCATTTCAGGTAGCTGCTTTAAAGTTACTTCACAGAGGTGAAAAGTTCAAATTTCATTCCTAAAATGGTATTGATATTTTAGGAAACTAGGTGATAGAGTAGATAAAGCAATCAACCTGGAGTCAGGAAGAGCTGAGTTTAAATCTTGCCTTAGATACTTGTGAGTTGCTTGACCCTGGGTCTCTGTTTGCCTCAGTTTACTCATCTGTAAATGAGCATGATAATAATAGCACCTAACTTGCAGGGTTTTGTGAGGATAGAATGAGATATTTGTAAAGTACTTTGCAAACTTAAACACAATATAAATGCTACTGCTACTATTACTACTACTATTACAACTTTGACTGCAGCTACCACTAAGAATACTGCTACTACTGCTAAAATGTGGCCTCTAGAATGAACACAATACTCCAGTTATGGTCAGACCAGGGCTGAGTATCGCAGCACTATCACTTACTTACTCTTGGACACAGAGTCTTTCTCAGGCTGTATTAATGTTGTATTTGCTTTCATCCCTGCAACATCAGGCTATTTACTGATATTAAGATTGCAGTTCATTATATCCATAGATCCTTTTTCCCCCTACTATCTAGCCGTGTCTCTCAGCATCTTGTACTTGTTCTTTATCATTAAATTGGTATAACATCACTAAGGGATGTGCTTAGTGAAAGGTTATATGTAGAGTTTGATATTTGTGAGCTCATGCTCACATATGATTCATATGATTCATTTATTCTTCTTCTCAGCACCCTCCACATAGTATACTGTGGTCCTTCTAACTTCTTCATTTTCTACTAGTTCACACCAAATCTAATTAAGAAATAGAAAATATTCACTTTAAATATTCACTTTAATATTCCAGACTTGTATCTTATAACTAAAATAATAAGTGTGTTATTTTACATTCATGTGTTCCTTTATCTTTTTCAAAGTACTTTCTCATAATGTTATTGCTATATAGATTATCTAATATAATTTTATTTAATAAATTATGTTATTTCTGATTTCCAAATGGCAGATTAACAACTTTGCTTTTGTAGGACTAAAATATTTTGATTATTATGGGTGAGATAGGATCATAGCTTTATAGTTAGAAGATATCTTAGTCAAACCCCCTAATTTTACAGATGCATAGTTGTGGCCCAAAAGTATTTATGGTCACACAGGTCACACATGGAAGCAGCAGGATTTGAATTGACTCCTCTGATTCAAAATCCATCATTTTACTACACCATATTACCCAACAGTTAGGATTAGATTGAATAAATAGTAGCAGTTATCACTATGCTTAATATATTATTCTTTGTTTTTTATAGAAAATTAAACAAATAGCTATTCCCCATCATCATTTAGTCTTAATACATTTAAATATTATTATATAATTTATAACAAATACTTATCAGGTCAGAATTAACCATAGGATGATGTCAAGATCTCTAAAGTCATGACTAGCTTATATTCCCTGCCCTATTTCCCCCCCACCCCACCATTTTAAGAAATAAGCTTCAGCTAAATTGCCTTTTCTGCTAGAGAATGAAGACTGAGACTTCCAGTTCCTATTTGATTTTAACACAACGGTTCTGTTTATTATAACCGTTTGTTACCATAAAAGTATAAACTGAAAGGTAGCAATGATGGGTTAGGGTAATATATTACATTAAATAAACTTGTCCTGTGAGCAGTGCATGGAAGACTTTGTTTACATTACAGTAAGCTGTTTTCTGCTGCATTTACAATTCTGCTGTTCAAGTAAATTAAGAGAGCTCCTGACAGCACCCTTTAGCTTATCTATCCAAACCAAAAGGCATTATTATTATTATGTTAATATATTTAGCTCTATTTAGGTATTTAGTCAGACAGGCATCAACCCTTTCAATTTTCAGAGCAATAAGTGAAAGGGTGTGTTGTCTGATCATTTAGAATAAAGCAAATATCATAAAGAATTCAGCGGCCTCTTATGGGATACTGGGACAAAACCTGGGTAGTATCAGGAAATGTAATTCATGGCTTTGACATATGGTGAATATAAAGTGAATTAAACAGAGTTGAGGAATTATTTTAACAGTGATAAGGTTTTGAATAGCATTTTTTAAAAGGACAGTTTTTTAAAGTTACATATATACCATAAATATCCATTCTGCTTTAGAACTTGAAGTAACTTGAAAGGCTGTCTTTTGAAGGGAAGAGAATAAATTTATTTAAAATAAAGAATACTGATAGGGTATACCTAAGTATAGTACTTGTTCCAGATTTAATATCTTTAATAATACATTAATAATAATATTTAACATTTATATAGCACAAAGTTTTGAAAAGTACTTTACATTTGATATCTCTTTTAATCCCGACAACATACCTGTGAGACAGGCATTATTATTATCTCCATTTTTACAGATATGGAAACTGGAGTTTAGAGAGGTTAAGCAATTTGCCCAGCATCACATAGTAAATTGTCTGAGGTAAGATTTAATCTCAGATCATCTGACCCAAGTCCACTATTACGTCCACTGTACCATGTAGCTGCTTCAAACACTGACATACAGCCCAGTGGAGAGAACATTGCTTATTGAGACCTGAATTCAAATGTGGCCCTAGACCAGGCTTGTGTACTTTGTTAATATGTAGGGGCCAGAATAGGCTAAACTTCTTCAAGCCTCAGATAGGTTTTTAGCAGCTCATTTTCCAAGTAAAGGTATAATTAATTATTAAACTATTTTGCAAATAAGCCCTATTTTAAAAGATAAATTTCAATTAATATCAAATAATTATACTTAATACTTAAGATTTTTATTTATTATGAAATCACATTAATATTAAAAATACTTTGCCAAGTGGTACAAGTTTTAATACATTTTCCAGGTTTTCTTACTGTTTACATTTAGTAACGACTAAAAATACATCAAAAATATATAACTCACTCCTCTCAAACTAGAGACAGACTGACGATAGCTGGTTGCCACAGGTCACATGACAAACAGGAGAGAGTGTGCAGTGGCAACCCACCTGCCAAGTTATATGACAGGCACCATAGTGACTAGTGGAAGGTGGCTTAAGCAGGGCACAGACAAAGCAGTGGTTATATGTTTACTTTATTTTATATCCTCTACATTTTTCGTGGGCCGCCAAAAATCCTTGGCAGGCTGCAAGTGGCCTGTGAGCCATATGTTATATGGGCCTGCCCTAGACACTTAGTAATGTGTGACCATGTGCAAGTCACTTGACCTCTGTTTGCTTCAGTTTCTTTATCTGTAGAGTGGGGATCAAATGTGATAGTATTTGAATAACTTTTTGCAAACCTTAAGTGACAAATAAATGTTATCTGTTATTAATAATAGGAATAATAATAATTCAGTATTGAATTAGGAGAATGAGTAGTGGTCTCCTCTGACAGGATAGTAGAGTTAATACAACTCTAGGAAAGAAGGAAAGAAGGTAGAGGGAATGAGGGAGAAATACTATGGGACAGGCACTGTGTTAAGTGTTTTACAAATATCTCATTTAATCCTATGATGTAGATGCTATTACTATCCTCATTTTACAGTTGTGGAAACTGAGACAGAGGTTAAGGGACTTGCTTAGGATCACAGAGCTAATAATTGTCTCAGGCCAGATAGATGGGAGCCAGATTTTGGAAGGCTTTAAAATCCAACATAAGGGATTTGTGTTTTTTTCAGAGTGGTGGTGAGCAACCACTGACACATTTTGAACAGAAGAGTTGATGTGATGAAACCTGCATCTTTGGTCTCTCTACAGAGAATCAATTGGAAAAGAAAAGGGACTAAAAACAGGGAGACCACTTCAGACGCTATTATAGCAGTCAAGCAATCAATAAATATTTATTTAGCATTTACTGTGTATTCCAGGCACTATACTGGGTGTTGAGGATTCAAAGAAAAGGAAAGAGTCCTTTCCTCAAGAAGCTCTCATTCTAATAGAGGAGAAGATATTTTGCCTAATGTGTTGCAGAATATAAGGCTAAGGAAATATTGTTTAAGTATGAATCAATTCCTAACTTCATGAGGCTTACAAGATAGTAGAAGAATAAAACACAATATTATATTATGAACAAATATATTATGAACAAATATACAATATTATATTATATTAAAGAGGAGCAAAACAGAGGACTATGTCAGATCCAAGGGGACAGTTCATTATTTACCCCAGGGAAGACTTCATGGAATAGGTGGCATCTCAGTAGGGCAAGAACTCAACAGGCAAAAAAAGATAGAGGGAGAAAATGTTGACATTGAGAATTTCATAAACCAAGTAATAATGATGAGAGGGCACATGTGATATTCAGAGGACAAAGAGTAGACCATTTTGGATGGAGCAGAGATTGCATATAGGATACTAATATAAGGTAAGTCTAGAAAGAGAGGATGTTCTCAGATTGTGTAGATTGCATTCAATGTTAGATAGAGGGGCCTCATCTTTAGTTGGTAGGCATTAGGGAGTTATTAAAGGTATTAAAACAGATGAATGATATGACTAGATCTCTGTGTATAAAAGCTCATTTCATTAGTAGCATAGAGGAGAGATGAGAGGGGCAAAAGAGTAGAAGTGAGATGATCCATTTAGAAGTTATTGCAGTAGTGTAGGAGTACCCATCCTAGGCTTATGGTAGTTGGAATAGGGAAGAGGTAATAGATGAAACTGTTATTAGGCTTCTATCAGTAGTGGTCCTTGATAGGACAGAATCACCATTATTATTTCCAAACCGTGAAAAGTTTTTGGTTGTTAACCATGTGGAAGAAAATCTGCTTTTTCATATTAATCACATCATTGACGTTTCTTCAGAAGAGGATGGAAGAAACTCTTTTAGAAGTTTAGAAAGCGGATTCTATGATTAGTTGATTTTAATGTGGTATCTTCTACTGTACCCATTTCAGAAGTTTGACATGTGCAGACCAATTGACATTTCTGCATGTGCATAATGGAAAGCTTCAGATACAGGACTCCTTAATATAACAGAGCAAGCACTGTATTGATTCATTCCTGCATTTTGCCTTTGCTTTCTAAATAGTGGTGTAAACATTGTAAGCTGATGAAAATCCATTAGTCCAGCAAAATATCTTAAAAGTCCATAAAGCAATTGGAGGTAAACTCATTTGTAAAAGCATAGTATTTTAAATTATGATCTATTGTGACATCTGGTTTAGGTGTAGATTCATGACCAGTCCTCTGACCTAGGAAAGATTGAACATATTTGCAAAACATTTGAGGTAGGGTAAAACAATACCAAATTCATTTAAAAAACTTTTCATCATTATTTCAATTCACTTCAATAAACCATAATTAAGTGACTACTTGTACTCTATACTAAGACACTAGGATAAGAAGACAAAAAATAAATAGTTGCTGTTATCAATACTACTGCTCAATAGTGAGCAAAGGCTCATTTTTATGTCTCTACTAAACTACTCTCTAATGTTGTTCCCCATAATTATACCAGTCACTTTATATTAGTATGTAGAAATATGAGGAATCTTATTGATTTCTAGAAGTTCTGATGTTTTTGTCCCCACTTACATAGTTTTTAGAACTCATTTAACAGTTTGGTGAAATTGTATGCTCACATTGGATGTTAGATTTAGCATGAGAGTATTTGGCTTGCAATACATTTTTTTAATATAATTTTGAAACATCATAATGCAAGCCATGAAAATCTTGATGCTACATTGAATTCTAGTTATTTTAAATCTTATTAATATAAATCATTGTTTTTTGCACAAGTATTGGCAAGCATAGCATATGACTAATAACCATGGAAATGCTTAGGAGGTTTTGAATACAAAATAAGTGCCGAAATATGTATTTAGGTGACAATTAGACTGCAGGATTCTGGAGATATATTCCTCACTAAATGCTGCTACTTAACTGTTTGTTGCAATAAGTGTATACCTCTGGAAAGTAAGGATAATTCATTATGGCAATGTTCATTGTGGTAACGTTAAGACTGTTTTCTAAGGTTTAAACTGATCATAATTAGTTCTGAATACTACAAATGCTTTCCATTTAACTTGTGGAACTTGAATTGAAGTATTCATTTACTTTTTACTATACTGATATATTTATTCCTCTAATCTAAGGCAGTAACGTAGGTGTGAACTATTTAAACAGCAGTATTCAGTTGTAAATGGGCATTATATATCTGTATATTACACACTGTAACATATATAACAAATCTCAGTGACTCCAAAAACATATTTCTTCCTTCAGTTAATGAAAAAAGTAGAAGCATGCATTATTCGGTAGTCTGTATAAACTGTGCCAAAATTTTAATTAAATTAACATGTGATATATGTGTCTGTTTATATATATATATATATATACACACACATATATATATACACATATATATATACACATATATATATACACACACACATACCTATATATACACACCCCATATGAATTTTATTTATCAAATGTAAGTTTTATTTTGATTTAATACTGTAAATTAATATTAACATACAATATGACAGCCCAGAGGAATTTGACTGATTTTAGACAACTGATGTCACATGCATTTTATGATTTATGGGAAATTAAGAATAAGTTTGATAGAATGATTTTAATAAACTAAAATTTAAAAAAATAATATTCTTTAATCATCACATGTATTCTGCTAGTCAATTTCATGATTTTTATGCTAAGAAAAATATTATCCTTCCGCTAAGTTCTTGAAAATTATAATGTGAATTTAAGAGAATTAATAGGAAGGTCAATCTCAAGTCAAGTCAAGAAGCATTTGTTAAGTATTTACTGTGTGTTAGACACTGTGCTAAGCAGTTGGGGATTCAAAGAAAGGAAAACCCAATAATCAATCACTGTCCTCAAGGTGATCACATTATAATGGGTGAGACAATATGCAAACAACTATGTATATTATATATTTGCATATAGATGTATATGTGTATATATGAAACACATACACACATACATACATGGGGCAGATAGGTGGTGCAGTAGTTAGAGCACTGGGCCTGGAATCAAGAAGACTCATCTTCAGAAGTTCAGATCTGGCCTCAGGCACATACTAGCTGTGTAACCTTGGGCAAGTCATTTAACCTGTTTGCCTAAGTTCCTCGCCCGTAAAGTGAGCTGGAGAAGGAAAAGGCAAACCACTCCAGTATCTTTGCCAAGAAAATCCTAAACGGGGACATGGAGAGTTGGATACAACTGAAAACCAACTGAACAACACACCGACAATACACACACATATATGCTTAGCACAATGTCTGTCATGTAGTAACTCACACATACCTATCATGTAGTATCACATACATATAGGTATGTTTTACTATATGACATGCACTGGGCTAAGTGTGTATATATTCATTTGTTTCTCTATCTGGATAGATATATAAATAACTATGTAAATTTCAAAGGGAAGGTACCAGCAGGGGGATTGGGGGTAGGAAAGCCTTCTTACAAATGCTAGGATTTGAGCTGAGTCTTAAAGGATATCAGAGATAAGGAGAGAGCATTGCAGGCATGGGAAATGAATCTGAAGATGAGATATCCTGTTCAAGTAAGAGCAAGAAGGCAAATGCTGCTTGATTATAAAGTATATGGTTGGGTCTGAAGTGTAAGAAGAATGCAAAGGTTGGAAGAGGCCAAGTTATAATGGTATTGACAAGCCAAACAGAAGATTTTATATTTAATCATGGAGTTAAAAGAAAGTTACTGAAGTGTTTTGAGTAAGGAGTGATATATTCAGACCTATTCTTTAGTAATATTACTTTGTCAGCAGAGTGAGGATGAGACCAGAATGGGGAGAAACTTAAGGCAGGGACATCAACTAGAACAGTAATCTAGGTATGAGGAAATGAGTGTATCCAGATGGTGGCTGTTAAAGTGAATTGTTTTAATTACAAAGAAATACTAAAAAATATTTTAAATTACATTTAAACATTAATAATACATTGTTCTGCATTTATTAAATATATGTTGAACAGTGATAATGTATGGAGCATGCATCCAAAGATGGTTCACCTGAGCATCAGTAGCAAAATGTTCTCATTTGTACATTGGCTGGCTACTATTAATTTATGGAGCAGAGTGAAGTTCCCCTGAAGTGAGAAGTCAAGACTTTTTTCCTCATCAACAACATGCTGAAATCATTTAAAATGGCCAGGCTCAGATAAAATGCTTCAGACTGATTTCAAATGGGTAACCTTACCTATTATATAACAACCATAGTTACTATGCTATAGAAACCATAAGTTAATATATAAAATATGGGCTAATATTAGAATTTAAATGTAAGAATATGAAATCTGTGCTTATTGCAAATTTATTTTTTATTAGGATAGATAGAGTCACAGATCTCCAATTTTGTCTTTATAGAGTATTACTAATAAGGTAATTCTCAGTACATGTGAGAATCTTCTCTGTAATTTATAGTCTTACAGATAAGCATAGAACACTGAAAGGGTAAAATACTTGCCAAGGGTCACAGAACTGGTATGTGTCAGATGGGACTTTAATCCAGGTCTTCCTGACTCTGATGCCAGCCTCCTGTCCACTATGTGAGGCTTTTCTCTTACTTTATTTGCATAGTCATCATAATTATGAAATTATGTATATATATTTGAACTAATTGCTAAGTATAGAGGTTTTGTATATTTTTTGAAGAATATGTAGTTTCTATATTCCTGGTGTGCAAAAACTTGATTTTAGATTGAATTTACTAATAAACTTTGAAAAACAATAGAGGAAGACATTAATTTAAAAAATTATTTAAAAATAATCACAAATATTTTTGCTTATGTTTTTCACATATACTAAATTAGTATCATTTCCTTATTAGAACAATAGACTTAGAATTGGAAGTGACTTCAGAAAGTATCTTGCGCAACCATAATCTAAATCATGAATCCTATCTATGGTATTCCAACTAGTAGTAAACCAGCCTTTGCTTGAAATAAATAATGAGTTTGCTCTATTCAAGCAGAGTCCAGATGTCCATTTAGAGATGTTGTAGAAGTGATTTGTGGTCAGATATAGGATGTTCTGAATAGATTTTAAGGGACCTTCCAAATCTTAAGATTCTGTGACTGAATGATGTGATGGAGTGACGGAGAGCTCAATATGATGCATCTCATTCCACTTTTGGGAAAAAATCTAATTGTTATGATCAAGTTCTTTTTTATGACTCCCTATAATTTCCATTCATTGTTCTCCAGCAAGCTAAATACCTCTAATCTCTCTTCCACGTAACAACCTTTTTGAAAACTGCCATAATATTCCTTTAAGTCTTTTGTTCTCTGGATTAGTATCCCAGAAGCTTCAAATCTTCCTTAAATTATGTGATTTCTAGTCCCTTTAGTCTTACTGGTCTTCTTTTGGATATGCTCTAGCATATGAAAATTCCTTCTGAAAGGTAGTGCCCATAACTAGAATGTTATTTTAAATTTATACTGATTAGGTTAGAATATGGTAGGACTATGAACTTAATCTGGTTACCATTCTTTGTGTTATCTACCACCTTCTTTTTGAAAATAGGACCACCTTCCCATCTGCAGTCCAGCCATAATTGTTTCATTTTCCATGAGTTTTCGAGAATCATTGTTATGTAAGTGTGTGTGTGTACATATACACACATGTATATATATATATACATATACATACATACATACATTATATATATACACATACCAACACATATATACATTATAATAGTTTGTTTTACTATATTAAGAACAGGAATGAAATTTATTTTCTTTCAGCAATGTTTCTAGGAAATTAAATATTTTTTCCTATAATCTTACTGTCAGTAGATTGAGAAACCTGAGGCTGAGATGGGAAGATTGATGTACATGTTGTAATTTGCAAAAGAAGATTCCCTGTTCCTCTTATCTTTTCAGAGGCAACTATAAAGTGGAATTGAGTGACTGAAATTCTGTAAAGGATATTTAGAGGTATAAGGAAGTAGGTGACTAAATGATGTAACTATTAGGTTGCCTAGTGCTTTCCTCCCAGGCATTCTTCTTAAGACATGTAGACCTGGATGTAAGCTCACCTACACCTATGATTTGAATATCCTGTACTAGGCAGAATCTGATCATATAGCTCTTGTTATTCCTTATGCTACTCTGGCATGTGGTGAGGAGGAAGGTGTAAGGTGGTACTAGTAAGCATTGAACAAACCCTCACCCACAGATACTACCACATATACTATGGTGACTATATACAATGTAAGGAACTCAGTCACAAACTCTGCTGCCCTGAGAGCCTCTGTGCTCCACACTTATTCAGACATACTCTGCTTTCATGTCAAGAGGCAAACCTCAAATATAGACTATCTATAACCACTACCAGTCCTTTGACACTTTAGTATTCATTATAACCAACATGGATTCAAACTGCCTCTTTCCACATTCAGTAGCTCTCTGTCTACTTGGTAATATCCCTGAACGTTCCCCAAGATAATATAAATGCACAACAGCTTTGGCTACTGCCCAGAAAAGCAAGAAAGAGAAGGAATCTTCCCACAGGAGTACTGGCCCCTCAGCCGAACAGCTAGCCAGTTTGATGCAGATTAGGATTTAAAGTTTTTTTGTTCCTTCCTTCAGAAGAAATCACAACAGTAGGTGTATTTACCTACAGCAATATGGAAGTGATAACCGTTTGCAATATAAAAATGCTAACCACTTCAAGGAAAGGATGAAATAAACTTTCTTTTTAATTGCTACAGTGAAATTCAATATTGATATTATTTTGAAATATTAATTTATTTTCTTAAATTCTGAAATCCTCTTATTAATAAGAACATTTGCCCAAAGTCATTCAGATAATGTGTCAGATGTGGGAATGGAACACAGTTTTCCCTTGACTCCAGGAATGATCTGTATAGATCACAAAGTAACAGGTTGGTTTCCAACAATAAAAAGCCAACAGCACTACTGTCACCACCACCACTACTACCACCACCACCACCACCACCACCACCACCACCACCACCACCAATGACAAACTTGAAAACAACTTGAAAACAAAAAAAACTGAACCTGTCAAGACTGTGTCATCTCCATGCTGCTGCAAATAATGCCTAAAGATAAACACACAGTACAAGTAGTACTCTTGAGTTTAATGCCTTCTTGGGGGAAAGATGGCAGTAATTTCTGAAATATATTTGACTGTCTTCTTCTTCCTCCAAATCAACAATGATTTTTTTAAGCACCTAGTGTTTGCAAGCCATTGCTAGGTCCTGGGATAGGAAAATTATGAGCTGAAGTTATGCAATAGAAGACAAAAAGATGATGATCTGAAAAGAAGAAAAGGGGGGATAAGCATTTATTAAGCACCTACCATGTGCCAAGCACCATGCTAAGTACCTTTTTAAAAAAAAATCACATTTGTACCTTAACACAGCCCTATGAGGTGGATGCTGTTTTTATTCACATTTTACAGATGAAAAAAACTGAGGCGAACAAGGGTTAAAGAGAATTTCCAGAGTCATATGGACACTAAGTGTCTGAGGCCACATTTGAACTCAGATCTCCTTGATTTCAGGGCCAAGGCTCTTATCTACTGTGCCACATTTATTACCATCCTGACTACTACTATCATTTACAATGTTCCAGTACTTTCCCACATAAACTGATAAGACAGCAAACTGTTATAAAGCTGCAGAAAGATGTTCCTTGGATTCTTTCAAAGCTTTAAGTGTATGTTGTGAGGAGAATGTTTCAACTCCCCCTTTCAAAATTCCATAATTTCAGATTTGGAAAGACTTTAGAGATCATCTAATTCAACCCATATCTGAACAGGAATGCCTTTTATAATATTCCTAAAGCATGCTCATCTAGTGTCCCCTTTAAGACTTCTAATGAGAAGCCCCCTCCTTCTAAAGAAACCCATTCTGCTTTTGGGTAGCTAATTGTCAGCAATTTTTTTCTAGTTCTACTTTTTGGAGTCAAGAACAAGTCTAATCCTTCTACCATATGCCAGCCTTTCAAATACTGCAAAACAAACTGTCTTTTTTCCCATAAATGAAGTTTTCATGAATCATAAATTCAAGTCCCTTGACCCTCTTTGCCACCCACTTCTAGACAGCCTCTAACTTGCATATTCCTTTCCTAAAATGTGAGGTCCACAACTGAACACAGTAGAGCAATACCTGGGCAAAACCCCTTAGTGAAAAAATAAAGGTAGATGAGATGCAATTACTTTTGCTTTCAGCTGTATCATTTTACAAATAAAAATATAAATTTCTTGGGTGAGGAGGCTTTGTTAAATGCTTATTTCTTCTACCTATGCTCCCATTATACAGACTTGATAGCTAATGTTTATTGGAATGAATTGGAATTGGATGATAACCATATTCTTTTAGCATTCTTCGAGGTAGCTTTCTTGTGTGCCTTCCATACTGAAGTCTTAATTAGTGAAGGACTAGGTTTTCTAGTATCTAGTCCTTATTCACATTGATCAGAGTGACTTGGAATTGGATTAAAGAGTATGTTTTAAAAGCTAAGCCTATCTTATGCTCTTGAAGTTTTCTCTGAACTCATTTGTACTTCAAACTTCCTACTTAGTTCTGGTCTATCATCAAGAATGCTTGAAATTTTCAAATTAAAGATTCATTTCTTTCTTCTATGGGATTATGAATTACATTTTTATCTTTGTGTAGGGTATGTTTTTTTCCTTAGTTATGGGCCTATATGTTTTGCATTTTAGAATATTGTGATCCAAGATCTTGTATTTATGGTAGAAGCTCCCATATCTTGTGTGATTCTGACTATAGTTTCTTGAAACTTGAACTTGTTTGTTCTGGATGCTTGCAATATCTTTTTTCTTTAACATAGGAGCTTTGGGTTTTGGTTATGACATTGTTGGAACTTTTCCTTTTGGAGATACTCTCAGGAATTGACTGGTGGATTCTTTCTATTTTTTCATTGCCCTCTGGTCTAAGTACATCTGTACAGTTTTCCTTTGTGATTTCTTGAAATCTAGTTTTAGTTAATAAATATGTATTAAGTGCCAACTATGTTTCAGGCACTCTACTTAAGTGTCCAGAATTTTTTTACCATTGTTGTCTGATTCCCATTTGGTTAACCATCTTGCCTGTAAGTCTGTTTATATCTTTTCAAAGACTATTTTTAATGATCACATATCTAGTCGATTACTAGCATTTGTTATTCCTGTAAAATCAATTTCCTGGTTAGACACACCTGACTTTTATATATCCCATAGAGAAAAGCAATAGCCTAAGAAGAACTAAACTGGTGTCAATACCTGCATTGCTGAAGCTTCTCCTGGCCATAAAAGTCACCTGCTGCCACTGTAGGTAGAATAGAGGTAATCTCTGCTTCCACTACAGGGGTACAGTATATATTTCTATCTGTCTATCATATCTATAATAGATATACAATCTTTATGTATATATATGTGCATGTGTATACATAGACATACAAACACCCATAAACACAAACATATTTATGGCATCTCATGTTGGAAGTCTGAATGGATTTTCCCATAGGAATATTAGTATATATGATGATTAGATTCTTTAGTACTATAGATATAATACAGTACTTTAGAAACTGTTCTGCTTTACCTGGATCAAATGACCTGCCAAGGATGAGTATCTAGAAGTTTAATTGAGAGTGGATGTTCTTTCTAGGTACCTCAGAGTCAGAAGACAGGGCTATAATGTGGTTTTGGCCATCTCTTAAGATTTTATGGTAGGTTGTTGGTATGGATAGCATTTCACAGTGGTAGAGCAGGATGGGCCCCAAATGGATGGAGTTTGTTGAATGTGTAATGTTCAGGGAAAGGTTGACCTGGGTGCAGAGAGCTAGGCTAATTAGCAAGACAACATGAGAGCTCTGGATATTGTTAAGTAGCTTGAGAGTACTATTCAGGAAAATAAAGAACCCTGATCCTGATTTGGGGTAGGCACACAGGATGTGTTGTAGATCTTTGTTAGCAATTGGGAAGAGTGAGAAGTATGGGGTTATAAAAAGAACATTGGATTAAGAGTTAGGAGACCTAGCATCCATGTCTGCCATTAACTGGTTATATAAACTTAGTATTCTTTATAGAATAAAGCCTGGCTGAACTTGTTGATCTTTTAGGTTCCTCCTCAGCTCTAATGTTCCTGATACATATTGAGTTAAGTAGACTTTTGTGGTCTTGGATGGTAACTCATATAAAGTCATATGTAAAATTATTTCTGTGGGAAAATGAATTCCAGTTTCTTAAGGTCAAATGATTTACCATCTTTTGTAACATAACCCATGAGAAAGTTGAGAGCTGCCTGTATTCTGTTGTTAAAATTATTCAGTTCTCATGTACTGTTTTAGTAATTGCATGACTAATTATATATTCCCCCTCACTGACTAATCTGCATGTATTTTCAAGAATTGGAAACCCATTGAGGTTGAATCAAATAAATAATTTATAAAGACTGTACTCGGTGTTTTTTTTTTCACCCTTCAAAATAAATAAAGTAAATATGATCTTACACTTGCTCTTTAAATTGGAATAGCTACATGTATAGCTAAGTTTATTTCATAGTCCTGACTCTGAAAAAAAAGTTACATGCCAATTTGTTTTGGGTAAATCAGATCACAAATTCATTCAATCAATATTTATGGAGCACCTGCTACTGGCAAAGTTGGAACCGTATCAGACACTGTAGACCATACAAATATATATCCAATGTGGTTCTTATTTTAAAAGATCTTAAAATTTATCTTGAAAAAAATCCATAAATTACCAAAGTGAATAATCAAAATATATATCTTATCCTTGCTCTACAAAATGTGGCAGCTATATGTATATTTAGGCTTCTGCAGTAGACCTTATCCTGCAAAGTTGTATGCCAACCAGTCTGTAATCATTCATTCAATCAATTTTTATGGAACTTGAAAGATAGGTGCTATGCTAGATATCATAGAAGAAACAATGATATATGAGAGATGCCTCCTATCCTCAAATATCTTAAAATTTAATTTCAGAAACACATTTTAAATGTACTGGAGGAGCTTACCCTTTAAAGGAAATTCATGATCAATTATCTTAAAGAGGTAATGATTGCCTTCTGCACCTAGGTCCCGATTTGTGTGGCATGACTCAAATGTTCATTGCATGTTTCCATTGGGGTAGAACTGGTTATCATATTTTTATATAATCATAACTTCAAATAATTCAAACTCAAATAATGCAATCACTTCATGTGATTCATTTTTCACACCACTTCACAGGATTCAATATCGTACTAATAGGGTCCTGGCAGTATTTTCTTTTTTCTTCTCAGCAAATATAGATTTTCAGACTAGGTTTGTCTAAAGATTAAAATGTTCTGACTTTGTGTGTGTAAAATATGCCACAGTACCCATACTGTTCAAACAGGTGTGACTGAATGTTCTACTCTTTTTTTTTCAAATGGAAAAGGCAGTAACAGCAAGATATCATTAATAATTGCTTGTGAGAGTAACTAATTTTCATGCCTCACACAATATATATTCAGCATTCATGGCAGAACCATCCTGCCCACTTGTCTTGGTAACAAAAATATCAATATCACTATCATGGTTCTCATTAACTGTCTACCTTCTAATGGCCTAGGAGATCATTAGAAGCACGGCAACATTTGGTCTCTTTACATCCTATTTTGACAAGGAAAAAAAAACTTTAATGTTTAGATTCAATTAATGTTCAAATGTCAACAACATAAGTCTTCCTCACTGTGAGGACAGAATATGATAAGTGTTTTGAAAAAGTAAATAGTGTATTTTATTGGCTATTGTATATTATTTGTTGTTAGAATTTGCATGAGACAGTGCTTTGATTAAGACCACTTGCTTTTGGGATTTCCTTGGGGCTTAAGGATTCCTTCACTTTGAGTTTCTTACTTTTTGTTTGTTTGTTTGTTTGTTTGTTTGTTTGTTTGTTTTGTAGTGACTACCATTAAAAAAAAGTCTATTTGGTACAAGTTTTGGTCATGGATTTCTTGAAGCACACCCTAGAAAACACCATAGGAACTCATCCCTCTGAATTGGTTTTACATCAGAGGAACAGATAGTCTTTATACTGCAGCAACTTAAAAGACTTAGACTTTGAATTAATAATATTGAGATGTAAAAGCTCCTTTTCTTCTCTCTAAGAACTAAGCAATTTATTTCTTCTTTAGCCTAAATATGACCTTCCTAGTTTAAATGTGTAAAATTTAATTTTAATGTGCCAGTATAACAAAGGTCAGTTAGGTATGAAAAATACCTTTCATGCCTTCCAAAAGGAAAAGTAAACTGCCTTGTACTTGTCTTAGATTAGCATTCATAGTAGATACTACATTTGAATCCCAAGGCAACTCAGGAAGAAATAATTTAAAGATGACAGAATTTACAGGAGCTGCCACAATTTCATACAAACGCAGTGTGTGGGAGAACTAGCTTTGTTTACTGCTGTACTGTCATCATTCCTTCTCCGGTTTTTTTCCCCTGCCAGTTTGTGTATGTTACTTGAGTACTTCAGGCACGGGGTCTATACAAACAAATCTCTTGGCAAGGAATGTGCTGCTCTCTGTATAAGCCCATGGTGCTACTGACCTACTTGTCCTGAAGGCAGACTCTTTGAGGATTTTTTTCTTCTAGTTGTGGAGGTTGGTTTGCATTGATCCATTTATATGGTCTCACCTAATTTTGAGCACACAAGTTTGCAAAATGACTGGTTAGATGAAGGGGTTTGGGGTCCTGGAAGAGAAAACAAGACTAACTTATTCTTAGAGGGATTGAACCCTTGACTTTAGGACTCACTCACATCACACTCTAAATAATGAACTAATATAAATTAACATATCTTTTCCTACTCTCCATCGTACCCAAGATAATAAACAAATATTTTGACACATAAAGGTGAAGTTTCAATCTTTAACATTTAGTAAGTGATGAAGTAGGACAGCAATTGGAAGTTATATCAAAGTCCAGGAATCTGCATATGTTTAGAACATACATTTTCAGTCATTATTCATTTTTAGGTTTTTTTTTTAAACGTGTTGCCGTGTAGCTTTAGATCAGATGTCTGTAGAATATCTGTTTCCAATATCTGTAGAACTCTTAATATTCACCTCAGGATGACATGAGTAATAGAAAGAAGGTTTGAAGTTGTATAACAGATTTGAAAAATATTTTTGACTATATAAATATACATATATACATAGTAAAGTTGTATTAGTATTTCCTTATCTCTGATATATATCCATATATATATAAAACACATACATATAAAAGGCCTATATATATAACCTTATATATTTCTTATAGATGCCAGTATCATAGCATTGTTCCCTCTCTGAAATAAATGTCATTTAGAATTTGCTTTGTTGATCTGTTTCCACTTCTAAATTCTGTAGCTAAATTATGTTTTAAACCACCAAGAAAAAATTTTACATGATCAAATAATCTTTCAAAAATGTATTTTCAAAATATTCTCCATAATTACCAAATTATTAGTTTATCCTTTCCAAAGATGATTTTTAGTACCAAATATTGATATTCCATTTGCGAAGGCAACATGTAGAAGTAGTGTGCTACAGTGGAAAGACAGCTGTACTCAGAATCACGAAGACAGGGGTTCAAGTCTAGCCTCTGAAAACCAAATGGCTTTGTGACTATGCAGATCACTTAATCCCTTAGTGTTCTAGACAACTCTCTAAGAGTATAACTTAGAAAGATTGTGTCAACCTGCATTGTAAGAAAAAGTATCCTTACCTTGGAGTTTACTATCCCAAAGAAAACACAGGTAGAATAGTGATACCATCTCCTATAACTGCATTACAGCACATGATCAATCTATTTTAGTTCTTAAAGGCTCTTAAAATAAAATGTGCCACACTATATAGTTTTATTTTGCCTCCAAAAACATAGAAATTAGAATAGGAAGAGGTAGTATATGAGTAGAATAATGATAATTTCATATGAAAATAAAGCCTAATTTCATTAGATGCTTTTTGTTCTTAAGCTGTTCTTTACTTAAATTTAGCAGGTAAATAACAGTGAATTGCTTACAATTCTGTATTGAAATACAAAATATTAAAATAGGTGCCTTAAAGCAGGAGAACATTTACAGTATGTCTGAGACATGTGGATGCATACATTTTATTTTCCCATGTGATGTTTCATCTAAATAGTGCTAAAAGCATTATCTGAAATTGCTGTGTTTTAGAAGTCATGAAGCTGTAACTTTATTGTCAACTAATGAAAAAAAATAGAAGTGTTTATGTTCTTCTGCCAGACCATAAATATATTTGTTTTGTTTCTATGATATAATGCAACCTAAGAATATAAGAAGCTAGTCAACATTTCATTTTTATACATTCACACTTATACAGCTGCTTGGAGGGTGTGTATTAAAAATAACTTGACTAAAAGTTCACTTCTCTGGCAGATTAAGATTTCAAAATAGATGATTGATATTCAGTTACTAGGACATGTTCTGGGGGAGATAATTTTGTTTTACACATTTTAAAAGGTTTTCTTAGGTTAATGTCATAAAAATATTATATTTTTAACTTACCAGTGGGTCCATAACTTCTTTTGATTTTGAGATATTCTTACTGCTAAAAAGTGAGCTTTCATTTTCCCTGTTTTGGCCAATAATAATAGATATAGATTTTATTAAGGGATCTTACTCAAGCTATTGATGTAAAATTTAATATGCTAAATTTGCTTTAAAAAATAAGACATATCTTGAAAAAAACCCTGGTATCAAATAAACGTTGCCCAAATAGAATCAGAGATCCTAAAAAAGTTAATGGGAGGCCATCTAGTTCAATTTGCTGCTAACCTAAGAATACCCTCTATCACAGCTCCAACTATCTATGATGCAGTCTTTTCTTGAATATCTCCAGTAAAGGAGAACATGTTATATCTTCAGGCAACCCAAGTCTCTAGACATTAAGTATTTCATTTATTTTGATATATTATGCAAGAGAAAGAGTTTTTGTGGTTGTTGCTATCTCCTGATGCATTTCATAGTGTCTGACATATAATGCACACTTAATGAATGCTTGTTGATTAATTCATTTTATTAATAATCAAATATTTATTGTTGTAAATACATGGGCAGCTAGGTGGCATTGTGGATAGAGTGCCAGACATGGAGTCACGAAAGATTCATCTTTGTGAATTAAAGTTCTGCCCTCAGACACTAGCTGTGTGACCATGAACACGTTACTTAACCCCGTTTGCTTCAGTTTCCTCATTTGTAAAATAAGCTAGAGAAGGAAATGGCAAACCACTCCATTATCTTTGCCAAGAAAACCCCGAATGGGGTTATGAAGAGTAGACATGACTGAAAATGACCGAACAAATTTATCGATGAATACATTGTGCTACACTCTGGAGGGGTTGGTGTTGGAAGAATATAAAAGGTATGTAAGATATGGTCCTTGCCTACAGGTGGAGATTGAGAGACAGACTTCTAATTCCTGTTGAGAAATGAATGATTAAACATGACAGTATATGATTACTTACCTAATTTTGTAGGTGTTTATAATGGAGGAAGATTATTATGAGCCTTGATGAAGAGGAACATGAGCTTAATCTCAAAGAACAGTTAGGCTTTTGATAGGGAAAAGGGCAGAGATGTAAAATGAGTGACAGAATTTAGGTGTGGAATTAAATACAGTATATGTGGAGGGTAATGAAAAGAATGGCCTGACTGGAATAAAGGGTTTTTCAGAGTAGTGAGATGTAAGATTGAAGTGGAACCTGGCCCTGAGAAACAAGAAGAGGAGTTTTATGCTCAATGAGATAAGCAGTCCTTAAAGATTTTTGAGCAAAGGAATGATATTATGCAAGTAATAGCTAAGGAAGATGAGCCTGGCAATTATGCGTTGGATGATTTGGAGTGGGGGAGAGACTGGAGTTAGGAAGATGAGCAGCTTCTCTGCATTAAGTAGAATGGAGATGAAGGTGAAGGAAAGGGAGCTGTTAAAGTGTTAATATTATGGAGGACTTCCTAGAGGACTTAGCTCTATGTCTATGCTTCAAATCATTAGTAATAAGCACTTTCCATGACACATGTTGTGGTAGGAAGCAGCATATTCCTGCCAGGACTTTCCCATCCGTGTCAAGAAGGGACATGAAACCTAGTAGAGAGGGCAGGGTTGGGTGTTCCTGTCCTAGAACCAGCCTACTGCTCCCACTTGTAGCAAATTTGTTTCTCTTCTCCTTTTCTTGATCTCTCTCTTTATCCACCCATTATATACCTGGCCCAGTTACTTTTCTGCCTGTCATAGATCTCAGTCATTATGACTAATTCCACTTCATACAATTTAAACTCTACACCAGATCTGGCCATTTGGATATGATTTGATTCCCCAAACTTGGTTCTTAGTTTCTTCTTCTGTGTCTTGGAATATTTGCTTTTTTTCCCCCTCTCCTAACTGACATTGTGACTTTATTTGGTATTTCGCATGTTTCTTTAGTCCACCCTGTTGTGTTCTGCCTGCAAAAATATGGTGATAGGGCAAGGCACTTGGTTTCAAATCCCACCTTAGATACTTACTAGTGCTGAAATCCTAGGCAAACCATGTACCCCAACTTCCCTATCTATACATGAGAATTTGGGACTTAGTGGATTATATAGGTCTTTCTGATCCTATGACAGGCTGAATTCTTGCTTCCAGATTTGTCTTTTTTATCTCCCGCTTTGAAAGTCTGAGCAGGTGTCAGAACCTTTCTTATTTCTATTTTGTTAATGATCTGTAGGGATATAACCCTAGCTTCAAACTGTTTTTTTAAACCTACTTTAGGGTCTTCCTTCAGGTCTGTTTTTTGGGATTGACAGCTTTTGGATCCTTTCTCCCTTCTTGTTATCTACTCAGAACTCCTCGCTAATCTTTGCATCTCCATTTGTTAATCTATTTCCCTTCTTGTTCAGAAAGTATAATGACTTGAGAAATTAAGGAAAGATCTATACTTATGGCTCATTTGAACCCTCCAACCACTAAATTGAGCCCCAGCAACTTGGAATCTAGAAGACATGGGTTAAATCTTGCTTCTGACATTTGCTACTTGTGTGACCATGGGAAAGTCACTTAAACGTTTTGAGTCGTAGTTTCTTCCTTTGAAAAACTCTAGTTAACTTCATTTTTTTTTTCAATTCAGCAAAGTTTGCTTAAACACTTACTTTATACAAGAATGCTGTTCTAGCCTCTTGGAATAGAAAGATAAAAATGACCTAGTCTGTGAAGAATTAATGACACCAGCATTTTCATTCTTTTCTCCACTGGCTTTTCTATTGTGTTTTCAAACCCTATTAGAACTCTCCTATCTTAAAAGAAAAATCTTTACTTGATTCTTTTGTACCATATACAGATTATGTTTGTGGTTTCTTCTTTGCTCTTGAAGAGGACCTTGACATACGGAAGATGATGCCATGCCTTGCAAATGAATTGGACTTAAGTGAGGGAGAGTTGTACAAAGTCACCAGCCTCACTCCCACAGAGCCATGTGGATGCAGTGGCCAAATAAAGATCGGGACAACTGGAGATGCAGTAGGAGACCTTGGCCTATACACACACACACACACACACACACACACACACACACACACACACACACACATATACGTTTGTGGTGGTCACTCAGGATATCTAGGTGGCACAGGATATTGGGCCTGGACACAGGAAGACCTGAGTTAAAATTCAGCCCCAGAAACTTACTAGCTGTGTGACCCTGGGCAAGTCACTTAACCCTGTTTGCCTCAGCTTCCTCATCTGTAAAATGAACTGGAGAAGGAAATGGCAAACCAGTCCAGTATCTTTGCAAAGAAAACCCCCAAATGGACTCACAAAGAGTCAAACATGAATGAACAGCAACAATAACAAGTGATCATTCAATACATTCTGTTGCATTGCAATTAAAAGGTAATATACTTTTGCTGTTTCAGTTTCCTTATCACCTACTGTCTAGTTTATCCCTTACAACCTGGCTTACCACTTTAAACAAATGTCTTTTGAAGGTGAACAGTCATTTCTTTATTAACAAATTTAGTATCCTAAATTGAACTGAAACTCTTTCCTCCTCCATCACTGACACTTTTCCCCAGATCCTCTTTGTTATATTGACAAATGATTTTAGTCTGCTCCCTTCTTGCTACTGTTCCTCTCTGCCCTAATATTTCTAACTGAAGCCAAAAAAAATCCAGGCTTGTCTCAGACCATTACCCTGCTCTGTTAATTTTCCTGCCTTGACTCTTCCAAAGGGAGGAGAAACAGGTGACAATAATATTACAAAAAACAAAACAAAACAAAACAGAAAAAGTGTATCATCTGGGGTAGAAGTTATTCAACAGTGTCAAAAGAAGTATGTAGGTCTTAGAAGGATGAGGATTGAGAGGAGACCTTCATATTTGGCAATAAGAGATCAGAGAGCAATTTCAACAGGTAAGAAACCAGATGATAAAGGAGAGGAGAGGAAGTAGAGGAAATGAGTATCAAGAGCCTTTTCTAGCAGTTTGACTGAGAAAGGGAGATGAAACTTATGACTTAGAAAACCACGTTTCTATATTTCTTTTTAATTAATATTCTTATTTTGTTAAATATTTACCAATTACATTTTAATAAGGTTTAGACCACACTCAGGAGTGTTGTGGACTGCAAGCAGTCCAGACATGTGTTTGATAGCTCTTCCTCTAAAGGCCTTATTGAGAGAATATACATATTTCTTTATGGCTTTCCAAATATGTTATCACATTTATTTCCTATAAAGTAGAATATGTTGTGTAAGGGTGTTCTCTCCATGGTGAAATATAGATTCATGCAGGACCTAGCTTTTGACACCAAATAGCATTCATAATGTAGAAGATGTTTTATGGGCTGATTTTAATCTGCTGTTGAAATGAGATAATAGCAATGTTGTGTTCTTATCCTGTCTCTTGCCAGCATCAAGGAAACAGAGTGGGCTGGATCACTTTTATTTTTTGTACTTCCCAAAGTTTCGTTCTTAAAATAGAACTTATCTTTTTTTTTTTTTTACCAAACTTCCCTACCCCTCCCAACTTTATTCAAAGAGGAAAGAAAGGACAACAAACAATCAGTTGATTCCTCTGTTTCTGGGGATGTTATAGAACTCCTCGATGATATAACAGATGGATTTTTCTTAAAAGCACATGGCCACATAACTTTGCTCAAAATCTGGAAATCTAGTCCAAGTAAAATGAAGTACTGAAGAATCTTTATGTAGTACACTGTGAAAGTATCAAGGGACTGAACCTCAAGAGAGCAGAGACTAAATGGTTAGCAGAGTCACAGATGGCAGCATTAAAAGAAAAGGCATTTGTGAGGGCACCTTGAATAACTTTCTCACCTCTATAAGATACTTACAACAATGATCTAAATACATATTGATGATACTTTTGATGAAAGCATGAGCCTGGAACAAGCAGGCTTTTATAAAAGATTTTCTATAGTAGAATATATTCTCATTAACTCACATCCAGTTGAAAGTTACAGAGAATACAAGAACCTGCAGCATTTATTGTTTGTTGGCATTAAAAAAAAAGCATTCAATTCAGAAAAGTAAAGGGACACCTTAATATCTATCCCGCACAGAGTAGCCCCTATTTTTCAACATTTTATAAAATTATCTAACTAAAACAAAGCTAAAATGCCCAATGATCAAAGGATACACATACATATAGAGGTATACATATATATGCATCTATGTATATATGCATACATATATACAACAGGTATATATGTATAAATAAACATATAGATGCATATATATATATATATATACACACACTTGTATATAGAAATTCACCACTTCTTATACTGGGGGCTCTTACCCTGAGGACCATTATCTATCTTTTTCAATATTTTGATACTTCTATTTCATTGTACTCAGTTTCCTTTGTAATTCTATATATTTTGATGTAAATTTAAAACATTATTCTGAGAAAGGATCCATGGATTTCACCAAGCCACCAAAAGGGTCTCTGACACAAAAAGTTTAGAACCCTTGAGGAATTGTGGCAAAGACTTCCACATGTTCTTCCACATATATATAAGATATAAAGTTGACTGTGATAAGGGAAAAGGACAAAATGCTCTGGCAAATTGAAGGAAATAATAGTAATGATAATGGCTAATATTTATATAATTTTTGGATATGCTCTCTTGTTTAATCTTCTCAATAACTCTGTGAAGTAGGTACTGCTACCTACTGCTATTATCCCCATTTGGTAGATAAGAAGAATGAAGTTGAGAAGGGTTAGATGCCTTGATAGTTTCATAGAGACAGAATCTAGGGTAGTATGGGAACTCCCTTGTTTTTTTTTTTGTTTGTTTGTTTTTTATTCAATATTGATTTGTCTATATATAATGTGTTGTGTTATATTATTGCCTCTTACTATTTCTTCTAGGCCCTAAAAACTAGGACCCAGTATGAAAGTTGCAGAGAGGTAAATTCAAGTCTCCCACAAAAATAACTTACTAATAAAAAGAGCTACCCCAAAACAATGGATGGGCTGCCTTTAGTGGTAGCAAATTCCCCCTCAATGGAGGTCTTTGATGACAACTTGTTAGGTCTGTTGGTGAAGGGATTTCTTTTTCAGGCATGGGGGTGACAAGTTAGTCACCAAATTATTTCAATTCTGAAAATTTTCCTATTGTATGACACATTTCTTAAACAAGAAATATTTATTTCTTGATCCATTTATTTTAATTTTATCTCTTAGTTTTTACTGTCCTAATTTTAAAAAGTCATTACAAATGTAGTCAAATCTTTATCTCTGGTAAAAGTAAACAATGCTGGTCTAGACAAATTCATTCCACATATATTTTGATACTAATGTTTCACCTCTATCGTTTTCATACCTCTTAACCTCTTAAACACGCAACTTCTTTCCATTGTAGCCTCTAATAGGAAGCACAATTGATTGATGGGTTTTATTCCATGCTAATGAATATTAAAATGGCCAGGAAAAGTGAAAAGTAAGAAAACTAAGTGTAACAAATCATCTACAAAACAGAAAATGAACCAGTGAATAATTGTGATTCGTCTCTGCCTTAATAATGCCACTTCTTATTTTGTGAGAACATGTCTCTAAAGAGCCCAAAGTACTGTAGAGACATTATCCAATTAATCTCTCCATATGAAGGAAGCAGGATTCAGATTTTAATTCTCTTACAATTGTTTGATCATTTACAAAGCTCTCAAACATGTGAAAAAAATGCCTTGTCAAAATTGCCTCTTTGATGGGGAGATTTTTATAGTGGAATGGTCCTATTCTCCTGGGAAACATGGCAACGTCATATCCAAATGTTTGACCCCCTAGTCTTTTAAACAAGCAGCCTTCTCAGCACAAATCAATCTTAAAAAGCCCAGGTTGAATTTCTACTACCAAAATCAGGGGAAATCACTCCAATAGGGAAATAGTTTAGGAGAACTTTTAGGTATGGTTTATTATTTTGGTGGTTAGCTTTTTGTTTGATTGGCAAGGTGCTGAAAGACAATGAAACCTGTGTCTGAGCAGTTAGATTATATAAAGAATAGGAAAAAATGGAATTTTATTGAAATATCACCCGAAAAACCTTTTTCTTAAGTCAGGATATACTTGTTACAGCATTGTGAAAGAAATGTGCTTATTCTCCTAATTTAAGTAGCTTCTGATACTTTTATGTACTTACTTTCCCATATCTGTGAAATTTTTTTGTCTTACTAATTTATTTATTTGTAGTTTTCAACATTCACTTCCACAAGATTTTGAGTTCCAAATTTTCTTCCCATCTCTTCCCTCTCCCACCCTAAGATGGAGTGCATTCTGAATATCCCTTCCCGAATCTGAACTCCTTTCTATCACTCCCCCTTCTCTTATCCCTTTCCCCTTCTATTTTCCTGTAGAGCTGGATAGATTTCTATACCCCATTGCCTATATATCTTATCTCCCAGTGCTTGTGAAAACAATTTTTAACATTTGTTTTTAAAACTTTGGGTTCCAAATTTTCTCCCTTCCTCCCACCCTCCTTGAAAAGGCAAGCAACTTGATACAGGTTATACATGTGTAGTCATATAAAACACTTCCATAGTAGTCATGTGGTGAAAGACTAACTATATTTCCCTTCATCCTACCCTGCCCCCCATTTATTCCATTCTCTCGTTTGACCCTGTCCCTCCTCAGAAGTGTTGGCTTCTGATTATCCACTCCCCCAATCTGCCCTCCCTCTTATCATCCTTGCCCCCTCTCTTATCCCCTTCTTCCCTATTTTCCTGTAAGGTAAGATAGATTGTCATATCCAATTGAGTGTGTATGTTATTCCCTCCTTAAGTCCAATCCAATGAGAATAAGATTCACTCACTCCCTCTCACCTTCCCCCACTTTCCCTCCACTGTAAAAGTCTTTTCTTGTCTATTTTATGTGAGATAATTTACCCCATTGTACCTCTCCCTTTCTCATTCGACCAGTATAATCCTCTCATCCCTTAATTTTATTCTCCAACTATCCCCCTTCATCTTCAACTATGCCCTCTAACTATCTATCTATCTATCTATCTATCTATCTATCTATCTATCTATCTATCTATCTATCTATCTCTCTCTCTCTCTCTCTCTCTCTCTCTCTATCTATCTATCTATCTATCCATCTATCTCTCTATACATATAATTTTCCCTCCAACTACCCTAATACTGACAAAGGTCTCATGAGTTACAAATGTGTTTGAAAGTCAAATTTTCTATTTAGCTCTGGTCTTTTCATCAAGAATGCTTGAAAGTCCTCTATTTCACTAAATGTCCATTTTTTCCCTGAAAGATTATGCTCAGTTTTGCTGGGTAGGTGATTCTTGGTCGAAATCCTATCTCCTTTGACCTCCAGAATATTATATTCTAAGCCCTCTGCTCCATTAATGTAGAAGCTGCTAAATCTTGTGTTATTCTGATTGTGTTTCCACAATACTTGAACTGTTTCTTTCTGGCTGATTGCAATATTTTCTCCTTGACCTGGGAACTCTGGAATTTGGCTACAATATTCCTAGGAGTTTTCCTTTGGGGATCTCTTTCAGGGGGTGATCAGTGGATTGTTTCCATTTCTATTTTGTCCTCTGGTTCTGGAATATCAGAGCAGTTTTCCTGGTTCTCTCTCTTTTTTTATCATGGCTTTCAGGTAGTCCGATAGTTATTAAATGATCTCCCCTGGATCTATTTTCCAAGTTAGTTGTTTTTCCAATGAGATATTTCACATTATTTTCTGTTTTTTTTTCATTCTTTTGGTTTTGTTTTTCAATATATTGATTTCTCATAAAGTCACTAGCTTTCATTTGCTCCATTCTAATTTTTAAGGAAGTATTTTCTTCAGTGAGCTTTTGGACTTCCTTTTCCATTTGGCCAATTCTGCTTTTTAAGGCATTCTTTTCCTCATTGGCTTTTTGGAACTCTTTTGCCATTGGGATTAGGCTCTTTTTAAGGTGTTATTTTCTTCAGTATTTTTTGGGTCTCCTTTAGCAAGCTGTTGGCTTGTTTTTCATGATTTTCTTGCATCACTCTCATTTCTCTTCCCAGTTTTTCCTCTACTTCTCTTACTTGTTTCTCAAAATCCCATGACCTGGGACTGATTCATATTTTTCTTGGAGACTTTGGATGTAGGAGCTTTGACTTTGTTGTCTTCTTTTGGTTGTATGTTTTGATCTTCTTTGTCACCAAAGAAAGATTCTATGTGCTGACTTTTTTTTTGGGCAGTTTGTTCATGTTCCCAGTCAATTACTTGAGTTTTAAATTCTTTCTTAAGGTAGGGGTTTGCTTCTAGTGTGGAGAATGTACTGTCCCAAGGTTCAGGGGTTTTGTGCAGCTGTTTTCAGAGATATTTCTAGGGACCTTTAAATTTTCAGTACTTCCAAGGTAATACAATCAAGGGTGAGGTGTTTACTCCTTTCCTGGCCTGTGCTCTGGTCTATGAATGACCACAAGCAGTCTTTTCTGCTTTGTAACTGTGAGGAGGATTCCCTCTCCACTGCCACTACACCTCCACCTCTTCCTCACCCCAGGACCACCACCTCAAACTGTTATCCAGATCCAAGCATGGGCAAAGCAAGAGAATCCTGCCTCAACACCAGCAAAGAGATCCCTGCAATCACCCTCTGATCAGCCACTCAATTTCCCCTTAGTCTGTGGAATGAGCTCTGGAAGCAGCCACCTTGTGACTTAGCTGGGACTAGGGCTGGGGCCAAGCTTCTCTCTCACCTCAGTCACGGATTTCTTCTTCTGCCATTCTAAGTTGTCTTTGGTATTTGTGTGTTGAGAAGTCTGGAAACCACCACAGCTGCCCATGATTCAGTCCTTTGAGGCCTGGTCTTTGACTATGTGGCCCATGCTGAACTGTGTTCCTCTCCTAGCCTGGCACAATAGACCTTTCCAATCAACCATCCAGGTTGTCTTGGACTGGAAATTTGTTTCTCTCTGTCTTTTTGTGTGTTCTGCTGCTCTAGAATTTGTTTAGAGCCATTTTTACAGGTATTTGTTTGGAGGAGAGCTTAAGCAAGTTACTGCTTTTACTTTGCCATCTTGGCTCCTCCCCAAAAATTTCTTAATAAAAATAATCTATACACACATTGAAGGAATCTTTGATAAAAATATGAGGATAAAGGAAGACTTTTTCAAAATATATTCTATATTAGACTGTATCTTTACAATCTCACATTTATTGTAAATATATAAAATTGCATTCCTATTTTTTTACTACCAAAAAGCACTTAAATACATAGAATAAAATGCTACCTCAAAGTCTTTCAGACACCTTGTTGTTTTCCATACATGTGCCATAATCTTGAAAGATTCTTTAAAGGATCAAACATCAAAAAACTTTTCCTGTCATCTAACAATCAATATCAGATGATGCCAGATTGCTTTCTGGAAATTAAGGCATTCTTTTAATGACAATGGTATAGAGTGGAGAAAGATTGTGTTTTTTTTTCCCTGAAGCAAAGACCTGTATTTAGAATATCAATATTCTTTCATAGTGGATTGCTATGTGTGATTATTAGGTACAATGAAATATGTTAGGTATTGTGGACAGTATAAAATTGAATAAAATACAATCCCTGTTCTTGAAGAACTTAGAATATAGTTTAATAAAAGATATTTTTTATGGAATAATAATTCTAATTATGGGATTTTCTTATGAAATTATTCCAATTATGGAATAATATAATAATCCATGTAATCAATTATAATTCATTTATAAATGTTATTTCTGAGATAGGAAATAGGAAGATGAATATATTGATGCATACTTTTTAAATGGTTGCCATTTGCCAGGTTATATGATAAGCCTTCATTATAGAAAGTCAAGCAAGCAAGTCCCTGTTTTCAAGAAGCTTACATTCTAAGGGAGAAGATAAAACATAAAGAGATGGAAAGAAGTGGGGAAGTGCTTGAGGATACTAGCTGAAATTCAAGTGACACAGTGTGGAAACTACTGGGAAGTGCATAGAGGTCTGGTTCCAGTTATATTAAGGCAAAGGTTCTCTTGTCAGTGTCCAGTCTTACAGAGGTGGAGTCCAAAGTTCCAGTGGAGAGCATGTGGAAGAAGGGAAGAGTTGTGGATGGTGGCTGGAGGGAAAGAATAAGGGGTTTTTCAAAACTGGGGGAAAATCCATTAAAGGAATATTGGCTACTTCTTAGAATTCAAGAAAAAAGAAAGGGATATGTGGAGCTTTGGTAAGAGAATATTAACATGTAGGTAATTTGGTCTGCTTCTAGTTTTTTTGTGGTCTGATCAGAGCTCATTAATGCAAGACTATTTAAGGGGAAGATCAGATGGAATTTGTGAAAAGTTTAAGTTAGAGAATATTTCAAAGATGAAGTTTCATTTCTTCCAAGTATATATAATTAATCAAATTAAACTGACTCAGCTAGTTAAACCCCCTTTAGAGATTTATTTACTTGGTGAGCAGATATGGCTTTGAATTGATGGTCCTGAATATTTTCCCGTGCTTGAAGACAATTTGTTCACTCAAGTGATTTAATGAAAGAAAGAACTTTCTTAGAAAAGCAAAACTTTAGCCCAACATTTTCCCTGATACCAAAAATCTCAATAATAGTGTCCATATTTATTATTATGCGGAATTCATCTAATTAAGTCATCTAAGCAGGCAGAGACTTAATCAGATTTTTTTTTCTCTCCCCAGTAGTGGTTATTTAAAACTCTCCTTCTGTTCATATTTTTATTTTCCCTTCTTCCTATTTGATGTACTATCTAGTATTCCTATAGCACCTATCACTATACTTAAACATTTTGACAACAGTACCATATTTAGCTCAGGAAACAAGAGAGTAAGGAAGATATGAAGAAAGGAAAACATTTTATGTGCTGTTTATTATCCTTATTCTTATTGTCATTATCATTATTTTCCTAAAGGTTATTCTGGGAATGGGTGGGGGATCGTGCTGGAAAAATCAGACTCAGATCAGAGTGGGTCACTGGACAATATATTGAAAAAATATAAAAATATATTTTATTTCATAATTTTAGAACATAGTATTAAACATTACAACTTGGGTCCCCACTCTGAACAACCTTTTCATAGTATCCTTAAAGTTTACTTTAAAGGGTAGCTAAGTGGTGCAGTGGATAGAGTACCAGGCCTAGAGTCAGAAAGTCTTGTCTTCATTAGTTCCAACCTACCCCCAGACACTTATTAGCTGTGTGACCCTGGGAAAGTCACTTAGCCTTGTTTGTCTCAGTTTCCTTACCTGTACAATGAGATAGAGAAGGAAATGGCAAACTGCTCCAATATATCTGCCAAGAAAACCCCAAAAGGGGTCACAAACAGTTGGACACAACTGAAAAACAACTAAACAACTAATCCTTAAAAGTTAACTAGGGCCCATATTTAACCAGCCTTAAATTGTTTGGATTTATTTTGATGTTTATTTTAATTTAAAAAAAAAAACTATAAACGAATATACCAAAGCCACCTTTGCGATGTGCCATCTATTGTAAATTTTCAGTTTAAGCCTTTTAGTGGCATTGTTTAGAATGCCTGAGTAGAAATCTAGGGACCTAGCTCTTTTACTAATTACCTGTATAGGTCCCTTCCAGTTCTAGCATTTGATGAGTCTATGAATTTATTCAAGATAGAACTTACCTATGTGGCTGAGCAAACAGACTGTAGTTCTGGAATTTCTGGCATTGATATTTCTGTACAGCATTTCCAATGTGTGATTGAAAGATCATTTAGTCCTCCTCTTTTAAGGTCACTTATTCTTCCTCTTACCAGAAGAAGATCTTTTACTAAACCCTACTCTATATTCAGGCAGTTTTTAACTTCATGACAAGTCATATTGCAAAAGGTAATTTGTAAGACTGTTATTGACACTACTTTTTCTACATAGCATTTTTATACGTAGTGGTTTTAGGTCATTTCACAAAACTTCTATTTAATCCGTAATAGCTCCCATTCATATACAGATAGACATATACATGTTAATATGTATATATGTATATAATAACCACATTCATATACATGTATATATGTGTGTATATATATATATATATGAATGGAAGCTATGGCTTAAATAGAAATATGGTCACATGATTATATGATTAATATGAATATATATATATATACATATATGTATGTGTGTATGTATATTATAGACATATACATATAGACATTATATATACTGCTTTTGGAGCGTATCAATTTTCTTTTGTGTGTATGTGTCAGGATTACCTTTGGCAGACTGGTAAAGCCTATAGAGTCATATTCAGAACATTGTCTTTGAGTAAAAATAATACACAGGATTACAAAGGAATCTAAATATATTGAAATAGTTATAAAATATTTAAAATGCAAAGTTTATGAGCTCTAGAACCTCAGCCCTAGAGTGAAAAAAAATGTCCTAAGTCCTGAGTTGCGGCCTTCTCTATATAAAAATGGCCAAAGTAACATTCATCTGTTTCCATGTTTCAGAGGGAAACCAGAGGGACTTAGAATCATTGGAAAAAAAGATAATGCTTTCCTGGTCTAAATAGGGGGAAAATAATGCCAAAAAAGTTAGATTTTATTTACTTGTATTTATCTGAAGTTGTAAGGGGAAAGGAGAATGAGAGCAAAGATTTAAAGCATTGAATAAGTCTTAGAAATCCCTGAATCCAATCTCTTCATTTTAAAGATGGAGAATCTAAGACCTAAAGATGGTAAATGAATTCCCAAAGTCACACAGGGATTAAGTGGCAGAGATAGGATTTGAACGCAAGTTTTCTGCCTTTAAATCCAGCTCTATTTCCACTGTCTCACATTGTCTTGATTCATGACGAAGAATGGAGCAGAAACTTTTCTTCAGAGGCTTTACTCTGGACCTTTTTTTGTCAATTCTAGATAAAAAAAACAGATCCATTATGTTCCTATTACAAGTCATTAATCTTTGTGCCCTACTCAATATGTGATTTTTCTCTTTTGGGGAATTAAATTTACTGATTTTAATTTGTTTTGTATTAGGTTCACCATGTATGTTATACTCCTAAGGCAAAGAGTCAGATTGATACACACTTCTAAAACCCAAATGAGTGAAATGAGTCATTTTAGTAGGAAATTGTATTGCCTATTGAATAAATTTATTATTTTGGGTATTGAAATTCTCAAACCTCATGTCTTCACATATTGCTCTCAAGCATTCAGTTTAATAGAATTGTTCATTATTTAGGTTTTGATATCATGGCAAAATTAAAACAAATAAATAAAAAAATTAGAGTATTCCTCAGCCCTCTGCAATATGCCTCCTGCCAACCTTTAAGGTTTATTATAAATGATACCCTTTCACACATTCTATGGTCCTAGAAAACTGGCCTCCTTGTAGTCCTTTATATATGATGTAATGTCTACTATCTTTGTGACTTTACTTGCTGTCTTCAATGTCTGGAATATATTTCCTCCTTGCCTCTGGCTCCTAGAATCTTTCACTGCCTTTAAAATTAAGCTCAAACATCAAGAGATATTTCATTATTCTCCTTTCCATTAAGCATCAATTATTTTTCTTCTATCAATGAAAATCTACCTTCTCTCCTTCTCCTCCACTCCATTAACAAAGAAAAAACAATTAATCCCAATGGTTCAGACATGTCTAGTAAAGCAAAACATTTTCCTACATTGGCCTTATGTCTGAGTTTGTATTCTGAATTGGTTACCTCTCCATCAGGGAATGGAAAGAATACTTCTTTTTGAGGCCTCTGGTATCATGGTTGATCAGTGTTGATCAGAAACTTTGCTTGGTATATTTTTTAGAACTGTGGAGTTTTGGCATAGAATATAGCTGTACTTCTTGCTGCTACTCCACCATCTTGACTCTATCTTCCTCAAATCAGTTTGTATTTCCAAAAACACTTCCTTTCTCTGAATTCCCACTGCACTTTATGCTCTAGTCTAATATATAGCACATTGAACTTACAGTAGTCCAATGTCTCACTACTTCCACTTACTAGTGTTAGAAACCTTATGTGAGTCACTTAATTTCTTTGAGATTCCATTTTTCCATCCACAAAATGGGGAGAATACCTATAATTGCTATTCTTTCTTGGGGATCAAATGAGATAATATTTGGAATGGGTTTTTAAACCTTAACATTGCTGTTGTTTCCATTGTTATTTTCATTCTTTTTAACAATATGGTAACCTCATCTGTCTTCTTATTTCTGTATTTCACATCTATATATCTCTCCTCCTCAAACAGATCATGATCTCTTTGAGGGCAGAGGTTTTTTTTTTTCTTTTTCTTGTTGCTTGTTCATTGTTGTTCTTAGTAGATAGTGCTGACAATGCTTAATTGATACTTCTTGAAGTATCTCAACTAATGTATTAAGTTTAAATAATATAAAAAGTATAAAAGTTATTTTAAAATAAGATTGGCATAGATTTTAAGGAGAAATTTTAGAAATAATTAGAGTACATAAGTCATGAAGAAATGGCAAAGATGCCATTTCCAAACATGAATATTGATTTTAAAAAAGTCTCCTGAAAAATGTCAATTTTTCAATATTTTGAAAATATATGGAAAACCATAGAGGTACCAGATCACTAGTATGGTTTAAAGCAAAGATTTTAAGAACATTAATCAGGATCAGTTAGTAGTTTCTCTAACTCTGTTTCTAGTACTTAGAAAAGTAGTGAATAAAAGTATAGATTTTAGAGTTAGGTAGACTGGAGTTGAAATTTCATCTCATATACTTATGAGCTGGGTGGTCGTAGGTAAGCCCTTGGTGTATCTTTCCTTTTTTATCTGTACAATGTCAGTATACTAATCGCACTTACAGTATTTCATTGAGGAGCAACTGAGATTATGCATATGAAGCATTTTTCCAACTTTAAAGCCCCATATTTATGTCATCTATTGCTATCATCTCATTCTTCTTCTTCTTCTTCTTCTTCTTCTCTTCCTCCTCCTCCTCCTCCTCCTCCTCCTCCTCCTCCTCCTCCTTCTTCTTCTTCTTCTTCTTGTCCTCCTCCTCCTCCTCCTTCTCCTTCTCCTCCTCTTCTTCTTCATCATCATCATCCAATAATATCTAAAACAAATTAGCTTTATCACTCCCCCTTCTCCACAATTCTGCTGGGAGCTTTGCAGCTGTAAATATTATTCCTGGGAGTTCCTACATATCTTGGAGTTGGGGAGCCCATAGCTGCTGATGTGTCTTTGGTCATTGAAAAAGAGTTTCATTTTTACATTAGGTCAGTGTCTCATCCATTCCTAGGTGATGGTGGGAGTTTCCTGCTACTGTGCCTCCACATTGTTGGCTATGTATGCCCTGACAATGCATCCTAAGTATGGTTGGGTCTTGCCATTTGCCATGCCTCTGAACCTTAAGGATAAATTGTAACCTTTCATTTGCTTTGTGGTGAAAACCACTATACATGTTGTCACTGTACTCCTTAAGATCAGAGTTTATCTCACTTTTCACTATGTATCCTCAGAGCTTCGGACAGTGTTTGACATTAAGTAATCCCTTAATAAATGTCCATTCACTTACTATATTATTGTTGTTTTCATTATTATAGTTCGGGATTATTTATGTTCATATGTTTTTTGTCCTCAAGTAAATTGTAACTGTTGGGAAGGGCCATGTCTTAAAGTTCTCTGTGTCTCAAATAGTATTATTCCTGTATATATCACTCAACATTTGTTGAATGAAAGGAAATGAATATCCAATTGATGAAATCCTATTATTATGTAATTTTAACCTAAAGCAACAAAGGAAATATTCAGGACTCTTCACTGTTGGTTCACTTCAAATTTGTCAGACCGAATTCCTAAATTGAACAATGTATAATGGCAAAATTATTTTTTGAAGGCTATGGAAAACCAAAGTTTAGTAGAGAAAGAGTGATAGTCGTGTCACAAGGCTTGAGGTATCAACAGATCTACATTGTTGCCAAAGTTTCCATGTGCTTTTTGACTAATCATTTAACCTTACTGATCCTCAATTTCTTCATTTGTAAAATAGTGAAATACTGCCCAACCTATCTTTTGAGGTTGTTTAGATTGGTTTTTTCAATGAACAGAAATTATTATTTCTTCCCTCTAACCTCTAACCCCCACCATTGGTGGCAGGAGGAAGGCGGAAAAGAATTGTATCCAATATGCATTGTCAAGCAAAACAAATTTTTAAATTGGCCATGTGCAAAAAATAATAGCTAGCATTTATATAGTTGTTGTTTTTTTTTCTTAAGGTATATAAAGCACTTTACAAGTATCATCTAATATGATCGCCACAGCATCCCTGAGAACTAAGTGCTATTACTATGCTTATTTTACTGATGAAGAAACTGAGACAGGCAGGGGTTAAATGACTTGCCTGTGATGTGAGGCAAGATTTTAATTCATGCTTTCTTTCTTTTTCTTTTTTTTATTGTATTTTTTTCACAATTACATGTCACGACAATTTTTAGCATATATTTTTACAAGAATTCCAAATTCTTCTACTTACCTTTCTCCCTTTCTTCCCCTCTTCTGAAAATGGTAGGCAATTTGATATAGGTTATATATGTACTATTCTGTAAAAAAAAAAATTCCATATTAGTCACAGTTGTGAAAGAAGAAACAGATCTAAAGGAAAAAAACATAAAAAAGAATAATGTAAGTAAAAAAAATATGCTTTGATCCACATTCAGAATCCATCAGTTCTTTATCTGGTTGTGGATAACATTTTTCTTTGGCAGTCCTTTGTACTTGTCTTGGACCATTGTGTTGCTGAGGAGAGCTGAGACATTCATAGTTGGTCATCAAATAATGTTGCTGTTACTATGTACGATGTTTTCCTGGTTCTACTCATTTCACTTTGCATCATTTCTTATTGCATAATAGTATTCTGTTACATTCATATACCACAGCTTCTTCAGCCATGCCCCAGTTGATCGGCATCTATCAATTTCCAATAGTTTGCCACCACAAAAAGGGCTATTATACATATTTTTGCACTTGTAGGTCCTTTCTCCTTTCTTATAATCTCTTTGGAATATAGACCTAGTAGTGATATTGCTGGATCAAAGGGTAAGCACAGTTTTATAGCAATTTGGACATAGTTCCAAATTGCTCTCCAGAATGGTTGGATCAGTTTACAACTCTACCAGCAGTGCATTAGTGTCCCAAATCTCCCACATCCTCTCCAACACTTATCATTTTCCTTTTTCATCATATTAGCCAATCTGATAGGTGTCAGGTGGTACCTCACAGTTGTTTTTAATTTGCATTTCTCTAATCGAAAGTGATTTAGAGTACATCTTCACATACCTATAGATAGCTTTGATTTCTTCATCTAAAAATTGCCAATTCATATCCTTTGATCCTTGATCAATTGGGGAATGGCTTATATTCTTATAAATTTGACTCAATTTTCTGTATATTTGAGAAATGAGGCCTTTATCAGAGATACTTGCTGTGAAGATTGTTTCCCAACTTTCTGCTTTCCTTCTAATCTTGGTTGTGTTGGTTTTGTGTGTATAAAAGCTTTTTATTCTAGTGTAATCAAAAATATCTATTTTACATTTCATAATGCTCTCTATCTCTTGTTTCATCATGAATTTTTCCCTTCCCCATAGATCTGACAGGTAGACTATTCCTTGCTCTTCTAATTTGCTGATGTTGTATCCCTTTATGTCTAAATTATGCACCCATTTTGACCTTATCTTGGTTTACAGTGTGAAATGTTGGTCTATACCTAGTTTGTGTCCTATTATTTTTCAGTTTTCCCAGCAGTTTTTTGTCAAATAGTGAGTTTTTATCCCAAAGTTTGAGGTCTTTGAGTTTATCAAACACTAGGTTACTGTGATCATTGGCTACTGTGTCTTGTGTACCTAAACTATTCCATTGATCCATCCTTCTATTTTTAGCCAGTACCAGATAGTTTTAATGATTACTGTTTTATAATATAGTTTTAGATGTGGTACGGCTAGGCTACCTTCCTTTGTATTTTTTTTTATTAATTCCCTTGATATTCTTGATCTTTTATTCTTCTAGATGAATTTTGTTATTATATTTTCTAGCTCTATCAAATAATTTTGATGGTTTGATTGGTATGACACTGAACAAGTAAATTAGTTTAGGCAGAATTGTTGTTTTTATCATATTGGCTCAGCCTACCCCATGAGCAATTGATATTTTTCCAGTTGTTCAGATTTGACATTATTTGTGTAAAAAGTATTTTATAATTTTATTCATATAGTTCCTGGGTTTGTCTTGGCAGGTAGACTCTCAAATATTTTATATTGTTTACAGTTATTATAAATGGAATTTCTCTTTTTATCTCTTGCTGCTGGGCTTTGTTAGTAATATATAGAAATGTTGATGATTTATGTGGGTTTATCGTACATCCTGCAACTTCGTTAAAGTTGCCAAGATTTTTAAAATAATTTTTTTCAGTTGATGCTCTAGGATTTTCTAAGTATACCATTATATCATCTGCAAAGAGTGATACTTTTGTTTCCTCATTGCCTATTCTAATTTCTTCAATTTCTTGTTCTTCTCTTATTGCTATAGCTAACATTTCTACTACTATTTTGAATAATAGTGGTGATAATGGACATCCTTGCTTCACCCATGATCTTATTGGGAAGTCTTCTAGCTTGCTTCCATTACAGATAATGTTTGCTGATGGTTTTAGATAGATCCTGCTTATCATTTTAAGGAATATTCCCTTTATTCTTATTCTCTCTAGTGTTTTTAATAGGAATGGGTGCTGTATTTTGTCAGCATCTATTGAGATAATCATATGATTTCTGTTTGCTTTTTATTAGTAGGGTCAGTTATATTGATAGTTTTCCTAATGTTGAACCAGCCTTGCATTCCTGGTGTAATACCACATGGTCATAGTGTATAATCCTTTATATTGCTGTAATCACTTTGTTAGTTTTTTGTTCAAAATTTTTGCATCAATATTCATTAGGGAATTTGTTCTATAATTTTATTTCTCTGTTTTCGTTCTTCCTGGTTTAGGTATCAGCAGCATATTTGTATCAAAAAGGAGTTTGGCAGAACTGCTTCTTCACCTATTTTTCTGAATAGTTTATATAGTATTGGAATGAATTTTTCTTTAAATGTTGGTAGAATTCATTTGTGAACCCATCTGTCCCTGGGGATTTTTTCTTAAGGAGTTCATTAGTGGGTTGTTCAATTTCTTTTTCTAAGATGCAGTTATTTAAGCATTCTATTTCCTGATCTGTTAACCTGGGTAATTAATATTTTTGTAAATATTCATTGATTTCACTCAGATTGTCAGATTTATTGGCATTTAATTGGGCAAAATCTTTTGTAATGGTTGCCTTAATTTCTTTTTCATGAGTGGTGATTGCACCCTTTTCATTTTTATACAAGATATTTGGTTTTCTTCTTTTTTTTTTAATCAAATTAACCAATGGCTTATCTATCATATTGTTGTTGTTTTTTTTTTTATAAAACTAGCTCCTAGATTTATTACCTCAATAGTTGTTTTTGTTTTTGCTTTACTTTCAATCTTATTAATCTCAACTTTGATTTTCAGGATTTGCAATTTGGTACTCTTTTGGGTATTTTTAATTTGTTCTTTTCCTAAAAGTTTTTTTTTTTGAGTTTTATGTCCAATTCTTTGATCTGCTCTTTTTCTATTTGTTGATGCAAGAATTTAAATAAATAGATTTTCCCATAAGTACTGCTTTGGCTGCATCCCATAAATTTTGGTATGTTGTTTCATTTTTGTCATTCTCTTTAATGAAATTATTGACTATTTGTATGATTTGTTCTTTGACCCACTTATTCTTTAGAATTAGATTATTAAGTTGCTAGTTAATTTTTAATCTGTCTTTCCACAGTCCTTTGTTGAAGGTAATTTTTATTGCGTTGTTATCTTAAAGTAATACATTTAATATTTCTGCTTTTCCACATTTGATTTTGTGGTTTTTATGCCCTAATACATGGTAAATTTTTATGTACGTGCCATGTGCTGTTGAAAAAAAGATATATTCCTTTATGTTCCCATTCGGTTTTTTCCAAAGGTCTGCCATTTCTGACTTTTCTAATATTCTATTTACCACCTTAGTTTTTTTCTAGTTTATTTTTTTTGGTTGAATTTATTGAGTTTTGGAAGGGGCAGTTGAGGACCCTCACTAGTATAGTTTTGCTGTATGTTTTTCCCTTTATGTCTTTAAGAATTTGAATGTTGGGGCAGCTAGGTGACACGGTGGATAGAGCACTGGCCCTGAAGTCAGGAGGACCTGCGTTCAAATCCAGCCCCAGACCAAACACTTGACACTTACTAGCTGTGTGACCCTGGGCAAGTCACATAACCCCAATTGCCTAAAAAACAAAAAAACAAACAAAAAAACAAAAAAGAATTTGAATGTTACCACTTGATGCATTAGTGCTTAGATGTTTAGTAGTGATATTGCTTCATTGTCAGTGGTACCTTTTAGCAAGATTAGTTTCCTTCCTTTTCTCTTTTAATTAGGTCTATTTTTGCTTTTACTTTGTGAGATCGGGATTGCTCCTCCTGTTTTGTTTAGTTTTGTTTTTCACTTCAGCTGAAGCATAATATATTCTTCTCCAGTCCCTCACCTTTACTCTGTCTCTCTGCTTCAAGTGTATTTCTTGCAAACAACATGTTTCAGGGGGCAGCTAGGTGGCACAGTGGATAGAGCAGCAGCCCTGAAGTCAAGAGGACCTGAGTTCAAATCCGGCCTCAGGCCAAACACTTGACACTTTCTAGCTGTGTGATCCTGGGCAAGTCATCTAACCCCAATTGTCTTAAATAAATAAATAAATACACAAATAAATAAATAGACAACACATTGCAGGATTCTGTTTTTTGATCTATTCTGCTATCCACTTCCCTTTTATGGGAGAGTTCATCCCATCTGTATTCAGTTATGATTACTAACTGTGTATTTTCCTCCATCCTACTTTTCCTCCTGTTTGTCCTCTCTCTCCTTTCTCCCTTTCCCTCCTCACCAGTATTTTGTTTCTATATGCCACCTCCCCTGATCTTCCCTCCCTTCTTTCAGCCCCCCCTTTTACTTAATCCCCTCTCTTCCTACTTCCTGGTTGGGTAAGATTTATTTCTAAATTCAACTGATTGTTTGTATTGTTCTCTTTTTGGACCAATACTGATGAGACTTCAAGCGATGCCCATTGCCCACCCTGCCATCTTCCCCTCCACTGTAATAGGTCTTTTATCCCTCTTCATGTAAAATAATCTACTCCATTCTGCTTCTCCCATCCTTTTGCACCCATTATACACCTCTTTCTCATCACTTAATTATTTTTATATCATTCCATCAAATTCATCTTTATATCTGTACCTTCTGTCTGTGTTTATTCCTTCTAGTCATACTATTACTGATACAATTTTAAAGAATTAAAAATATTACCTTCCTATGTAGGAATGTAAACAGTTTAGCTCTACGGAATCCCTTATGTTTTCTTTTTCCTTTTTACCTCTTCATGCTTCTCTTGGGTCTTTATTTTGGAGATCAGATTTTTTTTCTTTAATTCTGGTCTTCTTATGAAAGCTTGAAATCCTTCCATTTCATTGAATGACTATTTTTTCCCTTCATATATTATAATTAATTTTGCCAGGTAAATGATTCTTGATTGTAGTCCTAGCTCCTTTGCCTTTCAGAATATTATCTTCCATGACCTCCAATTTTCTAAAGTTACAGCTGCTAAGTACTGTGTAATCCTTATTATTTAAATTGTTTTTTTCCTGGCCATTGCAGTATTGGTTTGATAGTTCTCAAGTTTGGCTATAATGTTCCTTGGAGTTTTTATTTTGGGATCTCTCTCCTGATATGATCAGTGGATTCTTTCAATGCTTATTTTGCCTCTGGTTCTAGGATAATCCGGGCATTTTTCCTTGATAATTTCTCAAAAGATACTGTCCAGGTCCTCCCTTTGATTATGACTTTCAGGCAGACCTTTCACTGATTTG
Organism: Vombatus ursinus; assembly: GCF_900497805.2. NCBI lineage: Eukaryota > Metazoa > Chordata > Mammalia > Diprotodontia > Vombatidae > Vombatus > Vombatus ursinus. The sequence goes on from NW_020954576.1 coordinate 14,995,444, forward strand.
GACATTGTCTCTCTTGGTTCTATTTTCCAGGTCAGTTGTTTTTCTCATGAGGTATTTTACATTTTCTTTTCCTTTGTCTTTCTCTTGAATTTGATTAATTCTTGATGTCTTATAGAGTCATTAGCTTCCACTTGCCTAATTCTAACTTTTTGCACTTTCTTTTTTATTTAGCTAATTGTACTTTTTAAGGTGTTGTTTCCTTCGTTGTGCTTTTTTGTATCTCCTTTTCCATTTGGCCAATTCTATTTTTTAAGCAATTCTTTTCTTTTTCCAAGCTGTTGACTCTTTTTTCATAATTCTCTTGCATCGCTCTCATTTCTTTTCCCAATTTTCTTCTACCTCTCTTATAGGATTTTAAGCTCCTTTTTGAGCTTTTCCATAAGTTGTTTCAGGGCTTGAAATCACTTCTCCTTTTTCTTTGGGTTTTGCCCATAGCTGTTTTGACATTATTGTCCTCTTCTGAGTTTGTGTCTTGATCTTCTCTGTCACCATAATAATGTTCAAAGGTCAGATTTTTTTTGCCCATCTTTTTTGGCCTTTTCCCTTTCTTTTAAATTTGAACTGTGCTTCTGGGGTGGAAGGGGCACTGTCTAAGGCTTCTTGTGCCAGGGGCTGCAGGCTCTGGCTGCTTGCTTGATGCTGCACTGATGATGTCATGAGGCCCACCAGGGGATCCTCGTGTCTGATGCTGTGCTGAGGAGATGGAGTGGGAGGTGACTGGTGCTGCTCTAGGTTTTAGGAGGTCTGGTAGCTTACCTGGTGCTGAGCCAGGGTCCTAGTGGTGGTGTCTGGTGTGTACTGAGGCCAATAGGATGTTTCTATGTTTCTTCAGGATACACTGCAGCACATGGAGGTCTGACTGCTTGTGGCTGCCTGTTTGCCCAGGGTTATGCTGAAGCACATGTTAGGGGCTATTGCTGGTGGCTGCCTATTTTCTTTGGCACCAGTAGGGTTGGCATCTACCTGTTTGCCTGGGGCTACACTTTAGAAGATGGAGGTCTAGCTGGTGGAGGTTGCCTATTTGTCCTAAGCTGAAGCACTTGGCAGTTTTCAGAGCTATAATCTGCCTGTTTCCCTGACTATGCTAAGGCATGCAGGTATGCGTGTGGGGCGGGGCGGGGTTTCCTGGTGTTGGCATTTGCCTGCTCCACCATACTGGGGCTCAAGATCTACTGCTGACTTTCTAAGGTAAAACTTGTTATTGGCTTGTTGGGATGCTTTCTGTCCTAGACTGTGTTCCCCTTTTACTGTAGTGAGACAGACCTTTCCTGCAGATCTTGAAAGTCTCTTGGGCTCAAAGATTATTTCATCTCATCTTTTTTTTTTTTTTTTTTCTGGTTCTGCTGTTCCAGGATTTGTTTTGGGATGCAATTTTATGGTTGTTTGGAGGTGAATATGGGAGAATTACAGAGATTTACTGGTTACTTCACCATCTTGGCTCCCAGAAGTCTCTGTTTGAACTCATACTTTTTCACTCCAGGTCAAGTGTTTTGTCACTTTGCTACCTAGCCACCTTCCATAAAGATCAGATGAAATAATGCAAATGAAAGCACATCAAAAATCATAATTAACAGTCCAAATGTAAAGTGATATCTTAATCAGTTATTATTATTACCTCTTCTTTTATTCTTACCATAGATGTTTATTAAAAGTAGGTAATTCAATTTAAGTATTGCAGGCATTCCTTTTTTGCCTGAATGCATTCCTGGGAACTATGTGACAAATCTGATCATATTTTCCCATAGAAACAATGTTATAATTAGAGGCTATATTCTTGACCAAGAACTTGGCACCACATAAATTTTTTCTACTACTGACACAAACAATATGCCACAAAAGCAAAGATACAGCATTGAAAGCAGTAAAATTTCCTCCGAATCCTATAAATGGAAATAGATGGTCCATCCCATTTTGATTATACCTGAGGCCCATGATGAAGACAGTATATAAATAGAACTCTGCTATAATATCTATTTGTCTTGATCTGAATTCCAAATACTGATTTAGACCAGACATTAAACTAAAGGCAACTACTTGGCTCAGTGGATAGAACTCCGAGCCTGCAGTCAAGAAGTCAATTCTGCCTTAGATACCTACTGTGTGACCCTGGGTAAACTATTTAATCTTTTTTGCCTCAGTTTCCTTAATGGCAAAAATGAGAATAATAGCAGCACCTACTTCGCAAAGGTTGTTATGAAGATCAAATGAGATAATATTGTAGAGTGCTTAGCAGGGTGCCTGGCACATTGTAGGTCCTATATACTTACTATTGCCTTCCTTTCCTATTCAGTTTAAACTTTTTACTTTAACTTGAATTTAGTTCATTGGACAGAGAGGGGGATGATTTTGGATGAACCATAACTTTTTAAAGAAAAATAAATACTTCTAGGAAAGGTTAAAATAATGGAGTCTTTCCCCCTTAGCTTTCTTGGTATCAGGAAGTGGCATTTGAAATAATTCCATTAACTTTAGAGTTACAGTCCATCCTTTGGATTATTCTTTTTAAAAATACCATTTGTCATATTCTAAAGCCTTACTGAGGACTTTAATGTGGAGTTTAGGGAAATTTTTCTCTTCTGGTCCTATTGTTCTTCAGTCTTATCTTTGATTCTTTTCTCCCCCACCTCACACCCTCCCCCCCAATAAGGATAGGTTTCACAGGAAAATAATTTTCTAAAGGAAAATAAAGGGAAAAATACATTGTATTCTACAATACAACATAGGGTGGGGAGGGGAAGGTGAGGGCAGTCATAAACTGTTACTTAGCCCTGGTGTTAATTAAGGAGGGTGTGTAGGGGTGAGTTGTGTGAATATTGGTTTCCAAGCTTAACACCAGCTGAATAAACAGTAACCCCCCTTCTCCTGCTTCCTTGAGCTTCTGCTCAACTCTAATTACATCATGCCAATTCTTCAAAACAAAACAAAACAAAACAAAAAAAAAACCTTCAAATGAGTGGAACTTCAAAGTGTTAACTTAGGTGATGTCATATGGATAGAATAGTGGAGATGTTCCAGGCTCAAATAACAATTTAATAGTTACTAGCTTAATAGGTCTAATACTTACTGACATTTATTAACTGTGTGACCAAAGGCAAGTCATTTGACTTCTTTGGTATTCCTTAAACTCATCTTCTGAACAGTGGTTTGTAAGTTTTGAAATGCTACATAGATGTAATAACCAATGTTGTAAGTGGAAAATATTAGTGAAAGGAGATAACATTAAATAATCATTTGGTTAAGAAGGGTAGAGTATTAGAAGGTGGTTATCAATCTCCTTATTTTACAAATGAGGAAACAAAGACCAATATAGTTAAACTGGATTTCCAAAGGTTGTGAAGTACAAAACCAAGACTCAAAACCAGGCAATCTGACACCTAGTCCAGGGAGTTTTCTGTTATACCAAGTTGTTTCTCTATAATGACTTTTTAAAAAGTCAAATAGAATAACATCAAGTGATAGTTCTTGGTTTCTAGGATTTTTAATGCTCAAAAAGAAAAAAAAAGTCTTGCTTTTCTGTGCCTGTATAATTCCTATTTCTTAAAAAAAAAGTACTTGGTTGGGAAAAGGGGAAGAAGATAAGTTTGATAATTAAGCATTTATCAAGTCCCTGCTATGTGCCAGGAGCTGTACTAGGCCCTGAGAACCCAACGACAAAAGAATCCAATGAAAATAAAAAACTCCTCTGCCCTCAAGGGTGTTTACATTCTATCATGGAAAACATAATGGGTGATGAAACTCAGACTCCCACCTCTGGGACCATGTTTTAATAGGTAATGTTTACCTTATCTTGCTCCATATCAGGCCACCATGACACTTCTGGACCATGTAATGGGCTAGGACCTTTCCCTTTCCCTTCTAATTCTAATGCTCTTCTGTGTGTTGTCTTCTCCTAGAATATAAATTCCTTGAAGGAAGGAATCATCTTGTTTATATTTGTATCTCCAGTCTTTAATGCAGTGTTTGACCCCCAGTAAGCACTAAAAAAATGCATTTAATTCATTCATACGTGTACATACACAAATAAATATGTACTAATTTAGGGATAAGTCAAGGGATACCCAAAGCTGTAGGTATCAGGAAATTTCTTACGTTGAAGTTGAGAGTTAAAATGATCTAGGCAATGTAAGAGACAGAAATGAGGGAGGAAATATTTTCCTATTTGACTGGTTACTGAGCAGTTAACTCTCTTCTAAGAGCAAATTTAGGCTTTAAGTAAGAAAGTAAGCAAAGATGGTAGAGTAGTTTGCTATTTCTTTCTCCAGTGGATTAAGTGACTTGCCCAAGGTCACACAGCTAGTTAAGCATCTGAGGCTGGATTTGAACCCAGATCTTCCTGACTCCAGGTCTAGTGTTATGTCCACTGAACCACCTAGCTGCCTCCATGGAAGACAGTATATGCAAAGGCAAAGGCAAAATTACAGCAAGTTTGGCCTCATTTTTATTGGAGAGGTTGTATATTGTGTGGTAATATGATCAGATATTAGAATTGTTTTTTTTAAGAAATAGGAATTATACAGGTACAGAAAAGCATGACTTTTTTTTCTTTCTGAGCATTAAAAAATCCTAGAAACCAAAATAGTTTTTTAAAGTACTAAGATGCCATAATATAGCTGAAAAATATAACAAAGTATATAATATTTTTATATTGAGATTGCCTTTGTATCATAAATGTTCCTTTCACTAACTCCACATTCCCAGCATTCTCCTCACTGTATGATAGATTTTTTAGGGGGGTAATTATACTTCAAAGATGCATGTTGACAATTTTCTTCTTGCTTAGATTCTACTTTACCAGACTACAAATGTTTATATTATCTTAATTTTTCCATGAAGTAAATTATGTTATTTTCCTACTGATTTTGTTTGCCTTAACAAAATCCTATCCAAACTGTCTTAAGACCCCAAACAAAGGAGTTGGCTTCCAGTTTCACCTTATTCTTTTCAGATGACAGTAAGTCTGGCTCCGAATATCTTCCCCTCAGAGTTATTTTAATAGAAACTTGAGTAAGAGTAATTAACTACCTTTGTTCCCCAAACTTCTAATTCCTTCCTTTCAATGTGAGGGAGAATTATGGAAGTCAGCCTAGAGAGGTTGCTACACACACACACACACATAAAGATACACAAATATTTCAATTATTCTATGACTCCACTTATCACTTCTCTGATCTCCTAGATCAAATACCTCTTTGTGCCCACCACTCCCTTATATATGTTATTTTCACCAATTAGAATGTAAATTCTTTTAGGGTAGGAACTATCTTGCTATTTGCAACAAATGCTTAGCACAATGCATGACACATATTAAGCAGTTGATTTTTTTTAATTTCATTTATTCATTTTTTTAATTCAATACATAATGCACCTTCTCTATGAATTAGTAAATTATCTTCAGGATTTAGTGTGTCTTAAATATTCCCTATGTTTCCAAGTCTATCTGGGATGAGATTTCCTGGTCATAGCTTAGCTGGTCTTTAGATAGCAGAAATTTGTCTGTGATTGTCCTGTACTTGAAGTTTTGTTTTTTTTCATAAAGGTAGAATTTGGCCAGCACTTTTGCTCCACTGGCACAGGTTGCAGCAGTCTAGGATCACTTACATGCCAAAATGAGGTATTCGTGCATATTTACTAGGGAAGCAAGATGAATAAACGTGTGCCCTGGTAGTTAGGCCACAGTAATGTCAAGGCAGTCTATTAATTTGAGAATTTGAAGGATTTCTGATGTGTTCCTAAAACCCCCAATTTTGTTTGAATGGGATCCCACCCCAACCTCTGCCCAATAAGGAGAACACCTAGTGAGTCAAGAAAAAACAAGCTGCAACACCATTAGTAACTTCTATGAGGCAGTGTTTTGCCAACCTTACTTTTCTGCTGGTTTCTTGTTTGAAAGGTTTTCATGTGGAAGATTTGTTCTGTTTATAACGAAAGGTATTTAGTGATTTCCACAGGGCAAAATTAGGAGGAATGGGCAGAAGTTTCAGAGCAAATTTAGGCTTTAAGTAAGAAAGTAAGCAAAGATGGTAGAGTAATTTGCTATTTCTTTCTCCAGTGGATTAAGTGACTTGCCCAAGGTCACACAGCCAGTTAAGTATCTGAGGCTGGATTTGAACTCAGATCTTCCTGACTCCAGGTCTAGTGTTATATCCACTGAACCACCTAGCTGCCTCCAGCAGACTGTGCCTGAGATGTCGCCAATTGGGAAAAGTCCTCTTCCTAACAATTCGAGCTATACTACAGTGGAATGTCTACCCCCAATTCTTATCTGAGCTTTCTAGAAAGAAGTCCATACCCTGCTCCCACACCTCCACACATATCCATTGATGGCCTCTGAAAAAAGACCTGATGGTTGATCAATTGTTTCAGTTGTTAGTGTGTGATAGAGGACATTCTTATTCAGATATTAGTTGTACTGTCTATCCTATGAGGTCTCTTACAACTCTGATTCTGTTTCTACTATTTACTCTTGTTTACTGCTTATACAAGTCACTTAAACTTCTCTAGGTATCAATTTCTTCGTGGGTGTACTGAAGGGATTATAATAGACAATTTCTAAGGTCCTGTAAAGGTATAAATTCTATAATCCTAATATAAAGGATTCAAAAAAACATAATGTGTAAAGGAATTTATTTTTAAATTATTGGATGACTTATTTTCCCACCAGTGTTCATTAAAAAATGAAATCCCAAACCTCAAAACAATTACAAAAACAAGCAAAACAAAATAAACAAAAACCCCAACCACTTAATTAAGCACATACTGTATTTCAGGACCTATGCTTCCTGAACTCTTCCCTTTAGGCCAATAATTATTTTAAATCAAAGATGAACTCTTTAACCAACATTTTATAACCCCTTGCTTCCTTTCTCAGTAATGACAATTCTCTCAGAACCCTCTCTTCAGTTAACTTCTGGCTTCCTAGTTTATAACCTATTAGCTAATTTAAAAACCTGTACCTGTTTTGTTCTTCAGTCATGTACAACCTTTCATGACCTCATGGACCATATTGTCCATGGGGTTTTCTTGGCAAAGATGGTAGAGTAGGTTGCTTTCTCCAGTGGATTAAGTGACTTGCCCAAGGTCACACAGCTAGTTAAGTATCTGAGGCTGGATTTGAACTCAGATCTTCCTGACTCCAGGTCTAGTGTTATATCCACTGAACCACCTAGCTGCCTCCAGCAGCTTGTGCCTGAGCCATCGCCAATTGGGAAAAGTCCTCATTTCTATTGCTGGTCTTTGACACTTCTCCCTGACCTTGAACATCATTAATGGTTACATCCTTGCCTATGCCACCATCATTTCTTCTCCTAACTGTAGGTTGTTCATAAAATGTGCATGCTTTATATCAGGATTTTACCTTCAAGTAAAAAAAAAGATTTTTTTTATTTTTAGAAGAATTAATTGAATAATTTGTAAAAAAAAAAAAAAAATTGGACTATTTGTTGCCCCTGATGGTTCTAGCTCTGTTTTAAAAATCAGAATCAAAGTCATTTGAAAATAATGTAAATGTAATGTTAGTTTTCTCTTTTCCTCATAATTCCTGGTGTCCCTGATCATTTATTAATGCGTGTTCAACTTATTTTTCTTGCCTACCAGAACTTAGACTTTCTTAGTGCCATTTCATCTGACTTAAATAAAATTCATCTCAACTACTTATTATTCCCTAAACTATGCAGAGTTGCTTAACTGGGGTTGGTTTTGGGAACTAATCCTATAAAGAGAGAGGGAAAGAGAGGAGAAGGATATGGAAGAAGGGAAAAAGGAATGGGAAATGTAAAAAGGCAAGATTGAATGGGAAATAAAGGAAAGGAAAGGGAAATAGAAGGAAGCAAGAAAGGAAAGAAAGAAAAAAATAAAAGAATAGAGAGCTTTGGAGGATGAGGGAAGGAACAATTTTTTTGTTATTACCAATAATAGTGAAAAATAATTTTATAATCCTCCTTATCTTACAAAAAGTCATCTCTTTGTATTCTATTTTTGATTATGCAATACCTGCACAGAAGGTATAACTAAACTTAAAATGCTAAACAAGCTTACTGCTATTAATTTTTATTCATATCATGGTCTATTAACAAAGCAAATAAATTGGATGAAGAGTTAACTGCTGTACAAAGGATATGTACAGATTCAAAAGTAATTTTCAACAGTCATCACCCTACAAATATTTGGCATGCATAATTTGCATTGGCCTCATACATATTTACCAAATTGCTGTTTCCTTTTACAATTTCCTTGTGTTACTGAGATTAAAAACATACAAGGAACAATTTATAGTAGATACTCTCAGAATTTCCTTTAAGGCATATAGACATTAAAAACTGAAAACATAGAAAGGAGAAAGGAAAAGTAATAATGTTCATTTTTATATAACCCATTTGATTTATATTAGGACTAATTTAATTAGGGTCAATAGTGGGCAGTCACTTATGTTAGAATCAGGAAACTGGGTGCAAGTACTATTTCTGACAAAATCTTTGATGGTCCCAGGACAATTCACTAAATAACTACGTGCTTCAATTTCTTCGTCTTTTCTATAGAGATCATTATTCTTGTTCTTCCTATATCATAGGGGTGTTGGGAGAAAAGTGCTTTGAAAATTTTAAGTCTTATTTGAATGTGACTTATGCCTTCCTTCCTTAGAGGGGACATGTGATGAGATGGGCAGATGACTCTTATCCCACATTCTCACCAGTAAGAATAATAATTAGCTAGCATTTATGATTAACACTTGGCAAAATGATGTATAAATAAAATGTCCTGTTTTCATGTTGTTCTTCTATCCAAAGATATTGTAGAGCAGCCAGATGGCATGGTGGATAGAGCGCTAGGCCTGGAATCAAGGAGACCTGAGCTCAAAACTGGCCTCAGATACTTATTAGCTGTGTGATCCTAGGCAAGTGACTCAATCTGTTTGTCTCAGTTTCTTCATCTGTAAAATGCATATAATAATAGCATATACCTCCCAGAGTCATTATAAGGATCAAATGAGATAGTAATTATGTCATGAAGAGCCTAGCAAAGTGCCTGGCACATATTAAGTGCTATATAAATGTTAGCTATTATGACTATTATTATTATTATTGTAACTCGGATTTCCCAAAGAATACAGGCAAAAGGGTTTAGGATAGGTGACTATATCCTAACATCCACCGGAATTTGTCTGTTGATCTCAGGAAGTCACTTTATATATTTAGGCCTCTTTTTACTCATCTATAAGTAAGGGATTTGCAATGGATCATCTCTAAGAATCTCTCCAGCTCTAGTCTTCTGTAATCTATGTTCACAATTGATCCTTTCACACTTTCATTGGTGCCATTTCTTTTTACAGGGCAGTCATTTCCTGATAATAATAATTTCCTGATAATTCCCTGCCCATTGAACTTTCCATTGTTGCAAAGAAAAACAGATTGTGACCATCTGATAGCATATCTACATACAATTTTAGAAGAACACACTTGCTTGCCTCACCATGTTGCTGTGATGAATGACAATTTTATTTTTTTTCTGGTGTGCTAGTAACAATAATAACTCACATTTATAAAGCTCTTAATATTTAATAATAACAATGGGTAGCATTTATATAGTACTTTGTAACTAGATTTACAAATATCTCATTTTGCCTTCACAACTACCCTGGGGTATGGGTGCAGTTTTTCTTCATATGGATAGATATAAAGGACAAAATGCTAGGTGATTTGCATACTAGTTTCCTCAAAAGTAAAATATATTGCATTGAGACTTAGGCACATTGGGTATTTAGGAAGATAACTTTACTGATTATGTGGTAATAACTTTACTGATTATGTGGTAAGGAAAAGGGAATAGGATTCAGAGTCAATATTAAATCAAATTGTTTAATCCTACCAATATTTTCAGGGCAATTAAGATTTTTTTAGGCTTTTTAATACAAGATATGTGTATATATTTATCCACTGTACTTTGTTGCCTTTCAATATCCCTTTGTCCTCAGATACACTCGTTCACTTCTATACCAGAGACCTCTAATCTTGTGATGTGGATGTTCTGTCCATAGATAGAGCAGCCCTGCCATAATTTAAATAGAGAGTCTTGGAGAACTGTTATAGTTTAAAAATATAACAACCTGTGGCTTACCTTGCAATCAGTCTTTCCAGACTTAATCCAAGTTAATCCATGGTCAAGAATCCATCATCAGGCCTATGCTTTTGAAACTTAATGAATTTGGCAGTATTTGCCAACATTGGGGTTCCATGGGATCAACTTGAAGGACCCAGGGTCATTGGTACAAAAGGATTTGGCACTGGGCTAAATAAGGCTTTAGTGAAAGATAAGTACAAACAAAAACCTATGTTGTTACATGGATGTGGATTCTCATAAATGTGGACACTACATTTCAACTGAACAAATTTGAATATTTCCTTAGTGACTGTTGCCCATGTCCTATAATAAATCTTCCATACGTGTGCTACTTCCATACATGGTAGTGGGGTGAAAACATCTTTAGATATGTTGACATTACTTTATCTATAAGTTTTAGAGATACAGAACCTCAAGTTGAGTGATATCCTCTGGGAAACCCAAAATCAATTGTCTTATCATCAGGGCTGATACTTCTGGTGCTAATATGCACACAGACACTAACTACATGGCTCTAAATTCCTACATAACTATATTAAACCTATTTCTTATATACTTTTGCAAAATAAATGCACAATTTTGTTACCAGAACCTAACGCATATGTATGTATGCATGTATGTATATATATATAATGTATATATAATTACTTAATTAGCTGATGCTAGTTAGCATTTTAAGAAAAATGAAAAAATGATGATCTATAACACTGTTCTATTCAACAAAACTCATTCTCATAACCATTAAACATGACACTACTCTAGACTTAATCAGAAATTTTAATACAATGGAAGGATTTATAAAAATTAATAGAGGCAATAAGTTTTATAATTATTAGTGTCTACTTGTCTTCTGTTGCTCTACTTCTTTTCCTTTTTATATGTGGTTTCTGCTGCTTTAGGGTATGGAATGCAGGTGTTACTCTTGTTATTTCTATTTTTTTTTATTTCTCCTGAATACTGACCAGAATTAGGGAATAATGAGTTGACAGGTGGGAGAGAATAGGAGATAGTCCCAGACAATATTAGTTCTGCAACATTCAAAAGAGTTGAAGGAAGAATTGAGAGAAAGTTCCAGCATCATGAAGAAGAAAAGTAGAAGTTCTTTAAGCTGCTTAGAGAGAATGTCAAATATGTGTGTGTACACATACATATACACATATATGTATATATATATATAAATAGATAATTTTACATACACATGGGAAATAGAAAACTTATATATAGTTGCTTTATCTTTTTAATTGAAAAAAATTAAAATCAAAAGTTTTAGAATTTTCAATAATATAAGTGATAATTGATTAATCTTTGAGGAATTATCAACTGGGAACAATTAGCATAGGCTCAACTGAGGAGCTAAATCATAAATGATATACTTTTTTTTCTTTTACCAATGATTGAATGCTGGCTTGTAATTCAGTGTCAATTATAATTCAAAGCAGACTTATACAGAGAATTCACTTAGTATTCCTAATGTAATTTGACAGTTAAAACAATATATGGTTAAAAAAAAATCCCTAAATAGTAAGGTTACAATCATCCAGTATGTACAGGATTGTATTTTTAAAAATATTTTTGAAAGATACAGAATGCTTTTATGTTGACTTTTAATCAATATCAATACAGATAACCAGATGATAAGCTGCAGTTTCTTTGTTAACATGTTTCACAAGTTACGATGACTTTATGACAAGAGTTCTGAGAGTAGTACAGTTCCTAATTCTCTGACAAATGTATATGTAAAACTGTGATTCTTTATTTTCTCTGCTTTATATAGTCAGGCTTCTACTTCCTAACACAAATAGCAGTAGATCAAGTAAAGATAATTTAGTGAAAAAATGATTCTGAGAACATTTCTAGCCTGACTTTAGGCATAGATCAACTCCAATTCACATCTCAGAGTTAAGGTCCTAGAGCTAGACTGGCTACATTATGCCAGGGTTCTGGGATACTTCTGAGTTGTTGGGGGTCTATTTCTCTAAGGTTATTGGCTTCAGCTCCCAATTTGGTGTGTTCTCTCTAATATCATTTAACAGTGATAGTGCCCCAATGTCATTTAACCAATTAACATCAATTAATTTTAATAAAGGGATTTTTACTGAGAAGATACAGGAAAAATAGAAGTACAGATATCTGTTTGCCCCCCAAACATCTAGGAAAACACTCTCCTCTATAATACCGTGGTCCCTAGGGAGAGAAAGTTAAAATTTAACGCAGTTTTTTTTACAAAGAATTTGCCCCCTCCAATTTCCATTTCTGATGTGTGGCATACCCATTGAATGAGTTTTATTATCAGTTGTTGCTGTCTTGGGTCAGTCAATTTGTTCATCATGATCCTACCTTGTTCATGCTTGGCTTACAGCAGATCTCTACTTGAACTCTATCTCCCAAACATTTGGTGCTCTCTTTGCTTACCAACAATTCCTGTCTCCTCAATCAAACACAACCAGGCAAGAAAGAGGAAATGTCTTGGCCTGTCAATGTGTTTTGATTGTGTTCTTAGTTCTTGTTAAGTGAGACTGAGAATCAAAATGAAAAGACTTCATCTTTACATGATAAGAAGAAAAATGGAAAGAGTCAGAATACCTCTCCATGCTCTGAAATAGGACACTTCATACTCTGCCTCTTCTGTTAGGCTCTATCACTGACCCCTAATACATATGTTTATATTTAATGCAAAAGTTTCTTCCTCCCCTGCCCCACACTTCATCCTCCAACATGAAGGGATTGAATGAAATGCTTTTCCAGTGAGCCAAAAACAACAAATGTGTACTTTGGGAGTGCCAGTAAAATGATAGGTATACTGAGCTTAGACTTTGAAATGATAATGATAATAATAAAATAATCATAATAATTAATATTTATAAATGAATGTGCTAAGTGCTCTACAATTATCATCTCATTTGATCCCCACAACACAGGAGGTAGGTACTATTGTTATCCCCATTTAACAGATGGAGAGATTGTGGCAGACAGACATTAAGTGACTTGTCCAGGAAAACATAGCTAGTACGTTTCTAAGTGCAGATTTGAAATCGGGTCTTCCTGACTCCAGGCCAGTACTGTATACATGAGAAAAAACATTTGAAAAGCTTCTGGAGATGTGTTTCAATCCAGATATTTTGGAAGAATTCAAATTACTAGAAGTTGACGAATAGGTGGGTTGATGAACATGGGAGGCAATGAATGTCAAACATAAATCTTTCAAAAAAGTTTGCTGGTGAATGGAAGATCAATAGAGAGAGAACAGTTTAAAATGAGTAAGTTTACAGAGAAGAGTTTCTTTTGTTTTCAGCTTAAGAGAAACCCAAGTATATGTTTAGGCAGAGGAGAATGAATCAGTCAAGAGAGAGAGGGTAAAGAGACAAAAGAGAAAAAACTTAGTATACACAGAGTTTTATCCAAGAATTTGGAAGGTGATGGTATCAAGAACAAGCATTTTCATTGGTAAAACAGAGAAATATTTCTTCCTCAGAAGCAAGTATGAAGGAAGAGACAATGAGTAATGATACTAAAATAACTTAAGGTAAAAAAGGGAAAAGTTAAGGGAAGTAAATTAAGATGGCTTCCATCTTTTCAAAATAATAGACTATGCTGAGGATAAATGACAAAAAAAGGATCAGATACAGGGTTGAGAGTACAATATTGCTAATGCTTGTAATATTGATGGTAAAAAATTTGTCTAAAAGCTGAGAAGAGATACAGGAAGCAATTGCCAATCAGAAATGAAAATGGGACTGATATGAGAGTACAAAAATCCATAGTATTTATAGTCTGTGTCCTCTGGAAATATAAACGTTATATACATACTCACATGTACATGTATGTATACATGTATCTATGTATGTATGTGTATACATAAAAATATCTAAGTTTCAGGCAAGTATTTAATAAGTACTACATTAAAGGTGTGAGATAAATGACAGATTTAAATTATGGGTTTAGCATTATAATTATTGTATTTGCATTTTTATTCTAACCTTCACTTTGAAGGTAGATTGAATTGGAAATATGTCGCCTAGAGAAAAGGAGATGAAGGAAATACATGATAGATGCCTTCAAGTAGTTGATTGATTGTGCCTGGCACATAATAAGTACTCAAATGTTTTTTTCCTTTACTTGAAGGAAGCTATAGGGAATCCCTTTTCTATTGATGAGCATATTCTCTTTGTTTTATGTCTCACTTGATATTAATAACCAGAGAATTGTGAACTAAAGCTGTCTCTGCTGGTGTCATTCGAAGACTTATTTGATTTTGATAAAGCATGGGAAATGTCTTGCTGTAAGACAGACTTTAAGGAAGCATTTCTCACTGTGTAATCATATATACATTTTTTAAAATAGTCAACACACAAACATAAGAGTATTTTCTCATATCTTCTATACCAATTTTGGACTGCAAAGATGTGGTGATCTACTGTAGAATATATTGTGAAAGCCTGCATTTTCTCTTAGCTTACATTAATTAATGATGCCATTGATATGTGTATAGATTATTCCCATAAAAAAGCTTGTAGAGATGAGAAAGAAGATTCATGGATCAGTAGTTATTGATAAGCATAATTCTATTCCTTTCAAAATTCTATAACAAATAAACCTCTAATTTATGAAACAGTAGTGAATAATAGATTTCATTATAATCTCAAATCTGTTTCTTTTCCTATATAAAGATCAGCTCAGTCACAGGATTTGTTACCCTTCAGGATATTTCAAATAAAACTAAAAGTTAGTTACAGAAAAAGAAGTTATACCAGAGAATTTTCAAGTCCTGGTTGCCTGTTTTTATAATTTCCACCAATTCTGACAAAAGCAGTGGACCCCTTGCCCCTTTGCTTTTTAGCACTGATTGGTCTTGAGGATGTGGACTTTGATAAATACCAGGAGACAGAGCATTTGTGTATGCCAGGCCTATATGGTCCAAGAGAATTAGGTCTTTCCACTGCAAAAACCTTCTTTATTTCTAGAGTTTTGACAAGGTGCTTTGTCACATGTTTGAAAGCTTTTAAAATGATGAAACAACTCTAAGAGAATTGAATCTAAATCTTACCTGCCACCCACATACATAGAGATTAATTGGGTAATGTCTTTGAAGTACTTTGAGCTCCTCTGAGACAGATTCTTTGTAAACAGGAGATGGGGAGGTGGTACTAAAGGTAGAATCAAATCACGATTATTCAGTGGCTTATTATCCATTTTGTGGATGATTTATTATTCTTTGTTTTCCTCCTACTGTACTTTTGCCCATTTATTTTTTTTAATATTGGGCAAAATACATGTCAGTTGTGTTTTTTAGTGGCACTAAAAGTATGTTCATATTTTAGGACTGATTTTGGTGTGAAAGCATACTGGATTTAATGTGGTTAGGTTAATATTGTGTCCCTTTAGCATACACATTAAATGAAATACATTTATAATGGATGCTTAAGTTTGTACAATAATAATTAGGAAGATACATTATTAAAATCAAAGGTTTTATTTAAAAATAAGTGTCACAGAATTACAAAATATTCAGAGTTGGAAAGACTACAATGACCAAGTAGTTCAACCCAAACCTGAAAAAGAATCCCCTCTACAAGCCCCTCTCCATCACACTGCATGATCATTTAACCAAGTTATTCAACCTTTTCTTGAACAATTCCCATGATAGGGAACTCACTATCTGACCAGGAATCCCATTCTACTTTTGAAAGGCTCTAATTTTTGTATTTCCTTAAATGAAACCTAAATTTATCTATTTGCAACTTCTAGCCATTATCGCTGGTTATGCCCTCTATGCCAAACATAGGGCCAAAAAGAAAAAGGCTAATTCCTTTCCTACCTAACAGTTCTATGAGTAATTGAAGAGAGCTATGGGATCCCTCATCCCTACTTTTTCTCCATGTTTTGAATAACATTCTTTAGGCCTGTTAGTCGTAACTTTTTTAGAAAAGTTCTGTTTGTTATGGTACTCACGTCAACTTAGTACCAAGATGTATTAACACTGCTGTCCATTACCCAGATGAAAACACCATGCCCATTTGTATGTCATAAGGATTCTAGATATAAATTCTGGTCTCTCATCCCAATATGAAAACAAACAAAAGATAATTTAAAGTCTCTATTATACTTTCTTAAGAAATGACAGTATAGAAAGATCTCCTTTCTCTTGTCCCTCCTTTCTCCCAAAGCATATACTTACAGAAATCCTACTTTAATTCAGGGAGTGCTTAAATAGAGTGATTACTGCACCATATTTTATAACAGCTATTATTCTAAGAAATAGGTTCCTGAAAGCGTGTTAATATACTTTGTCAAATTGTTCATAATTTATTGTATCAGGATCATTGCTAGCTGTAGTTGTGTGCTGCATAATTTGTACTTTCTAAAGACCCTGAGGTTGTCCCAGTTTTTTAACCTCCTTTATTCAATATATATTTTGCAGGATTCAGATCTTTAGCCTGACTTTCATTTTAGCCATATTTCCTTCCAATTTCCAGCCAAAATTTTTTTTCATTTCAACCTCACAATATCTGAAATCAAATTAATCATTATGTGTGCTCACACACACACACATACACCCCCCACACACCCCGGCTCCTCCTTTTCCACTTTCTGAATGTAACCACCTTGCCGAAGCAGTCTCTGTAACATAGTGTTTGCCTATCTTTCCCCAGCCTCTTGCATTTTCTGGAT
This sequence comes from Vombatus ursinus, assembly GCF_900497805.2. Classification (NCBI taxonomy): domain Eukaryota; kingdom Metazoa; phylum Chordata; class Mammalia; order Diprotodontia; family Vombatidae; genus Vombatus; species Vombatus ursinus. The sequence continues at coordinate 15,012,226 of NW_020954576.1, forward strand.
CTTTAGGTGCAAAAAAAGAGACAGAAGTAAAAAACTGGTATCATTTAGAAAAGATCTTCTCTAATTAATGTCATCATCAAATATTAGATTTTGACAATGAAATACTTCTGTACAGTAATCAGGAACTAGATGTAAAAGCTTATTTCCCTATTATGCATGTTACTAGGATGAATTTCTTCTGGATATTAAAATGTGCTAGCCATCAGGTGGCATGTGAACCTTCAGCTACACTAGTTCAGTGAAAACTGAGCATGCCCAGATGCATTTTCTAGCATTCAACCTCTTTGCATTCTGCAGTGCATACATTTTCAAACTTAAATACAAAGATTTGAATCATTAAATTCATAACTTAGCATATCATCTAGCTTCCATTCCCCCTTTCTTTTTCCCTATCTTTCTGTTCATTCAGAGTATAGTTCTAAAGAATTCACTTTTAGTATTTAGAATTCATTGGAAGAGAAAATAAATTAGGGAAATTTAAAGGGATTGCCTGGCTGCAGGGAAGGCCCAATAAGATTATGTATTATACATTTTTAGTGAACCCAGTCAGTTTGGTTCCTGACCTTTTCTAGTTCTGTTCATCAGTCTATGAATGGGAGCACAGGTGGTAAATACTTAGAGAAATATAAAGTTAAATTTTGGCAAGGCATAATTATAATAACATAAGAGGATAAGGAATTCCAGTGTAGGAGATGGCATCTAGAGTGCTCACATTATATTGACTTTTTTCAAATTAGCAAGAGAAGAATGAACTCAAGTTTATATTACTGTGGGATCAGTAGACTTCATGTTTCTAATTATCTCTTCTAAGAATCTGCAAGAAAATTGTCTCCATTCTTATTAAAGATTGCTTTCCCTTTAATTTTTACATGTAAAAGAATTTTTGGCACTTTTACAATGCCAAAGATGGTTTATTGAACAGTCTAAGTTGATGGCCCTTGAAATCCCCAACTAAACTATTCATTTTAGCTAGAGTTCAGCAGACTGTTTCATCTAGGTTCCCCATTTGTCTCTCTCAGAGTCAGAACAAATGTTGTAGGTCCGTTTTTTAATTATTATTCATGGTCAGTGGCAAGCATTTCAGGATCTAATTCTGTATACTCCCATCCTTTCAGGGAAGGGAAGACAAAGGAAGTCTTGAATTATTTTACCAATTCCCTGATTTTTTTTACATTCAAAGTTATTTTTATCAATTGTTTTTATATTGTCATCAGCTTCTAATTTTAGCCAGTCACTGCCAGTGGAAAAATGAGTCTGAGAGGCGGCACAGTGGATAGAATACTTAAGGTCAGAAAGACCTGAAGTCAAATCCTGTTTCAGGCACTTTATATCTATGTCATCTTGCATAAGTCATTTAACCTCTCTTAGCCTCAATTTCTTTCTCTGTAAAATAGGGATAAATTAGCACCTATGTCACAGCTTGGTTGTTTATGAGGATCAAATTAAATAGTAATAATAGGTAATATTTATAAAGTACTTTGTGGAGTTCTTGTTGTTGTTACTATTATCAGCATCTCTCTAGCTAAAGAAAATGAAAGAAACATGGCAGGTTTGACTGGACATGTAGCCAAGTACTGAGTTGGGTAAACTGAGAGAAAAATTTTCAATCTCACCACATTTTTATTTAACTCGATACCAAACTACTACCATTCCTGAACTCAGGGCTCAATTATCATTTGTGACTTGGTTGTAATTTTTGTTTTGATCTACTTTCTGAGTTCCACCTCTGCACATTGAACTCTGTGACTCATCTTCCTGGGATGCATGCACAAGCCAGATCTCAACTTGTTTGTTTGCAAAACAGTTCTGACACTCACCTGAGAAGAATATAGGATTCAGTGAGATGTCAGTGAAAGAAAAATTTTTGAAAACTCGCAACCATTACTTCTACTTTGCGTTGTGTGTGGTTGTGCTCCCCTTTCAAAATCATCTAGATGGAATTGAAAACTGAAGTATGAATGAATAAGTTAATTAATGAATGAATGGCCACATGGATGGTAAAATTATTTATTAAGGATTTACCATTTTCCAAGCCTATATACATAGAGATGAAAGTAAAGACAATCCCTGCCCTCAAGAAGCTTTAAAGGACTCAGCACACATAGGGGCATCTTGTGGTAAGGGATTCTTTGGAATTTTGGTTTGGAATGTTAGTTACAGTGCTGATGAGCACAGTCATAGGAAGGGGCAAATGCCTACCTCATAATTCCACTTTCTTTTATCTTCCCCCACACAAAACCAGCTCTTGGCTCACTGATAAGTTGTTTTGGTTTCTTTGCTATCGCTTATACCTTTTTTTTGTTTTGTTTTGTTTTGTTTTCTTTATTAATTTATTTATGCTACAGATATTTGGAAAAGGATAAAACAGAAGAAGGTAGTACAACACAGTGAGTTATTTTCTTTAGTTATGAATCTGTAGCTACTTTTGAAGGTAGCTAGGTGGCAAAGTTGATAGCGCACCGGGCCTGGAGTCAGGAAGACCTGAATTCAAATCTGGCCTCAAACACTCACTAGCTGTGTGACCCTGCAAGTGACTTAACTCTATTTGCCTCTGTTTTCTCATTTGGAAAATTAACTGGAGAAGGAAATAACAAACCATTCTAGTATCTTTGCCAATAAAACCCCAAAAGAAGTCACAGAGAGTTTCATGTGACTGAAAACCAACTGAAGCTACTTTTGATGACTTTCATCAGTTTTTTCCTATTCCTTTCTGCTTCCCTATTTCCTTCTGCTCACATAGCTATTTGTTGTTGTTGTTGTTGTTGGTTTTGACTTTTTATCATTAGGTATCTTGAAATGTCTTTTTTTTAATAGCATGTATTAAGAATACTATAATTAGACTTCCAAGAAACCTATAGGAACTTAATAAATAATGATGATGATATTAAATGTTCTGTGGACTTTAATTATGTTTATATACTTCTACTTACTGCTCAATGTTCGTTCAACTATATTTATTGGTGGCAGGGGAGGGACTCTGTAGCAATGCATGAGAAAGGATGAGGGTGGGAGAGTGCAATTACTAGCATTTGGCTGCATTTTTCAATTGAGTAAATAGTTTTGTGGTCTCACAGGATTGTAGTACATCAGAAGTAATATTTTTCTGATTCTACACCCTAAATGTCTCTTAATACAACCTAAGGTTGTATTATTTTTATTCACTGGCTTATAGTTTAAGATACTAGCCCATCTTAATTGGTTTATTAGTTCTAGAACACACAAAATCTGTTACTCAGTTCTTTACAAATCCCAACCTCATTATCCCTCTTTGATGTGAAACCAAACCTGATGACCAATAATTCTTTATTCTTCTATAATTAATTGTTTCCAAACAGTTACAATTAAAATGTCCAGAAGGAAAAGAATGTGTTCATTTATTTTGTCCTATTTTATATTCGCTGTGCTTTTATTCATCAAATAGATACCAGGAAATAATAGTCACACATATGACTTTAAAAGGTGGTTAGGGTATGAAATTAGGCAAATAACAAGAGGCTATCACAATTGAAATTTATAGTCATTTTGATTCTGTTGTTTAAATGAAAGAGGAAATCACTAACTTGAATTAATGAGAAAATTTACAATATAATTCCTCTTAAAAATTAAGAAACATTTATTAAGCAAGTTTCTGTCCAATGCTGTATTTCATGCTGAGACAGTGTGGTACATTCCTGTATAACAGTTTTGTTCACCTCATAATTCCACTTTCATTTATCTCCCCCTCCAAAACCAGGTTTTGGCTCACTGATAGGGTGTTTTGGTTTGTTTGCTATCATTCCTACCTTTTTTTGTTTATTTGTTTTTCTTGTTTTGTTTTGTTTTTATTAATTTATTAATTTAATTCAATTAATTAATTCCACAAGATTTTGAGTTCCAAATTTTCTTGCCTTCTCGCACCTCCCCCCACCCCAAGAGAGTGCATTCTGAATATCCCCTCCCCTAATCTGACCTCCCTTCTATCACCCCTCCCCTTCTCTTATCCCCTTTCCCATTCTATTTGTAGGGCAGGATATATGTCAATACCCCGTTGCTTACATATCTTATTTCCCAGATGCATATAAAAACATTTTTAACATTTGTTTTTAAAACTTTGGGTTCCAAATTCTCTCCCTTCCTCCATCCCCATCCACCCTCATTGAGAAGGCAAGCAACTCAATACAGGTTATACATACGTAGTCATGCAAAACACTTCCGTAGTAGTCATGTTGTGAAAAACTAACTATATTTCCCTTCATCCTATCCCACCCCTTGTTTATTCTATTGTAGTCTTCTTGTCCCTCCTCAGAAGTGTTTGCTTCTGATTAGACCCTCCCCCAAGCTGCCCTCCCTTCCATCATCTCCCCTCTCTACTCTCTTATCCCCTTCCCCCTAATTTCCTGTAGGGTAGGATAGATTTCCATACCCAATTGAGTGTGTATATTATTCCCTCATTAAGTCAAATCCAATGACAATAAGATTCACCCATTTCCTCTCACCTTCCCCCACTTCCCATCAACTGTAAAAGCTTTTTCCTATCTGTTTTATGTGAGGTATTTCACCCCAATTATACCTCTCCCTTTCTCCATCTCCCAGTATAATACTCTCTCTCACCCCTTCATTTTGTTTTTAGATATCACCCCTTCATCTTCAACTCACCCTGTGCCATCTGTCTATCTATCTGTCTGTCTATCTATATCTATATCTATATCTATCTATCTATCTATTTATCTATCTATCTATCTATCTATATATATATATATATATATTTCTTTCCCTCCAACTACCCTAATACTGACAAAGGTCTCATGAGTTACAAATATCATCTTTCCATGTAGGAATGTAAACAGTTCAACCTCAATAAGCCCCTTATGATTTCTCTTTCCTATTTATCTTTTCATACTTTTCTTGAGTCTTGCATTTGAAAGTCAAATTTTCTATTCAGCTCTCGTCTTTTCATCAAGAATGCTTGAAAGTCCTCCATTTCACTAGATGTCTATTTTTCCTTTGAAGGATTATATTCAGTTTTACTGGGTAGGTGATTATTGGTTCTAATTACATCCTATCTCCTTTGACCTCCAGAATATTATATTCCAAGTCCTTCAGTCCCTTAATGTAGAAGTTGCTAAATCTGGTTTTCAGGTAGTCCAATAATTATTAAATTATCTCTTCAGGATGTATTTTCCAGATCAGTTGTTTCTCCAATGAGTTATTTCACAGTGTCTTCTATTTTTTCATTCTTTTGGTTTTATTTTAAAATTTCTTGATTTCTCATAAAATCATTAGCTTACATTTGCTTCATTCTAATTTTTAAGGAAGTATTTTCTTCAGTGAGCTTTTGGACTTCCTTTTCCATTTGGCCAATTCTGCTTTTTAAGGCATTCTTCTCCTCATTGGCTTTTTGGAACTCTTTTGCCATTGGGATTAGGCTCTTTTTTAAGGTATTATTTTCTTCAGAATTTTTTGGGTCTCCTTTAGCAAGCTGTTGGCTTGTTTTTCATGATTTTCTTGCATCACTCTCATTTCTCTTCCCAGTTTCTCCTCTACTTCTCTTACTTGTTTCTCAAAATCCTTTTTGAGCTCTTCCATGGCCTGGGACTGATTCATATTTTTCTTGGAGTCTTTGGATGTAGGAGCTTTAACTTTGTTGTCTTCTTCTGGTTGTATGTTTTGATCTTTTTTATCACCAAAGTAAGATTCTATGGTCTGACTTTTTTTCACTGTTTGCTCATTTTCCTAGCCAATTACTTGAGTAAGGCTGTTGACTTTGCTACTCTGCTTTCTCCCCTCTCCCAATTGTTATTTTTTTTTCAGCTAGTTTATCCCTAACCCAGTGGCCCTGATGTGGGAAAAGATTCCTTCCTTCTTCCCCCAATTCAGCTTCCTCTGAGGCTCACTCTTCTCCAATTTGGGCTAGAAAGTATCTCCAGGTTTTCATTTTCATTCTTTTCTGTAGGTCCCTTTGATATCCTAGTTTCTTGGAACTTGCTTCCCATCTTGCCTCACTTACTGTTCTTCTGAATATTTTTGTGCAGCCTCTATCATGCAGCCAGCTCTTCCCTAAATGCCCTAGTATATCTGACTAGTTCAGGAAAAGAAAGAACAGAAAATGAAATGTTCATGCTGAGGTAATAGTTTCCTTGGTTTCATTTTTATACCGTTATCTTTCTATACTACACACATTCCTTCTTTCATCTTCAGGAATCCTTTAGATAAGTGAGAAAATGATAATATGGGGTGACATAAATGTGAAAGGAGATCCAAGCAAGGTGTAAGGAAAGACCTAGTCAATTATGGGAGAAGGATTTGGATCAGAAATATACATATATATACGTATATATATATACACACATACATATATATACACATACATATACATATATACACACACATACATGCACACACATTTATATGTATATATGTACACACACATGCATACATATACATATATATGTATATGAACTATCATGACAATAAAGTTAGGTTGTGATCAGTCATATATTTGGAGTTCAGAACAAAAACAGAAATTCAGCATTTAGGGCTTTTACATTTATGTTGTCCCTTACTGGCTCTCTTCAACTATTTATTTAATAAATTTAAATCAGCTGACTATAATCACTAGATAAAGCTTTAAAAAGTTTGGTATGTATTTTATATCAGTCATGCTAAATTTAATTACCACTAAGCCAGTAGCAAAATTTTTGCAATCTTAAATATTGTCATTACTATTATTAATTACATTTAATTCATTGTTTCTTCAATTAGTATATTTATATTTAAAACAGTTAACAAAATTATGGATAAACATAGTTTGCTGTTGAACTAAATGCAAATGATACGTATTTATTGAAGAATAAAGTACAATAGTTTATATTAAATAAAGTATTTTTTAAATCATCCCCCCTCCCCTGAATATGAATAGATATTTCTTTTTCTTATCCAATATAAACTTCAAGATTTCTAAAGGGCCATTGGATTAATGGAGGAACATAACTCTTTCATTTAAATGAGCACAAAAGTGACCATGAATCATAAGTTTTCTGAAAACTTACCAGAAAAGTGCTTTTATCTGGCTGATTAATGACTTATTGATTAAAATGGCAATTGGCACTATCTTAATTGCATGAAACCAGTTCGTTGACAGGGCATTTATTTGAACTGGGTATAAGGTAAGATGTTTTCACAGAACATTTTATTCATGATGTGAATTTGAACCTTTGGGTGTATTTTTTTAAATTTTATTCCTTAAATGCCTAGAAACTGGCAAATCTCTGAAATCTCTTGGTATCTGTCCAGTTCAGATGAGTTTCTAAGAGTGCTTGCTATCTTTACATAACATTAAAGCTATTCAGGTATTTGTCTTCTTTTAAAAAAATATAATTTCCCGTGAATGGTATGCAAATGGTTACTACTAGTCTGAACTCTCTCTCTCTCCCCCCCCCCCTCTCTCTCTCTCTCTCTCTCCCTCTCTCTCTTTCATCATAATCATTTACATTTCTTCACTTCTGGGAGAGCTATCCCTTTTAATAGATTTTTTAAACAGAAAAAAAACCAATTCATCAAAACCAATCAACATTTCAAAAAGGTCTGAAATGATATCAAACATTCCAAATGCATAGTCCTCCACCTTTGCAAAGGAGGAGTTCACTCATAATGCTTAGGCTTAATACTTGCTATCTTTTAATCTTAGAAGTGCAAAAAAATTATACTTTTAAGGAGAAGACCCAATTCTCAGTACTGATGTTTTGCCATTTACAACGTGATCTTAGGAAAACCATGATCTCCCTAAGATTCTTTTTTCTTGTCTATAAAACATAGATAATAATATTCACTGGGTAATTGTGATTATCAAATGTGATGAGTTTTGGCCTCTTTGAGCCATTATTTAAGTGAAAATATTATGATCAGTATTACATCTGAGAGGCCTCAGTCATTTTCAAGGTAGAGGAGAGAGTCTCAGATTACTTTCTCATGTACCCAGGCTACGTCTCAACTGTATTCTCATCATGGACTTGCTGGAATTGTGAACTTAACTGGACTCTGCTGCCACATAACAAATACAACCATTCCATCATTTTTCCCCTGATTGTCTTCACTGTATGGCCATAGTCTTTACCTGTATCTGACTTTTAGGCATCATCAGTTTCTTTCCTCCCCTATTATTCTGTTTCTTTAAAAAAATAAGGGCATAGCTTAGTCAAATATCAATTGCCATCAAATATCAGGGATGTGTCTGTGTTTGAACTTAACTTCTTGCATTAGAGGGTTAAGAAAGTGGACCCATGATTTATTCGGTAGAGGAAATTCCTGGATGAGGAAACTTTCTCTTCTAATGCAAATTGGAGCTATCTTTGGAACTTGGTAGTCTATGAGAGTCACCTAGAGCACTAAGAGTTTAAGTGACTTGCAAAGGGGCAAACAGTCAGGATGTGCCAAAGGAAGAAATAAAAACCTTCATCTTACTGGATTTGACACTGACTCACTAGACCCTAACCCATGCTACTTCCCACTCTAATGCCTTGCATAAAGATCTTTGTTTCTACTTGCTTATTACCAACAGAATAAAGAGGAGAACTGCATAAGGCAATAGGGAAGAATTAAAAATATAGGAGATATAGGAGAACTGGGACGCTACATCACTTCATAGGTCCTTCTGACTTGGATGTTGAGAATTTAGGAAATTTGATGTGGCAAATTTGGAGTCAGTGGACCTGGATGCAAGATCTGCTTTTTTACTTGCAACTTTGTGTGACCTTGGAAAAATAACTTAACCTCTCTGGAACCCAGTACTTTATCTGTTCACTGATGAAGTGACATAATTAGGCTAGAATGATCTCCAAGGTATTTTCAAGTTCTAAATCTGTGAAGTGTTGTGAATTCTCAGAACTGTGAGACATACCATGTTCCAAGAAATTGGAGGGTATTCCAGAAACAAATATGAGTGACTTTTGTGGTCATCTGCCATTCTATATAATTGAAAAATTTAAAAACTCATCAGTTCATACATGTATTAGCAATGTTCTGTGCCATTTAACACCAAGAGCACCCTTACAATCTTATTCCAAAATGTATGGTTTGTATTTTGATTTTCCATTCTAAAATGTGAAGGATACAAAAGCAAATATAGAGAAAAAAAATGAAATTTTCCCTTCATTCAGACTGGTACTCACCTAGTAAATAATCCCATGGTAAGATTAATAATCTTTTGCATTAGTAATATAGTAATATACCTTTGAAGCACCTTTCACGCAGTTTGAAGCTCTAAGTACTATTTCTCAAATTAGTAAAGAGGGGGAAAGAACTCTTATTAATAATGAGAAGAAATATTTTGACTTTCCTTTGTGTTAAAAAATATGGAAGTTCTAAAGTGCCTCAAACATATATTCATGTTAGATGTTCTACTTTTGTCTTCTCCTGCCTTATGTCTATAAATTGTTGGCCCTAGAACTATGTGAGTGATGATGAAATAATGAAGGCAGAGCTGTACAGTTATCCCTCTAAAACTAGTTGAATTACTTTTTTGGTTGAGACAGGGGGAGCTGGGAAGGAGGTAATAGGCTTTAAAATTATCCTGACAGCTTGAGAATGACATAGTTGAAGAGAAGAGACATGCTAGAAGCTGTGGAATTACAGCAATAAGAGAAGCACAATGTTAGTCATTCTTATGTACTGGGTGACTAGAAGTATAGCAAAAATGTTAAGGGACATGTGGGCTAATACAATTGCAATTTAGTTAAAGTTAATTAAAACCATAAAGAACTAGAGGATACCTTGGGAACTATAAAAAAGAAATATATATTTCTTCCTTTTCAAAAAAACCTGAATAAAATGAACACTTCTTTAACCTAGGTATTAGCTTTTTCTCTTTACAACATCACACTTTTTTCACTTAAAAAATTCATATATATACCTATTTAATGCCATCTAAGATGGAAAGTGGATAAACAAATTGTGTTACATGAATGTAATATAATATTTCTATGCTGTAAAATAATTAATATGAAGAATACAGAGAAGCATGGAAATACTGATTCAAAGTGAAATAAACAGAGTCAGAATAAAATCTGCAATTACTATAATGGTTGTTTTTTGTCCTTCATTCTCAAAGAATTCCAAGACATCGGAAAGGTGATGCCATGACTTTCAATTGAATTGGATTTAAGTGAGGGAAAGCTGTGCAAAGTTACCAGCCTCACGTTGTCTTTCTGAGTCATCTGGGTCCAGTAGCTCTAAGGTATAGATCAGGATGACTGGAGATGATCCAGATGCAGTGGGAGACCATAGTCTTTTTTTTTGGGGGGGGGCTAGGTGACCATAGCCCTTTCAAGCAGAGTTCTCACTTTGACTGAGACGATGTCCATTCGGTGATTAAGGCTAGGTAAGAAATGAGGCAAAAATGGTCTCTTTTACCTAGTCAAAAAATTATTAATCATAGAGGGGAAGACCCTCAGGGTTTCTGGCCAAAACGATACATTTGTATTTATAGTAGTAATTTATAACATTCATAGTTAACATTTACATTTATAATTGCAATATGTTAATAGAAAGATTATAAATGGAAGAAATGGAATACAGAGTAATTATTTTAAAACTTTGCCCTAAAGAAGAAAGAAGAAAATATACTTCCATATGGGGAGTGAGATGGGATATGGAATGTGAAACATTGCATACACTTTTAGATTTGGTTGATATATTGGCACAGTTTTGCTGACACACTTTCCCCTCCTCTGCTCTTTTTAAAAAATTCTCTTTTTAACAAATGAAAGGTATGAGAGAGAGTATATTTGGAACTGAAGGTGCTACAAAAATTTATCATTACCGTTTTAAAATTTAGAAAAAAAGATTTAGAAAATATTTCAATGTTGAACTATGTGTCATAGTCAATCAACAAATAATAATGAAGTGTCTCCTGTGTGCCTGGCACTGTGCCAAGCACTGGGGATACAGAAAGAGGCAAAAAACAAGTCCTGCCTTTAAGGAACTTAAAATCCAATGGGTAACACCATGTGCAAACAAATATATACATGCTATATACAAGATAAATAGGAAATAATTAATAAAGGGAAGGCATTGGAATGAAGAGGAGTTGAGAAATACTTCCTATAAAAGGTGAGATTTTGGTTGGGACTATACTTAGCTAGTCTGAACCCACAGGTAGAAAAAATATTTTTCACCTAGTAAATCATGTGTCAGTTATATACTAAATGCTTAATTGTTGATGATAGTTTTCTAAAGAATTATTCATCTTTTTTTTCTGGATGAGTCTAGCATATATAACATCAAATTTCTTAAACAACCTGAGGAAAGTTCTTTGTAAAACTTTATGTAAAGGTCCATAGAAATGTGAGTTCTTAATATTAGTTGTTCAGCAATTTATCTGAAGTTTTTTAAGAGGTCCATTCTCATCATGTGAACCAGAAAGAGGATTAAGAAATTTATTCACCTGTGATATATAGGGATTCAACTAGGTTACCTCTAAAGTCTCTTCCACTCTTCAAGGAGTGTATATTCTACAAGGGAAAATGTGGAGGTTGAGATGGGGTGGTAAAGCATAGATCAGATAAATATTCACAAAAGTCCAGCCACATGATAATGACAGCCAGTGGAACTCTCTGAGAGCAGAACAAGTTGGCTCTAGAGGTTATGGGCTCTGCCTCATTGGCCATCTTCAAGCAGAAATTGGGTGGCTGCTCATCAGTTGCATTGTTGAGCAGACTTCTGTTGTGGTGCTGATTGGACTAGATAATAATAGCTTCTGAGATCCTTTGTTCTTTGAGATTCTCTGATGATTTGAAATGCTATAAATCACATATACTTGTTAATATTTTAGCACTTCCATGACATTTGATTTCATTGCTCTAGTACTTTTTTTTAATGAGGTAGATCTTATCCCTTCTCTGACTGGCTAAGAAATCTTCAGGAATTGTTTAGGTGAAAAATACTTCAAACAGTATCTACAAAGTGATAAGCTACTCTAAGGTTAGGTAAGCTGACACTTGGACCAACTGGTGTCTCACTGGCCTAATCTTCAAGAATGCGAGGGCCACCTACACACCATGGTGGGAAGAATTAGAATAAGACTAAATTAAAAATGAGTTAGTATATAAAAAAAGCATTTTTCTGTCCTTCATGTTCAAAGAGGACCAAATGTCATCATGATGTCAGGGTCAATGTGTCCAGCTGCAGCTGATTATACCTATATGAGCTTAGAAGACTCTACCACAGGTTGGTCACAAATAGTCCATATAACTACTTGGGAGGGAAATGTCTCTAAATTTCTGCATCTCACATTTCTTTAGCTACTGCAGTTCTGAATTGCCCATAGAATACAGCACCTTCTTTGATGAGGGCATGCCATGCTGGATGATCCTGTGCCATCATCTTCCATGTCTCACAATTGATACCAGAGTTCTTCAGAGAGACCTTGACATTGTCCTTGCATCATTTCTTCTGACCACTGCCTTGCTGAACTCTCTGTAAAATAATCTTTTAGGTAAACACACTTACAGCATTCAAACAGTGTGTTCAACCCATTAGAATTGTACTCTCTGCAGCAGAGTTTGAATGCTTGGCAGTTCAGCTCAAGAAAGGACCTCAGTGTCTGGTGCCTCATCTTGCCAGGTGATCGTCAGAATCATCTTAAAACAACTCAAATAGAATTAATTCAATTTCTTGGAATGTTGCTGGTATACTGTCCAGGTTTCACTGGCATACAACAGTGAGGTTGGTATGACACCTTTGTAAACCTTTGATTTAGTAGATAGCCTAATACCTTTTGTCACTCTCACATTCTTTCAGAGACTCTCAAATGATGGCCTAGCTCTGATAATGCACGTGCCAACCTCATTATCTATGTGATATGGCTATGCTACTTATAGTAAAGATATAGTTTTCTCCTTTTAAGCATCATGTGTCCCTATTTGAGAAACAGTGGTTTGGGAGGCTCTCAGTTACTTTCTGTATGTTTATGGAAGCGTTTGTTACCTTAAATAGTTTAATATTTCACCTCTCTAAGGGTTTAGAAGATTATAGAGACCAAGCTGAAAGTTACTGGAAACAGAATATTAAATTATTTGATCACTATAATTAGGTATCTAGGTGCTATAATGGATAAAGTGCAGGATTTGGGGTCAGGAAGACCCTAGTAGAAATCCTATATGAAAACACATACTAGCTGTGTGACTCTGGGACACTCACTTAAACTCTTTCAGCTCAGTTTCCTCATGAATAAAATGAGAGGGAGAGATGGTGGGAAGGAACATTTATTAAGCACTTATTGTGTGTCAGACATTGTGCCAAATGGCTTTACAAATATTATCTCACAGTGTCATTGTGAAGATCAAATGGGATAATGTACACAGGGGTTTGCATACCTTAACAAATGCATGTTTGCTATTACAATGCAGTGGGGTATATGGAGTTTTCAGGGAGAACTAGCACCTCTGGTTAAGGGCTTGCTAAGTGCTTTGTAGGGCTGCTCATCTACTTTTGGCATCCACCTGCTGCCCAACTCTCACCTGTTGCTCCAAGAAGCTGTAGCTTGCTCAGTGGCCACACCCACTAAACTTGTTTGACAGAAGGACTAAACCAGGTCGAGGGTATAATGTAGCATACATTTATTAAGGGTATTTTGTGGCCAGTACCCTTCCTTAAGTATTGCCAGGGAAATGCAAAGTTGAGATAAGATAGGGTCTGCCCTCAAAGAGCTTAAAATCGATGGGGAAAAAAGGAATGGAGAAAGACATCAATATAATTAGATAGAACATAAAGTTGGTTCTTAAAGTTTTTTTTGGTTGTTGTTTTGTTTTTGTTTTTGTTTTTTTTTTTGGCTAGGCAATGGAGTTAAGTAACTTGCCCAGGGTCACACAGCTAGTAAGTGTCAAGTGTTTGGTCTGAGGTCAAATTTGAACTCAGGTCCTCTTGACTCCAGTATCGGTGCTCTATTAACTCCGCCACCTAGCTGCCCCAACCTGGTTCTTAAAGTAAAAATTAATTTCCTATGCATTAATGTAAAATTCACTAATTACAAAAAAAATCAAAAGTAAATTGTTATATTCAGCTTTTAGGTTTTTTTTTTCTCTTTTAGGAAGAGATTCATTTCCAAAAGATTGTTATGCTTATTTCAAGTTTACCTTCACTTGGTTATGTGCTTTAATACAAGACTTTTAAATAATTTGAGTGTAAAGAATGAAGTTTTTGGAAACATTTGTGATGGAAAAAGACTGGAGGATTTTTTGCTTGTGTAGGGGATTAAGTTTTCATTTTCATTTTTAACTTGATCCCAAATAATATACAGCATATTGAAACACTCTATTTCTTCATCAGAATAAATCCATGAGAAATTAAGTGGAAAATGTTAAAGTTAAAATGCTATTGTTAGTCATTGGCTATAATAAGTAACCTTATATGTTAGTTTAGCTATAATTTGACAAAATAATTGAAACAGTATTAAAGTAAATGTTTTGATAATTTCTTGTAAGTTAAATATTAAATTCACTTATTTATTACAGAGTAAGAACACGAGAAGTCAGGGGTGTTACAGCTCAGTTTATGAAGTAAGGATTAATTTTTTATTGAGTTTTTCATCCATTTAACACTACTTCTATACAACCTAGCTGTGTGATCATGACCAAGTCACTTAACTCTTCAGTGACTCGCACAATTTTTTATTAATTTCAAATCATAGCTTCAGTGGAAGAAACTTCTACACCAGGGGATCACCCACATCAATAAAACCACAAGTTTGGACCCTCCCATTGCCAGAAAAAAAAAGAAAAATAATCATAATAGTGGTGTGTAGGATAGGCTCAGTGAAGCTGAAAGCAGAGAGACAAAATCAGGGACATTAAAATTATCTTTAAACATGAAAGCATCACATTAATATGTAATCTTGTTTTCACCACCATAATGGTGATTCACAGATCAGTTTTTTAATTGCTTGAAAGATGTTGAAGGATTTCTGTGAGGTAAAAGCTTCTGTGAGGTTAAAAAAAGAGATGTGTGCATCTCTTTCTAGGAATAGACAAAACAAAATATTTATCAGAAAGGAAGTTATAACAATATTCAAATCACTTTATTTAAACACAAAGGGTCAGGTTGAATGGCCCTTATTATTTCTTTATAGGGACTAGGGACTAAGCCTTTGCTTTCACTGGTACAGGGAACTTCAGAGTAAGGAAGCTTCCTTTACTAGTATTTAGACTATCTATTGGTTTATAAGGAATGGGTGGCTAGGTGGTAAGGTGGATAGAGTGCTAGGCCTGGAGTCAGGAAGACTCATCTTTGTGGGTTCAAATCCAGCCTCAGACACTTATTAGCTGTGTGACCCTGGGCAAACTCTGTTTGCCTCAGTATATGTTAAATAATTCAAATAAAACATAATATGTCCAGAAAAGAAAGAGAATGGATAAATTAGCTTTTCAAAATGGTGTAGTAGAGGAATGATAATGAATGAAATAATGGTTTTCTTTTTTAAAGAAACAGATTAAATAATAATAATTCAAAGCATTTGATTTTAAATGGAGAAAGGCAGAAGGAGGCAGTTTCATTGTTTTTTTCCCAATAACATAATTTCTATTTAGAGACCAGTCCTTCTTGTCTTAAAAAGAAGATTAATTATATGTATATATATATACACATACATATATATGTATGTGTATACATATATATATATGTTTTTCATTTCTTCCTTTTTTTTCTCCTGAGTGCAAGATATATGACTTTAAAAATATTCAAGACAGACAGTTATTTTTGGAAACTGAAAGTGACAATGTATTTAACTTCTAGCATTGGACTTTTATGAAGGCATGAATGTACATCTAGAAATAATACATCATAAGGAAATACTAGTTTCCATTTTGGAACACCATCATTTTGCCATGATAATGCCAAATGTTATTTGTTGGCTTTACAAAGACGCTGTTAGGAGAAGAAATAGTCAATGAAGTTCTCCAGGTTCCTAAGGAGAATCAATCTGTGGAAATCAAACACACAAATACCTACCCATGATTTGAAGGATAGTTTTTAGGTTTGCTGTTATGAGTGGGATAACCTATTCGTGATTTCAAATAATCAGTTAAATTCTTAGAATTCCAGAGTGGTTAGGGTCCTTAGAGGTTTTGTTGCTATGCTTTGAAAGAAGTCATATAAAAATCACAAGTTAGAGTTTTCTCTGATGATTTTAGCTAAATAGGGTAAGCCAAGAGGGAAAACTAAAATCTTTCCACACATTATCACATGGAAGAAAACAGCTTTCAGATAGAAAATGTCAAGCACAAACTCTAAATGTAGGAAACTAGAAGTGATTCAAAAAGAGTGTAGCAACTGGAAAATACATGTGAAAATAATCAGGCTTAAAGAGAGAGCTAAAAATGAAAACAGGAATTTGAAGTTACTGAAGTAAACCTAGATGAAGCCCCCCCCTTTTTTCATTCAAAACAAAATTCCCATTCCTATAGACAGATAGCACTGAGGCTATCATGTAACATCTCCATTAAGCAGTCATCAGTTTCATAGAATGCTTCCAGTGGGAGCAAAGTGACTATCCCAACAAGTTACCCTATTTCACCTTTTGGATTTCTGTAATTGATTAAAAAGTATGTGTTTTTATTATTTTATTATGTGGAAAGTTACCCAATGGATGCAATTGTGTGGAATTGACCTTCATTCTTAAAGAGGACCATGACATCAGGAAGATGATGCTATTACTTGCAAGTGAATTGGATTTAAGTGAGATAAAGCTGTGCAAAGTCACCAGCCTCACTTTCTCCTCCAGAGCCTTCTGGGTCCAGTGGTCAGATATAGGTTAGGACAAATGGAGACAGCCCAAAATGCTGTGGGAGACCTTGGCCTGGAAAGTTACCCAATAGACATAGTTATGAACACAAGAACTATATTAGGTAAATTTAATCTATCAGTCCATCAAATATTGTTTCCCGTTATTAAAATGTGAGTTCCTTGAAAGCAAAACTTGTTTTGCTTTCCTGTTTGTATTGTTATTACTCATCACAGTGCTTTGCACATAGTAAGAAGTTAATAATTTTTTTCATTCATTCAACATCTGTTGTATGCTAGGTGCAATGCACATAGTAGGAATAGAAAAAAAATAATAAAATATAATGGTCTTTGCCTTCAGAAGTTTATGTTCTATTGAGACAAACAACATGCATACATTTAAAAGTAGATAATCATTGGAAGGATCAGGAAAGGTCTCAATTAAGAGGTTTCACTTGAGTTGAACTTTCAAGGAATCTGGGAATTCCAAGAAGCAAGTGTGAGGAAGAATTGCATTGAAAGTATGGATCAGATTATCATAGATTTAGAGTTGGAAAAGTTGTTGTAGGTCATCTAATCTAACCCTCTTTTCATACAGATGGACAGACTGAAGCATATAGATGTTAATTGACTTGCACAGAGTTAAAAGAATAAGTGGATGAGCTGGAATTTATACTCACATCTTCTGACTCTGAATCTACTCCTCTTACCACTGTCCTATGTTGTCTGTGAAAAGGCACAGAAATGAAACATTGAATATCTTGTGTGAGGAACACTTGGAAGACCAATTTGATTGTATTGAGAGTGTATGTAGGGGGAAAATGAATAATAAAGCTGTAATGGTAGGCTAGAATCAGGCTGTAAAAGGCATTGATTTTGTATTTGATCCTAAGGCCACTGGAGCTTCTTGAGCAAAGAAATGATATAGTCAGACCTGTGCTTCAGCAAGATCACTGGCAGCTGTGTGGAGAATGGACTATTTTTTATCTCTGTTAACCTGTGGGAACAAACTGTATCTAAGCCAGGTTGGATACTGCTGCTGCTGTCCCATAGCATAAGACCTGCCTTCATCCCTCGTACTTCCTCCTCAATCTCCTCTGTACAATTCCCAATTTCATTTGGTGATACTAAGGAAAGTTCCTTGTGATGATTATTGGTCAATTCAATTTGTGTCAACCTCCTTCCAACATGTTCTGCTTTTCTTTTCTTTTTTTTTAATTTTTAGGCAATTGGAGTTAAGTGACTTGCCCAGGGTCACACATCTAGTAAGTGTCAAGTTTCCTGTTCTGCTCTTTTCCGTATCCTTCACATATCTGATCTAATACAATCCAGGAGAACCTTTCTTGTTTACATTGTTATTTCAGAGATCATAGTATAGCAGTCATAACTTCAAATTTTTATTGATACTCTGGGATGTAGTTTACACAAATTAAGTTACTTGACATCTCTGAATGGAAATTAGGTGTTCTCTTTCTACCTCCATTAAAAAATATTTGGGTCTAATTCCCATTTAGTCATTTTTATTCTCTTATTCCCAGGATATGAAATGGTTGCAAGTATCCTCACATAAGTCTGTCACCCCTTAGAATTCAATTTAGCTTGTCAAGTATCGCCCTAAAATATGTTCTTTCATAAATGAACACGCTACTTCAGATGTCGTCTGACCAATACAGTGTACAATGGAACTATTTCCTTTCTGATTCTGAATCGCACATTTTTACAAATGCAGCCTAAAATTAGGTGGGGGGAGTGGTATTAGGATTTTTTTTTTGGTTTTGTTTTATTTTTTGTTTTTTTTATTTTTTGGCAACCAAGTCACATTGTTAATTCATTGAATTTCCTGTCAAATATGATCCCTATAGTCTTTTTGCCCTTTAACTATTATATAACCATGATCCTGTTCTTGTATGTCTAGTTGATGTGTTGAATCCCAAAGTAGGATTTTTACATGCATTTCTTCCAAACTTCATGTTTTGAACTACAGGATTTGAAGCTATTCTTCTCATTATCACATGCCACTTTTCTCCTCAGGGCTTTGCCCCCTTCCTCCAGCCAAGTTATCCATAAGTAATTTAAGTTTTGCATATCTAAATATAATTATACTTAGAGATATATTTTTAATTTTCTCACACTTTTATATGCAATTAGAATCAATAAGTATAATTCTTAGCTTAATGTGCATATTTCATCCTCTTACCACCCTCCTCTGTCTCTGAAAATATTATTTTTTTTTTCTGTAACCATTTACCAGCAGCCAGATTACCCTGCAGACCATAAGTTCCTAAATACTTCTGGATTAACATTTGTTAAGTCTTTGAAAATGGTTTCTGATGCATTATTTTTTACTTCTGTATTTGAAGGATGAAGTCCATCAGATTGTTTCTCTATTTTAATTTTAGAAATATACATTTTTTTAAAATTTTTAACAAGTGCCAAGCAAAATGAGCATTTAAATGTACAAAGCAGGAAAGTAGGATTGTACATAAAACTGTGAAGCTCTATTATATATGCTTTGCTTTTCCTTTTAAGTATGTAATAGTTGAACTTTTAAAGCTGTTCTGTTTATGCTTTCTTCTGGTCTTCCTCTGTTCTCTTCTGCATTTTAAAAATACTTCAATCACTATCTTTTTTTTGTTCTGCTCTTTTTTGGACAACCTTATTGGTAGCCCCACTGTGCTTTCCAGCTCCTTCAATTTCTGTATTTGGAAAGAGAGAAAAAAGAGAGAAGTGAGGAGAGGAGAGGAGAAAAGAAAAAAGGGAAGAAGAGAAATTCTTGTAGCAAATATTCAAACAAGATAAATTCCCATTTCTGACAATGTATGTGTGTTTTCTGAATCTTGTAGACATCACCTCTCTTTCAGGAGGTAGATAGCATGCTCACATTTCTTCATATAGGTTCATAGAAAGCATCATGTCTTTTGAAATTTCTTTTATTGACATAATATTTCAAAATATTAGTATGCCATAATTTAATCATTCCCCAATTGATGGACACTCCTTTAGTTTCTAGTTCTTGACTATACCGAAAGGAGCTGCTATAATTAATTTTGTATATATGGGTCTTTTCTTTATTCTTTTTGAATAAAGTAGTGATATTGCTAGGTCAAATGATGTATACAGTTTAGAAACGTTTGGGGTATATTTCCAAATAGATTTCAAGAATGGCTGAACCAATTCACAGCCTAACCAACAATGGATTAGTGAGCTCATTATTCTGTCTGGTGTTGCAGTGGATAGAGTGCCAGGCCTGGAGTGAGGAAGACTTGTTTTCCCTAGTTCAAATCTGTCCTCAGACACATACTGGTAGGGTGAGCCTGGGCAAGTCACTGAACCCTGTTTGCCTCAGTAGGACCTATAAATTGAGCTAGAGAAGGAAATGGCAAACCACTTCATTATCTTTGACAAAAAAGTTCCACATAGGGTTACAAAGAGAAAGACTTGACCAAAATGAATGAACAACAACAACAATCCTCTTCAATAATTGTTATTTTTCTTTCGTTTGTCTTTGGGTGTGAGATGAAATGCTAGAGTTTTTAAAATTTGAAAGTATCTGTTTTGGAGCATTTTTTCATATAACTCTTGATAGCTTGATTTTATTCTTTTGAGGATTCTTGTTTATAATTATTGACAATTGATCTATTGGGGAATAGCTTTTGCTCTTATAAATTTAAATCACTTACATATCTTAGATATCAGACCTTTATTAGAGAAACTTTGTACAAAGATATTTTCTTCCAAGTTAATTAATTATTTTCTAAAACCCTCAGCTTTTGAGTGCAGGTTACTATGGGTAATTTTTAACCATGTTGGGGTAAAAAGAAAGATCAATGAGCATTGTAGTTGGTAGACATGACGAAGACAATACACAACAAAGTTAATGCAGAATTTGTTTTGAATCAGCTTTGGTTTCTCTGTCAAGGAGAACAATATTTGGTTTGGAAAACATAGGACAAAATAACAAGTATTTTGAAAGGGCATTTATAAACATGGTAGCCAACCTGGATAGTAAGTCATTAGATTGCATTCATTTCTTTTCTTTGGTAGAGTTATTAGACTGTTACAAAGGACAAATATTATAAAAAGCATACCTAGATTTCAAGAAAAAAAATTGATATTTTATTATGCTTGCATTATGGAGTAGATGGGGCGATCAGAACTATTTGACAGTACAGTTTGATTAATTCAGAATTAGTTGAATAACAGGACACAGAGAGTGATCATTAACGTATTAAAGTCAATTTGGAGGGAAGTATTTACTAGCTAGGTAGCTAGGTGGCACAGTGGGTAGAGTGCTAGCTAGACTTGGAGTCAGGTGGACCTGAGTTCAAATATGGTCTCAGACACTTACTAGCTGTGTGACCCTAGGCAAGCCACTTAATCCTGTTTGCCTCAGTTTCCTCATCTATAAAACAAGCTAGAGAAAGAAATGGCAAACCACTCCAGGATCTTTGTCAAGAAAACCCCAAATGGGGTCACAAAGGTTTGGATACAATTTAATTGACAATCAGCAATAATTTAATGGACTCCCTCATGGATCTATTCTTTGGCCTATGCTTTTTAAAATTGAAAGTTCCTGCTCCTCAACTAGCTTATGTCCTTTTCTGTATATTATATTTGATATATACTTATATTTAAAGGCAGCTAACTTGTGGAATGAATAGTGCACTGGACTTGGAGACAGGAAGATCTGAGATTCCAACCACAGACATTTATTAGCTATGTGACCCCAGGCAAGTTACCTAACCTCTGCTGCCTCAATTTCCTCATCTGTAAAAAAAAGGATAATAATAGCACTTACTTCCCAGGGTTATTGTGAGGATAAAATGCAATATTTGTAGAGCACTTTGCAAACCTTAGAACTCTATATAAATGCTACCCATAAGCATCAGCATCAACACCAGCACTTTTGTATGCACACGTTATTTTCTGCATTAGATTGTAGATACTTTGATAGCAAGTACTATTTTACTTTGTTACCCAACATTTTGCCCAATCCTTGGTACATCATAAGTACTTAGAAATGCTTAGTGATTGAATAACTGTAGTATCATAGGTTCAATACTTCAAAGGACCTTAGAACACATCTAGTAAAATTACATCAATTTTACCAAAAAAGAAAATGAGATTTAGAGAATTTAAGATCCCCTGAAAGGTAAAGAAACCGAGGTAACATAGGTATTAAATGGAAGATCTGATATGCATTTTTAAAAATTTTATCATTAAATGTATTTTATTTTATAATATTTATTTTCCCTCAATTACATGTAAAAGCAATTTTCAATATTTGTTGCTTTTTAAAAAAAGTTTTTAGTTCCAAATTATATCTTTTCTTCCCCCCAATATGCTAAGCAATCTGATATAGGTTATACATGTGCAATCTTATAAAACATATTTCCACGTTAGCCATTTTGCGGAGGAAAACTTGAACTAAAAACAAAGAAAGAAAGACAGAAAGAAAGAAAGAAAGAAAGAAAGAAAGAAAGAAAGAAAGAAAGAAAGTAAAAAATAATATGCTTCAGTCTGCATTCAGATGCCATCAGTTCTTTCTCTGGAATTGGATGGCATTTTTCATCATGAGTCCTTTGGGATTGTCTTGGATCATTGTGTTGCTAAGAATAGGAAATCATTTGCAGTTGTTCATCGTATAATATTGTTGTTACTGTGTACAATATTCTCATGGTTCTGCTCACTTCACTCTGTATAAGTTCACTTTAAGTCTCTCCAGGTTTTTTTTTTAATCATCCTGTTCCTTTCTTATAGCACAACATTCCATTACAATCATCTACCAGAATTTGATCACCCATTCTCCAATTGATGGATGTTCCCACATTTTCCAATCCTTAGTCATCATAAAAAGAGGTGAAATAAATATTTTGTCCAAATAGGGCCTTCCCCCCACCCTTTTTAAAAAAATCTTTTTGGAATACAGACCCAGTAGTGGTATTACTGGATCAAAGGGCATACACAATTTTACAGTCTTTTGGGGAAAAAAAAAGTTCAAATTGCTTTCTAGAATGGGTGGATCAGTTTATCACTCCACCAACTGTGCATTAGTGTCCCAATTTTCCAACATCCCCTCCGACATTTATAATTTTCCTTTTCTGTCATATTAACCAATCTGATAGGTGTGAGCTGGTTCCTCAGAGTTGTTTCAATTTGCATTTCTCTAATCCATAGTAATTTAGAACTTTTTTTATATGACTATAGATAGCTTTGATTTATTTGTCTGAAAACTGCCTGTTCATATCCTTTGAGCATTTATCAAGAAGGAGCTGATATTCAAATTCAGCTCCTGTGACTCCGAATTCAATGCTTTTCCTACTACATCATGCCATTTAACATTTGCCTCATCATTAGGTTAAAGGTGCATGTGAAATAGCTATCAGATTTGTCAAGGGCACAAAGATAGAAGGACACCTATCACATTCAATGACCAAATGAAATCTAAGTCAAAGGGTTTTCATGTGCTAGAACACTTTGCCAAATCTAATAAGAAAAACAAAAACTTACTGGAATAAATATAAAGTATTATAAATACATAATAAGGCATGGATAGCTTATATGACATCTCAGATGAAAAATTTGTAGGTATAAAGGGGACTAAATGCTCAGTAAAAGCTAATGTGTCATGGCAGTGGGTAAACTGTAATCATTGGCTGAATTAATACAGGTATAGTTTTCAGAACAAGAGAAGGTATATTGTCCCATTGTAGTCTGCCCTCTTAAGAACAAATCAAGAGAATGGTATGTAGTTCTAGGGACTACATTTTAGGTTCTTTTTAAAATATCCTTTTTTTACATTATCAGAATTTTCCCCACTATTCATCTTGCTTTCCCAAGAGAAAGGTGTCATAATCATGTGTGTATATGTGTGTGTGTGTGTGTGTTTCATGGAAACCTGCTTTTAATTGAAAAAAATATATAGTATTACAAAATAATCCAGTTATATTGAAATATAATTATCAATTAAAATAAATTCATAGACCTCAAGTTAAGATTTTCTGCTTTAGAGTCTCATTGTATATTACTACTATTCATAATATTTATAAACTGCTTAAACCAATGTCTGACACGCAGTAGGTGCTTAATAAATGCTTATTGACTACCTTCTCTTCTCCTTTATGTTCTCTCTGTCCTAGCTAAACTACTTGCTCCCCTTTTTGCTTAGTATGTTTTTTCTCACTCCTTTTTGCCTTTACATTCATAGTCCTCCGTACCTGGTACATACTCCCTCCTCATACTCAACTTGTAGAATCCCTAGCTTTCTTCAAAGCATAATTCCAGTACCCCTTCCTACATAAAGTTTTTTGCCAAGTGCTAGTACTTTCTTCCACTTGAAATTGCTTATGTTACTTGGTATATATGTTTCTGTGAGCAAATTTTATATCCTCAGTTAGATACTTGAGCTCATTAAGACCAGGGCTGTTTCATTTTTTTTTTCCTTTCAATTACCAGGGTCTATCAAAGTTATTGTATATAAATGCCAATACATGTTTGTCAAATTGAACATAATTTAATTGTAGAGTGTTTAGTTGTAGGGAGTCTGTAGACTATATACCCTGGTGAGCTTTTCTTGAAAAATTCTTTAACATTTTAAATACATGGTTTGTGAGTTTTTGAAAAGGAGCGTGGCGATCTTGATGTACTAATATAACTTCATAATGAAGAGGTGGTATCAGACTACCCTCATTTCCTTTTTAAATAGGGTTTCTAGATGGGTAGATCAAGCTTTCAGCATAACTTTTCTCATAGATACCAGATTAATAGCAGTTTAGCTATGAGTTAATTTGGAGGGAGAGAGGAGTTAACTCGCTCATTTTCATTACTATAATAATGTTACTATTTTATGCAACATGGTGTATCCTTTGTCCAAATGATTGGTTGTTTCTGAAACCTTTACAATTAAATAAAAGAAGAAAACAACTGAATGTAATATCTAAGGTTTTTAATATATCTTAATTTAATACAAACAAGTTAAGTGTGTAGACTGCCATCTTCCTATTATTCCTCCCAAAAATCCTCCAAAATTTAGTATATTCTCTGGCTACTCAACCATGTTTGAGGATGGAGAAATGAAAATCCTTCATTTCTTCTTCTGGCTGAGCTGTGTAATTTAAACTTTTTCATTCTCTAAATATTTGTTGTCCTATGGGTTATCTTTATCTTTGAAAGTGGAAAAATTTTAAAGGGCATTTTTTTGGTGGGGGGAGCACCTTGTGACAAATTTACTGTGTTCTGTTGGAAAATTAAGAGTAGTAAAGTGGTGGTGAATCATCAGTGCATCTGATGAAATAGAGACAATTTCCACTTGAATTTTAATGGAATTGCCTTTTAGGAAGCATGAGGGAGTACTAAATAGTCAAATTAATTTCCACCACCATCTGTGATAAACAAATTCTATCAGCCCCATAAAATTATATGTGGGGAATAGTAAAGATAAATGAAAACACTCTACCAAATGACAAAGGAAAAGCAGACTTTGTAGGTCTTGGTTTTATTAAAAACCTTCATCCATTTGAAAAACAGTCCAACTTTTCCATGCTTTCAGGATGGAATAAGTAAAAAAAAAAAAAAAAGGTGTGTGCATAAGATACTGTCTTCAGGAATCTTTTTAATACTTGCATTATCTAAATGGCTGCCCTTCCATTTCTTAAAGCTTAGTAGGAATGTGGTGCTATCATGGTTAAAATGGTAGAATTAGGAAAAAAAAACCTAATAGGGTTATTGAAATAATCAAAAGAGATAATATATATAAAGCATTTTCTAACCTATAAAGCCCTGTATAAATGTTGGTCATTATCATTACGTTGGTTCTTTATGAGCAAACTGAGCTTGAAATTATAAGATACAGTTGATATTTGGACTTTAAGCTTATCTACAGAATTCATCTTTTAATGAGTACAAAATTGGCTTTTACATTTTCTGATCTAAAAACATATTTAATCAATGTTTATTGTGTACTTGTGAAATCACATAGTGCTATACTATATTCATTACAGATTAGAAATACAGTATAATAAAAGTATCATTTCAATCTTCATAGAAATTATTACTTTAAAATGAATACAATATACTGAATGCATAATATTATATGCATACTATTAAAATGTGTATACACATATGTGACAGTTACGAATGAAGTAAATGTTAGAGAACTTCTTCATGTGGCCAAAGAAATATGAAATTTCCAATCATGATTATAGATTTTCCCTGGCCAGAGAGCACTATCTAAACTGGTAGCATCCACAGTACAATATTAAATCTATATAGAATGTCATTAGATATTCAGTTAGAAAGGTAAGAGTCAAATATCTCATCCTTTATACTTCAAACATCTGTGATTTCATTGAAGAGAGTAGACACATAACAAGATCATAGAATTTCAGAGTTGGAAGGGAGCTCTAAACCAACTCACACCAAAACAAAAAAAAAATTACCTCCTATGATATTTGCTATAAGAAATCCTCCAGCTTTCTCTTTAAGCCTTCATAAAGGGGGACTGACTACTCCCTTGACTCATCTATTACCCTTTTGGAGTGTTTTAACTAGGAATGTTTCCACATTTCAAATGTAAATTTGCCTCTGCAACTTTCATCTGTTGTCCCCCTAATTCTTCACCTTGGATCAAGTAGAAGAAATTTAATTTTTCCTTCCCTCCTCTCTCTCTCTTTTGCAGCCTCTTTCTCCCTTCTCTTTATCTGTCTTTCAAATAGTCTTTTAAAGTTTTTTTTCTTAACTTTAGTATGAAAAAAAAACAGTTCTATACACAAAGCAGAATATAAAAAGAGGATTCCACACAAAGCCATGAAGCTGCATTACATACTGCTTGCTTTACAAAAAAAAATATATAAAATAAACTCTGCATATTACTTTCAAAACTGCCCAGCTTGTCTATGCTTTCTTCTGAAATTCTCTTCTGTGTATTTTTAAAATGTCTTCACTGGTCTACTTTTTATTTTGCCATCACTTTTGTCCTTTCTTCTTTAGCCCCACATCCACCTACCTTCTGACTGATAGAAATCAAGAGAAAAAAGAGATAAACCTTCATAACAAATAAATATAATTAAGAAAAAAAAGAATCTATATAATGGCCATGTCCAAAAATGCATGTCTCTGTCTGCACTTTGTGTTCCTCACCTCTCTATCAGGAGGTGGGTAGCATCATAGGACCTCTAGAGAAATGACTGGCTATTATATTGATCAGAGTTATTGTTGTTTTTAATGTTACATATATTTTATTAGTGATTTTCCTCATTCTGCTGATTTCTTTCTGTTCATATGACTCCTCTTAAATTTGTCTAAATCCATTCCCTTTTTATTACTAAGAGTGTAATGACATTCAATTGCATTAATATACAAATTGTTTTCAGCCCTTCCCATACTTATTGACAATTTCTTGGTTTGTAGTTCTTTCCTACCACAAAACAAAGTGTAGCTATCAATATTTTTGTACATTTCCTCTTTTTTTTTTTGCATTTCTTTTTTGTATATAGAGGTCTTTAAAAGATATCACTTCAAAGGGTATACACAGTTTAGTGACCTTTAAGGTATAATTCCAAATTGCTTTCCAGAATGGCATTACCAATTCACAGTCTTACCAACATTGCCTTCATATGCCTGTCCCCCCATATCTGATCCCAGATTTGTCATTTTCCCTTTTTGTCAGAAGTTGGTGAAAAAGAACTTTTGATCAATAATTGTGATATAAAATTGAAGTGGTTTTCTTCTACTCAACTGTTCATTATTTATGATTTCTTTGGTAAGTGTCCATTTGGGTTTATACATTAGTTTGTGGTCCCTGAACCAATTTCTATTTTAATTGTATTATGGTCTATAAAGAATTATTGGGGCTTAGATTCTTATAATCTAGCCAACAGATTACTAATGTTCAGACTTCTTAAGAGTCTGCCCAATATGACAGATGTTCTAATAAACCTTGTCTTTGGCTGAAAGAAGAATTGGGTCGATTTCTTTCGGGCAGGACCCGAGTGTTGTGATTTGGGGGTCACAGCACCCATGAACCCCTAAAACATATCATTTTGGTGGCCCGTAGTGGGAAACTGCCTAACCACCAGTTCTTTTCCAGCCAAGTCTGGAAGGTATGTAAGCCTCCTCCCTCCCCTTCTTTCTTGCTCTGCAGTTGGGGTCACTCTCCAAGCACCAAGGCTTGGAGGAGATTTTCTGGCAGACAGTTACGAGGCTGTCTAGCACTGGGCCTGATGGTCTCAGGCTCTCGATCCACTGGGTCAGTTCAAGGCCATGGACCTGGGTACAACTTCCGCAGCATAGAGAACAAGGACGGATGCCCTATCCAGAAGTGTATCTGTTAATTCCCTTGGCACTAGGGA
Source organism: Vombatus ursinus (assembly GCF_900497805.2). NCBI lineage: Eukaryota > Metazoa > Chordata > Mammalia > Diprotodontia > Vombatidae > Vombatus > Vombatus ursinus. Next base: position 15,040,323 of record NW_020954576.1, read on the forward strand.
ATTGGGGAAAACTGCAGTTGCTTTTTGGTTCCCTGAGGTTTACTTACTCCCTTCCCTCTGCACCTCTGAATCCTCCTTTGTGGAGATTGCAGGGAAAGTTAGAACAGCTAAAAATATCTTGGCAGATTCTGGAGGTTTTGTGATTGATCATTAAGGGCCCTATCTGGGCCCTGCAGTGTTTTCTGTCAGATTTGTGTCTTCCAGACTACAGGCCATTCACCTACAGTTGGTTTTTGAATGTTGTAAATAACAGATTGTAGGGTTTTGTTTCTTATCCAATCTGTCACTCTTTAATTTTATTGGATTGTTTAATCCATTCAATGATCAATTTTGAAACACCTGTACAACCCTGGTCACTCCTTTCTCCTACTCCCTTCCCTTGAGTCAAGAGGTATCTGTTAACCCCTCTCATAGGAGAAGAGAGTTTCACCCTTTACCTCTCAGCTACAGCATGGGTCCCACTGGCAATGGCCTTGGGCTCTGGGGCAACCTTTGCCAGGAAGCATCACCCAGGTTCAGCACATCCTGTTCAAGGTAAAGAAGCTAGCCTCCAAACTTGGGTAAGCACGCTTTTTTAAATTTGTAGTTTTAACTGTTAATGGTGAGATGTTGATTCTCTGTGTAATTTGGAGGTGCATTTAACAAAACTGAAGTTACCTGACTGGTAATGGGTTTGTTTCAAGTTTCAAACTGGTGAACTTTATGCATCACTTATGTCAAGCAACTTTTCATTATTTGGTTATCACTAAAATAATTTAGCTATTGTTGCTTGTTTTAATGTGTAAACTAGCCAAAAAGTTCATTCGGGCTATGTATGGCTCGCTGAAAATTTGCAAGTGTATAGAAATCTCTAATGATTGACTTTTTACACAAGGACAAATTTAAGTTTGAGATGTAAATCCTGGAAGAGTTTGTCCTAAGCTGTGATTAGTAAAACTTGCTGTTTGAAGTAAAAGCTCATGGGATTGTATTTTGAGTTGTCTGATGGGTCATGATCCATCCATAATCAATAATCTACCATCTTGAGAGAAATGCCACAAGCTACTCAGAGAAGGTGATATTGATGGGAAGTCAGCATTGGGAAAAGCTGAGAGGATAATTTTAGCCTCAGTCTAAGATAGGATCCTCCTGGCTCAGTTTCCCCATTATGTTCCTTTGAAAGGGAATGTTACCCACCTGGCTATTCCTGAGTGGCTATGAGGTGGATTTGATACTGCATGGTTGGAAAACTGAATTATCTGAATCCAAACAGAGCTAAGGATATTTTATCCTCTCAAAATTGGGCCCTAAATCTAGTCCCTGCTTTCTATCTGGGCCCTGCAGCCTTTTTTGTCAGATTTGTGTCTTCCAGACTACAGGCCATTCACCTACAGTTGGTAACAGTGAGTACCAGCCAACGTCCCCACATCGTTCCCTGGATGCAGCCTGTCTTCGGTTCCAGTCAACCTCTTTGGGGCTCCCTTGAGGCAGGGACAGCTCTATGCCCCTTGCCAGCAGGAAGCAGTTTCAGAAACTGAGACCTTCACCCCTTACTCCAAAAGAATTTGGGTCCCATTTGTTTGAGGGGGGAATGATGGGGTTGGGATCTGGGCCCCAGAAAGGAAAAACCCTGGCCTTTCCCATATGGCCAAATCTCTGGCATTCCCCTGAGGCTATAATCCCATCAACTGACCTTTCATTGTGGACCTTCCTATGGCCCCAGGCCATTTCTCCTTTCTCCATTCTCCCTTGGCCATGTGGTTCAGGTCTCTGGAATTCTATTACCTCATAGACTACTTGGCCACTCCTAGATCCCTCCCATAGTCTTTCTGTATATAAGGTCCATCTTGTCTCCATTAAGATGCTTAGATTCTTATAATTTAGCCAATAGTTTACTAATGTTCAGACTTTTTAAGAGTCTGCCCAATATGACGGATGTTCTAATAAACCTTGTCTTTGATGAAAAAAAAAATTATTGGTTTACAATATCTCTGTGTCCTAGTACATGAACAGATTTTTTTTCCCTAAAAGTGACATATGGTACTGAGAATATGTATATTCTCTTGCTGTCCCATTTATGAGAGGCCATAAGTCTTTTAAATCTAGTTTTCCAGCAATTTGTTAGTTCTATATTTTCCCTTTTGCTCCTTTTGTTAACTTTATTCAAAAATGAAAGAAGGATATTTAGGTATCCTGTCACTTTTGTGTTCCTGTCTATGTCCTCTTGTACCTCACACATAATGTTTCTTTTATGCATGTGAATGCTAAGACATGTGGAGAATTTAAGTTTGCTATGGATATTATCTTTTTTGTCTATTATTCCATTCATTTTAATGTAGTTGTCTTCTTTATGCCCTTTTCATTTTTAATGTTTGTTTTTGCTTTGTCAGATAAGATGATTGCAACTCCTGATTTTTGTTTCAGTTGATGCATAATAATCTTTTTTTTTTCCCAACACCTCAGTTTTATTTTGTGAATGTCTTTGGTTTTTGAATGTTGTAAATAACAGATTGTAGGGTTTTGTTTCTTATCCAATCTGTAACTCTTTAATTTTATTGGATTGTTTAATCCATTCACATTTAAAGTAAATATATTATTTAGCTTTATATTTTCTACCACATATCTCTACTATTTTCCCCAAGTTATGATTTTCCCCTGTTCTGCTATAAATACAGTTTTATGTTTCTCCAGGCACTTTAATTTAATATATTAAGGTGGTTCTATTCCCACTGGCTCTCTTCTCCTCACCCCTGATCCCTTCCTTTCATCTGTTACCCCTTTCCTTTTGGAGATTTGCTTATTAGTTCCTTTTTTACTCATCATTTTATATGATTATATAATTATTTTTCTCCTCCCCTTTCCCCCTCTCACTCAAGTAGATTCCCTCTTTCTCTTCTTGCCTTCAACTAGTCCTTTTCATTATTTAAAAAAAATTGTGTGCCTTTCCAAAAAAAAAAAAGTTTCTCTCCCTCTCTTCATTTCTCATCCTCTTATTTGTCTACTCTAAAACCCTTTTCTCTGATTCAAGAACCTTATTATTATCTGGTCTCTCTTTTTTCTCCATATTCTTCACGTACTCAAAGCTTCCAGGGTATCCATTCTCAGCTGTCCCCTCTAAATGGTTTCTGCCACTATCTTGAAGAGTCTGCCCCATGGATTTCCCTTTTCCATTTTTCCTCATTATCAGAATAATGCCAATTATTGCAGGTGTCAGAGGGGACACTGCCCCCCTGTTATAAGTCTGTGTCATATCATTTGGTCTGCTACAACAGTCTTGCTGCATGTAGCATATCAACTGAGAAGAGCTACTGTGTGAACTCAATGTCCATGTGTTTTACGTTCATGGATTTGGGGTATTTTAACCTTCTTTTGGATTCTGGTGTCCTAGACCATGGACTTATGTCCTCACCCCTGTCTACATCTTAGATAGTCTCTTCACTTTTGAATCTGTCCTCTACAGCTGGTAAAGTGATTTTACAAAAGCACAACTCTAACAGTCTTACTTTTCTGTTTGATAAACTCCAATATGGTTCCCAATTGGCTGTATGATCCAGATTCCAAATGTAGATGCCTCTGCTTAGCATTTAAAGTTTTTTATAACCTAGCTGCAAACTACCTTTCCAGGCTTATGCATTACTTCCTATCCAAGAATATTCTAGTGAAATTATACATCTTGCTTTTCTTTGTATCCATCTCTGTCTTTATAAAGACAGATTGCACCATGCTTTGAATGTTCTCCCTTTTTACTTTTACCTCTCAAAATATATAATTTCCTTTAATATTCAGCTCAAACACCACCTTCTAAATGAAATATTTCCCATTTCTGACTTCCCAGCTTCTAATGTCTTTACCAAACAAAGGAAAAATTACCTGTTAATTGTTTTTCTATGTGGTGTTGCGTATATTTATATATTCTTAACCTGAATGATATAAGGTAATTGAGAACAGGGATTTTTTTTTTATTTCTTTGTACTTCAAGTTCCTAGCAGTATGCCTATCTTAGGATAAGGTTTCAACAAACATTTATTGATTGATTGATTGAAACATTTAGGACAAAAAGTTTAAATATCAGTGTCTAGCAGTAGAATGGATTGCCTGGGGTGAGAATAGGGTGGGGGTAATATGTTTCCCTTTGTTGTAAGTGTTCAAGCCGCAACTGAATTACCACTTGCTGGCTGTTTGAAGAAGATACTTTTTTTGAACATAGACTAGATTGTATAGCCATTGAGGTGCCTTTCACCTCTGAAATTCTGTTACTTCAATGAAGTTTAAGTATAATATCTCCAAATTCTCCTCATTTCTTTTTACTTTCCATTTCTATTCCAACCTCCCAGACTGAATCCACCCTTGTGACAGAGATAAACAGTTAAGAAACATCCTGTACAGAAACCTTTTCTGATAATACTCTTTGCTGATAATTTTCTAGCCCTTTCCAATGAGGGAGCAGGTTTGCTTCATTATCTCTTCTTTAGCACCATCTTCCCCCCCACACACACACACACACATACACAACTCAAAGTTCATCTTCCTTTTTTTTTTTTCAGCCAAAGACAAGGTTTATTAGAACATCTGTCATATTGGGCAGGCTCTTAAGGAGTCTGAACATTAGTAAGCTTTTGGCTAGATTATGAGAATGAGAGCATCTTAATGGAGACAAGGTAGACTTTATATGCAGAAAGACTGTGGGAGGGACGTAGGAGTGGCCAGTAAGCTGGGGTGAACAGAAGTCCTGGGACCTGGACCTCTTGGTCAGGGGAAAATGGAGCCCAGCTAGGATTAAGGGTGGGAAATGGCTGGGAGCCATACATAGGGAGGTAAAACAAAGGAAGGCCAGGCTAGATTAACAGAATTGAGAGATTGGGTATAGCCACAATAGAAGGCCAGTTGATGGGATTATAACCTCAGGGGAATGCCAGAGATTTGGCCAAGTGGATTTTTCCTTTCTGGGGTCTAGATCCCAACCCCATCATTCCCTGCTCAAACAAATGGGACCCAAATTCTTTTGGAGTAAGGGGTGAAGGTCTCAGCTTCTGAAACTGCTTCCTGCTGGCAAGGGGCTTAGAGCTGTCCCTGCCTCAAGGGAGCCCCAAAGAGGTTGACTGGAACCAAGCACAGGCTGTATCCAGGGAATGGTGTGGGGACATTGGCTGGTACTCATTGTTACCAACTGTAGGTGAATGGCCTGTAGTCTGGAAGACACAAATCTGACAGAAAAGACTGCAGGGCCCAGATAGAAAGCAGGGACTAGATTTAGGGCCCAATTTTGAGAGGATAAAATATCCTTAGCTCTGTTTGGATTCAGATAATTCAGTTTTCCAATCATGCAGTATCAAATTCACCTTATAGCCACTCAGGAATAGCCAGGTGGGTAACATTCCCTTTCAAAGGAACATAATGGGGAAACTGAGCCAGGAGGATCCTATCTTAGACTGAGGCTAAAATTATCCTCTCAGCTTTTCCCAATGATGACTTCCCACCAGTATCACCTTCTCTGAGTAGCTTGTGGCATTTCTCTCAAGATGGTAGATTATTGATTATGGATGGATCATGACCCATCAGACAACTCAAAATACAATCCCATGAGCTTTTACCTCAAACAGCAAGTTTTACTAATCACAGCTTAGGAAAAACTTTTCCAGGACTTATATCTCAAACTTAAATTTGTCCTAGTGTAAAAAGCCAATCATTAGAGATTTCTATGCACTTGAAAATTTTCAGCGAGCCATACATAACCTGAACAAACTTCTTGGCTAGTTTACACATTAAAACAAGCAACAATAGCTAAATTATTTTAGTGATAACCAAATAATGAAAAGTTGCTTGACATAAGTGATGCATAAAGTTCACCAGTTTGAAACTTGAAACAAACCTATTACTAATCAGGTGACTTCAGTTTTGTTAAATGTACTTCCAAATTACTTTTACACAGAGAATCAACATCTCATCATTAACAGTTAAAACTACAAATTTAAAAAAGCGTGCTTACCCAAGTTTGGAGGCTAGCTTCATTACCTTGAGCAGGAAGTGCTGAACCTGGCTGATGCTTCCAGACAAAAGTTGCCCTAGGGCCCTAGGCCATTTCCAGGGGGGCCCACACTGTACCTTCCCACCTCCTTCCTTTCCCAGGTGGGGGAGGGTGAAATCAAAGGTGAGGGGTAAAGGGTGAAACTCTCTTCTCCTATGAGAGGGATCAACAGATACCCATTTGAGTCAAGGGATGGGAAGTGACCAGGGTTGTACAGGTGTTTCAAAACTCCTTAATGATGAATCACAAAACGTCTAGAATATGCCAAGATATTTTTAGGTGTTCTAACTTTCCCTGTAACCTCCACAAAGGAGGATTCAGAGGTGCAGAGGGAAGGGAGTACATAAGCCTCAGGTAACCAAAAAGCAACTGTGGTTTTCCCCAATTCCCTAGCACCAAGGGAATTAACAGAATTGAGCGTAGACTTCCAGATAGGGTGTCTATCCTTGTCCTCTATGCTGTGGAAGGTGTACCCAGGTCCATGGCCTTGAACCAACCCAGTGGACCAAGAGCCTGAGAGCATCAGGCCAAGTGAGAGACAGCCTCATAACTGTCTGTCCAAAAAGCACCTCCAAGCCTTGGTTCTTGGAGAGTGACCCCAACTGCAGAGCAAGAAAGGAGGGAGGGGAGGCTTACATACCTTCCAGTCTTGACTGGAGAAGAACTTGGCTTTAGGCAGTTTCCCCATATGGTCCACCAAAATGATGTGGTTTAGAGGTTCAAATCACAACATGTGGGTCCTGCCCAAAAGAATTTGACCCAAGCCTTCTTTCAGCTAAAGACAAGTTTTATTAGAACATCAGTCATATTGGGCAGACTCTTAAGGAGTCTGAACATTAGTAAGGTATTGGCTAGATTATAAGAATCTGAGCCTCATCTTCCTTTTAAAGACCTTTTGTGATCTATTAGTTGTTGTATATATTGTTTTCTTGATTCTACTTAATTAATTTAGCATCAGTTCATCCTAATATTTCCATATTTCTTATATTTTCATTTACTGCTCCAACAGGATATTTCGTAACAGTCATATACCAAAATATTGTAGGCAGTCCCCAAGTGATGGAAAGACACTTTGTTTCTAAGTATTTGTTATTAACAAAGAATGGTACTATGTGGTATATCTTGGAATTTTATTTTTATCTTTGGTAATCTTGGGGTGTGAATAGTGGAGCTGATGGATCAAAATGAATATTTAATCTTTCAATTACATAATTTCAAGTGGAAATTCAAAACATTTGGATCATTTAATAGCTCATCCAACAGAGTATTATCTGAGTGATTATCTTTCCATTGCCCCTCCAACATAGATTGGTTCTATCTTTTCTTATCTTCATCAATTTGCGTGGAAAAAGATGAAACTTTGGAGATGTTTTAATTTCTATTTCTCTTGCTTTTAGAAATTTGGAGCATTTTGTCATGTGATCATTTCTAGTTTGCTAATCTTTTCAATGGCTAGCTCTTGATATTATATATTTTGGTTAATTTTCTGAATATTTGGAATATTAGAATTTTATTAGTGATATTTGATGCAAATATGTTACCATTTTTCCTCTAATCTTTTAATTCTCCCTGCATTGATATTATTCATGCAAAATATTATTAAATTTATATACACAAATTTTCAATTTTATCTTTTATCATCTATTTTATCTCTTATTTGTTTAACAAATAATCCCTCTTGCCAGAGATGTTAAATCAATTTGATACCCCCAATGCTCTATTTTCTAGAGTAAGGCTTTAAAAAATTCTCTTGATGTTAAGAGGCATCCTCAAGATTTAAGAGGTTGGCATATTTTTCACTTTTTAAATTTTAGGATTTACTTTGGTAGAGCTGCAATTTCATTGATGTATGTACCCCCTCTACTAGTGCAGTTCACATCTATCTATAATTTCTCTTCTTAAAAAAAAAGAAACATATTTTAACAAAGGCCTGACATACATATTCAACAAGTTAGAGTAAGTGGTATAAATTAGATTTTACATCTAAATATGCATAGAAAAAAGTTAATATAACAATTATGTATAAGAGGACTTTTAGCTCTTTAGTTTTGAAGAATCTCCTTTGTAAGTCTTACAAAAAGAAAGTCTGCAACTTTCTGTATCTTCAGGGCAAAACACAACAACACATCAAATCTAATCAATATAGTTTCCTGCCTAACTACTGTATCCTAGACACTTCCCATTTCTTCCTTTTAAAGGTACAAAAGCTTTTTATCATTGCAGCAGGAGTAAAACTCCCTTAGGAGGAGAAATACTCACCCTGTCCTTGACAATGTCCTTGATTTTGACATGGATATTGTTTTCTTAAACTAATGCTGTTCTCAGTGGGAATGCTATATTAAATTTTCTTCCTAAGTATTAATTCCAACAATGAAATTACCGAGTTATATGTTAACCCTCATATTCTGGATTTGTTGTGTCATGTTCTAGACAGCAGGAATGAAATGCTATATTAAATTTTCTTCCTAAGTATCAGGAACAACAATGAAATTACTGAATGCTATGTTAACCCTTAAACATTGGATTTGTTGAGTCATGTTCTAGAGGGCAGAAACAGAAGATAAAACAAGTATCATGCTTACATATGTCATCATGTCCATTCCCAATTTTTCCCCACATTCTGCATTTCCCACATTCCTGCCTTAAACTTAGTACCTAAAAAATATTGAGCCGTGATTACTTTTCGCCATCTTGTGAGCCTTTATCCACTAAGTTCTGAAATAGTTCTGTCTATAGGCAGGGAATATGGACTAAATGAGGCTTTCATTTCTTTTATAACTAGCCAGGAAAAAAACAAGTTTAAAATCTACAATGGATAGAGCACTGGCCCTGGATTCAGGAGGACCTGAGTTCAAATCCAGCCTCAGACACATAACCCTTACAAACTGTGTGACCCTGGGCAAGTCACTTAACCCCATTGCCCAGCCAAAAAAAAAAAGAAGGAAAAAAAAAGATCTAAAAGATATTTTCAATTAAAGCATCTCATAAGTATTTGTTGACTGTGTCAAAAGGAAAATCTGAATTTAAAACTTTACACATTTAGAATTCCTAAGGTCACTTAATCCAAACATAAGGAATTGTATTTTATAGAATACAATAACATATTTTATAATGAGTTAATTTACAGGTGAAGAAACCAGACCAGAAAAGTTGTTACTTGCCCAGGGTTATCCAATTAGCAAGTGGTAGATTCAAAATTAAATTATAGTCACTGACTACACACCTGTAAATTTTTCCCACTACACTAAAATAAGTTTGTTGACACAGGTGATGCTAGAATGTACATCTAAATATGTATCTTGGACCACTCACAGTCACAATAGGCAGAAAATATGCATTTGAACACTTCCTTCATGCTAAGATTGGTCATTTTGTTGCTTCTATACTAAGGATTAGCCACTGAAAGTTACCATCTGTCTATATAAATATCACTTGTGTTCATTTTAGCACCAAATTTCAGCATAATATTCACAGTTAAAGGTTAGAATAGGGATTGGATCTATGACTTCATTAGAATAGAGAACTTACAAGTGATACTTTTTTCCTTTCCCATTAAAAGTCTATAACTTGTCATCTTAGAGAGTCACCTAGGTTACTGCTTGGCTAAATGATTTTTCCAGGGTTACCCAGTTAGTGTGTATCAGAAATGAAACTTGACCCTAAGTTTTCCAGGCTTCAAGACTAGCTCTCCAGCCACTATGCTTTGCTGCATAATTTATTATGTAGATATAGACAACAAACACAATTTTTATTCTATTACATTTTCAACTCAGAATCTGTCAGTTCACACCATAGTTCAAATAAGCATCTTTTCTGAGGAGTTTTTGCCAAATATAATCTCTTTGGTGCATACTAAAAATAGCCCTTCAGTGAATCTTAAAAATATCATTTTGATATTTGGAGAGGTAGGAGTTTGGAAAGGAGGGGGTGATTTTGTGTGTATGATAATTTAATTTTTGATATTACATAAATTAACAAAATTATTAATTGGGTTATGGGAGGCACATTTTTTTCACCCAAACTACATATCTGAAACAACTTGAAAGTATAATTAAGAAAATGAATAGTTAATTTTGAAGTTAAGTTTATTTTTACATATCTGGGCTTTTGTTTCTAAGACAGTGATTTCCTCAATGATGTTATTGAAATAAAAGTACTATGGCATTTTCAGAGGATTGGTACTTTCTTTTTACTTCTCCTTCTATTTCATTCCCTAGTTCCAAAATCTGTACTTTTTAATCATACACTGAGTTTGTAATTGGAGTACTGTTGTATGCAAAATTATTGTTGTTGGACACTCATATCGGCAACTATTTAAATAGCAGTAGGATGTGATTTGCATTAGTAGAGGGAATAGCCACATCAATAAAATCACATCTTTGAATGCATTTTAACTTTCAAAATTGTTATAATATTAAATTGTGATATTAATTATTTTGGGGAGCATGTTATATCAGGTTATAATGAGGCTATCAAGTCAATTAGTTTATTATGGTGGTATCTCATTATAATTCTAACCAGTCAGTTTATTCTCTGGGACGTGTTATATGTAGAAGTGTATTGTGCTCAAATCCTTCTGGTACTTATAATAATAAACTCCCTTGGATGAGAGCCAAAACCAACTATAACAGGTTGTTTTATAACAAGACTTCAGTGTGTTTGTCGAGACATTATTTAGGTTGTGAAAATTAAAAAAAGGAACTTACACAAAAAGTGTATTGGAGACAAAGCTTTGTTGACTCAGAGACACAGCATGAAAACAACAGTCTATAAATTTTACATCACTCTGGGTTACAAAGGACTAGTGTTTTTGACCCATTGTGTCAAAGTTACCAGCTTAATTTTGTGACTATAAAAAATATAGATGAACAAAAAAAAATTAACAGTAAAAACTGTTTCACAATATTATATCAACTAGAACTCCATTACTGGCTCTTTCATATATCTAAAGAAGATTGTTCTAGATTATGAGTCACAAAATCCTAACACCCTTGAGTATGAAGCATAGTAAAAAGGGAAAAGTCTAATTTCAGAAATGAGACTTAAAATTTCATTTGTGCTTACAGATGCAAAATCTGAGGGGGTACAGCAAAATTATTATTTTTAAAGGTAATTGGTATAGAGTTTCAGAAAAGAATACTGTTTTCCTTTAAAAACTTAATGCAAGTGAGCCAGAGAATGCACAGAAGCTTAGCAGGATGTTGAAGTGGTTACTTAGCTTATATTAATGAAATATTTCAAAGCTTTTAAAAAAGAATAACATACTAATAAAGATGGCAGAGATGAGTTTATTGAGAGCAATAAAAAGCAAGAGAAAGCTTATTAAGTATTTAATTCAGTAATTAATACTGTAGAAAATGTCTATTGAATTACACAAGGCATCATGCTGCTATACATTCTGCACAACACTTCTGTGAGAGAAAAAAAATGTGTCTAGAAATGAAGGTGGAAGGAGGAAACTATTTAATATGGAATATCAGAACAGGAAAGTGATATAGAGGTCACCTAGACCTGAGGTCCTTGAACTTTTTTTTAATAATATTTTGATATCTATTTCAACATAATTGGTTTCCTTTAGAGATTTTCCGTGATAATTTATAAAACCTAAATTATTTTCTCCTAGGCTTTCTTTTTGCCATGACCCTTCTTCTGCTTGCTCATGAAAACATGCCTCTATTACTATAATATTGGCTCAAAATGAATAGAATCAACACAGCACACTTGTAATAAGAAAAATCATCATGATGCATTCCAAAATCCAATTATAAACTGTAGATCCTTAGAATCAGAGTCATAAATTATCTAATCTGATTCCCTGCCAAACAAACATATAAGAATCCTAACAAGTGAGGATCCAATCTCTACTTGCACTCATCTATTGATGATAAACCGAATACTTCAAAATCTAGTCCTTTCTATTGCGGGACACTTTCCTTTGCCTTTCTTGATGTTTTTTTATTTAAAACACATTATTGCAATGTGATTTCTATGATACCGATTTAGCAAGAATTTCACCTAATGATACTGGAAATCATCATATTGGAATAATGATGTATCCAGTATAACTTTCTTCAAACTGGCCTTTCCCTGATACTTCACTAAAACTGATAAGAATATTTTTTCTTAATAGAAGATAATTATATTCCTTTTAAATTAAGGCCATAATATCTGAGAATACTGAAGTAGACATGAAATTATTCATTTGAATTAAAGTCTATTATTTTTCTTTTGATCTTCCCTATTTCTATAGACAGGGAACTTGACATCAATAAAATCTCAAATCAACAATATATCTGTCACCAGTGTGGTTGGTTTTCTACTTCAAGAGGCTTAATGAAGATGTCACTAATTAAATCTTATTTTAATACTAGTCAAAATGTTATGTAAACTTTAAAGTTCTAATAGTTAACTTTTATTCTTTAGGGATAAGAACTGGAACTGGGATTTAATTGGTATCAGGTACTCCTCAATTTCCCTCAAGTCATCAGATAATATTCATCTGATCTATACGCTTTTATAACCATAGTCAACTGAGTGCCTTCATTTTGATCTATTGAATGTAATGTCTTTCCATTGGAAGGTCAAATACTGAAGCTGAAGCTTAAATATTTTGGCCACATAATAACAAGGCAAGACTCATTAGGAAAGACTCTGATATTGGGAAAGATTGAAGGCAGAAAGAAGTAGCAGATGGAAGAGGATGAGATGAATAGATAATGTCATGGAAGCAACAAACATGAGCTTGGACAAACTTTGGGAGATAGTGGAGGACAGAAGGCTTAGGGTGTGCTATGGTCCATAGGGTCAAGAAGAGTCAGACACAACTGAGTAAAATGTCTTTCCAAACTCATTACTTATCAGAGAAGCTGTATAGGAAAGATTAATTGGCCTTGCAATTAGAAGCAATAGAGAATTTTAAGTGGAACAGCACAAGAATAAGAACAGTTATTCACTAAACATTTTAGTTTATTGATATGTGTTTTGGCTGTCCTAAGGAAGGGATTGTACCTTTGTTAAATTGTTTCTAACTATAAGGAATTAGTTGCATATTGCTGATGATTTTTCAAATGAAAATATTAAAATAATCAGAATGGCAGATATGGTTTAATATGATAATAAAATTTGAATCAGTTGTCATTCTCAGTATTTGAAAATAGAAGCATTATGCTTTATTTTGTGTTTTTTTCCTTCTAGACCTCTATTTTTAAACATTCTCATGTAGTTATAATTCAAGGAGCTAAACAGAAGAATGTGATATATTGCTAGGTTAGTTATGTTCAACAGAGGTGGTTTATTTTACCATTTCAAAAGGGCTTCATACATTAAAGACAGTTTTAGAATTAGAAAGAATCCCAAAGGTCATTTAATCTAAATTGTACCTTAGTCTATCAATCAATAACAATTTGTTAAGTGAAAGGCAGTATTCCCCATTCCCCCATCCCCAACCCCATCCAAAAAGTGATCCTTTCTTTCAAGAAATTACATTCAAATTAGTGAAACAACATGCAAATATGTATGCATATACAAGATATTTACAGAATATATGAAGCAAATCTAGAGAAAGGCATCATCACCTGGGGTGTTGGAATGAGAAAGTGCCTCCTTTAAGGCATTGTGTTAAAGCACTTTAAAAATATTATCTCATTTGATCTGAGACTTTAAGGAAGTCAGAGAAATTAAGAAGCAGAAGCAAGAAGGGAGAACATTTCAGGCATGGAGACAACCAAGGCAAAGGCATAAAAATGGTATTGAAAGAACTGCAAGCTTCAGAAAAACCTGGAAAGACTTGTATGGTCTGATGCTGAGTGAAGTGAGCAGAACCAGGAGAATATTGTAGCCAAATTGTGTGATGACTAATATTGATAGACTTAACACTTCTCAGCAATACAAAAATCTAAGACATCTCCAAAGTCCTCATGATGGAAAATGCTATCCACACCCAAAGAAAGAACTATGGAGTTTGAATGCAGATCAAAGCATACTATTTGCTATGTTTTTTTTCTTCTGTTGTGTTATGTTTGCTCTTTGTGGTGGTTCCTGCTATTGGTTCTAATTCTTCCTTACAACATGACTAATGTGAAAATATGTTTTATAGGAATATATATGTATAGCCTATATCAGACTGCATGCCATCTTAGGGAGGGAGGTGGAAAAGGAGACTCAAAAGCTTATGGAAGTGATTGCTGATAAAGCAAAATAAATTAATAAAAAAAAACAAAACAAACAAAAAAGAAAGAACTGCAAGAAGGCCAGGTATAGCTAAATTGAAGAGTGTGTAGACAGGGATTAAAATGTAAGACAGCTGGAGAAGGAAGAAGAAGCCTGGTTTTGAAGAGCTTTAAATTCCAAATAGAATAATTTATACGTGATCCTCAAGGAAATAGGAAGCCACTGGAGTTGTTGAATGGGGAAGGAGTCTAGAGAGCAATGACATGATCAGATTTGCATTTGAGAAAAAAAAAATTATCCTGGCAGCTGAGTGGTTGATGGTTGGGAATGGAGTTAGATTTGAGATATGGATACTTGCTTAAAAGTACCTGAAGTAGACAAGATGTGATGAAGACCTGAACTAGGATGACTAAAGCATACTAGAAAAATGATCATTGCTTAAAAACCTCCAATAAGTAAGAGAAACCTCATTAATTCATGAAAAAACTTATTATACTTTGTATAGTTGGCTTAGGATGTTTCCTTTTTTTCCCCTCTTCAGTCAAGCCTAAATTTGCCTCATAATAACTTCTGTCCATTGCTCTTAGTGTAATGTATGAACTTTAAAAGTTTATATGTAGTTTATACAACCATTGTGTAAGCACTGGGGATACAGATACAAAAATAAGAGATACAACAAGTGAGACGATTTCTACTCTCAAGGAGTTCATATTTGAATGGGGGAGATAATACGTATAGAAGAGTGGTAGCCATGGAAAGGGGTTTTTGGTTTGGTAAATGACTGCTATGGAGCCATAGGGGAGTTGATTGATAAATGCTGAACATTAACAGTGGTCATATTTTTTATCACATTTCCATAACTGGAAAATGGGGGTGTGGAGGATTCTGGAGATAGCAGGGCTGATGGACACAAGATTTACAAAGGGATGCAATTGGTATTTCTCCTTTGTTATGCTGTTGCTAACAACAAGTAGTTAATTACATATTACCATTGATTTTTTTTAAATTTCTGCTAAATGGAGATGAGTAGAATAAATATAAGACCTTTTCCATAACACATTAATTCTGTGAAAATAGTTGACTTTTTTCTGCTTTAAAAAACACTAAATTTTTCAATATCTTCTCACATGGCAAGATTTAAGTTCATTCCCCATTATGGTAATGCACTAGACAATCTCCAGCTGGTCAATGTCCTTTCTAAAATGCAGTCACTAGAACCAAACATAATACTCATTATGTGGTCTGATGAAAGCAGAGTCCCATGGGATTATTACCTCTATCTTCCTTGACCCAATGCTCTTAAAGCAGTCTAAGATTATATTGCCTTTCTTTGCTACCATATTGCCATGTTGACTCATATCAAACTAATGAGCCATTAAACCCCAAGGTAGGTTTTATTTTTTTGGAAGGGGGGAGGCAATGAGGGTTAAGTGACTTGCCCAGGGTCACACAACTAGTAAGTGTGAGACCAGATGTGAACTTAGGTCCTTCTGACTCTAGGGCCAATGCTTTATCTACTGTGCCACCTAGCTGCCCCCCCCCCCAAGTAATTTTTGGAAGAAATTACTGCCAAGCCATGTTGCTCCTGTCTTGTACTTGTGAATTTATTCTTTAATTAAAGTATAACACTTCACAATTATTACTGATAAATTGCATCTTATTTGATTTATAGGCTATTGATACCTGTTTGGACCATGTGTTAAACTGTGTTATCAGTTCTTCTATACTTCATTTTATTTGCAAATCCGATAACAATGCCACCTCTTCTTTATTTTTACTAATATTTTATTTTCCCCTATTACATGTTGAAACAATTTTTTAACATTTTCCCCCCCATTGCCTCTTTCTGCAAATCATTAATGACAACATTAAATCAGGTTCCTGGGCCACTCTATTACAGACTTCCTTCTAAACTGACATCAATCTCTTAAAGACTATACTTTGGGTTGAATCATGCAGCTAGATACAAATCTACTTAATTTTGGTCTCATCTAGTCCACAATTCTATATCCCTGCCCCTCCCCCCACCCCTGTGCCTTCCCAAGAGAGATAACATAAAATACTTAATCAGCTGCTTGTGTTAAAACCTAGGTAAAATATACCTGTAGAATTCCCTGGAACTACCAGTTTAGTAATCCTGTAAGCATAGAAGAAGGAAATAAATTTAATCCATCATAACTTTTTTTTCCCCTCAGAAATCAAAGTCAAGCTTAATAGCTTGTACCAAATCCATTGTTTTCCTTTTTTTATTCTTTTTCTCTTTTTTTATTTATATCACCAAATATTTTGCACTTGCATTCTTAAAAATGTTTAACATTCTTTTTTATATTTTTTTCTTTATCTTCCCCTCCCCTTCTCTTATCTCCTTCCCCTTCTATTTTCCTGTAGGACAAGATAGATTTCTATATACCATTGCCTGTATATCTTATTTCCCAGTTGCATGTGAAAACAGTTTTTAACGTGTTTTTAAAACTTTTGGTTCCAAATTTTCTCCCTTTCTCCCTCCCCACCCACCCTCATTGAGAAAGTAAACAACTCAATACAGGTTATATATGTGTAGTCATGCAAAACACTTCCATAATAGTCATGTTGTGGAAAACTTAACTATATTTCCCTCTCTCCTATCCTAACCCCACCCTGTTTATTCTATTCTCTCCTTTCACCCTGTCCCTCCTCAAAAGTGTTTGCTTCTAATTATCCCCTGCTCCAATTTAACCTCCCTTCTATCATCCCTACTTCTCTTATCCCCTTCCCCCCATTTTCCTGTAGGGAAAGATAGATTTCCAGACCCAATTGAGTGTGTATGTTAATCCCTCCTTAAGTCAAATCCAATGAGAATAAGATTCACTCATTCCCTCTCACCTTCCCCCACTCCCCCTCCACTGTAAAAGCTTTTTCTCATCTGTTTTATGTGACAGAATTTACCCCCATTCTACATCTCCCTTTCTTCTTCTCCCAGTATAATACTCCCTTACCCCTTAATTTTATTTTTTAGATATCATCCCTTCATTTTCAACTCACCTTGTGCCTATCTATCTATCTATCTATCTATCTATCTATCTATATCTATATATCTATCTATATATATTTTTCCTCCAACTACCCTAATACTGAAGGTCTCATGAGTTACAAATATCATCTTTCCGTGTAAGAATGTAAACAGGTCAACCTTAATAAGCTCCTTATAATTTATGTTTCCTGTATACCTCTTCATGCTTCTCTTGAGTCTTGTATTTGAAAGCTGAATTTTCTATTCACCTCTGGTCTTTTCATCAAGAATGCTTTAAAGTCCTTTATTTCGCTGAATGTCCATTTTTTCCACTGAAGGATTATACTCAGTTTTGCTAGATAGATGATTCTTAGTTGTAATCCTATCTCCTTTGCCCTCCAGAATATTATATTCCAAGCCCTCCAGTCCCTTAATGTAGAAGCTGCTAAATCTTGTGTTATCCTGATTGTGTTTCCACAATACTTGAATTGTTTCTTTCTTGCTGCTTGCAATATTTTCTCCTTGACCTGGGAACTCTGGAATTTGACTACAATATTCCTAAGAGTTTTCCTTTGGGATCTCTTTCAGGAGGTGATTGGTAGATTCTTTCCATTTCTATTTTACCCTCTAGTTCTAGAATATCAGGGTATTTTTCCTTGATAATTTCTTGACAGATGATCTCCAGGATCTTTTTTTTTATCACGGCTTTCAGATAGTCCAATAATTTTTAAATGATCTCCCCTGGATCTATTTTCCAGGTCAGTTGTTTTTCCAATGAGATATTTCACATTGTCTTCTATTTTTTCATTCTTTTGGATTTGTTTTACAATGACCCAAATTCTCATAAAATCATTAGCTTCCATTTGCTCCATTCTAAATTTTAAGGAAGTATTTCTATTTATTTTATATATATATAAAAAAATATATATATATATATATTTTTGGTGAGGCAATTGTGATTAAGTGACTTGCCCAGGGTCACACAGCTAGTAGATGTTATGTGTCTGATGCCAGATTTGAACTCAGGTCCTCCTGACTTCAGGGCCAGTGCTCTATCTACTGAGCTACCTAGCTGCCCCAAGGAGGTATTTTCTTCAGTGAGCTATAGGACTTCCTTTTCCATTTGGCCAATTCTGCTTTTTAAGACATTCTTCTCCTCTGGCTTTTTGGACCTCTTTTGCCATTTGGGTTAGGCTATTTTAAGGTGTTATTTTCTTCAGTATTTTTTTGGGTCTCCTTTAGCAAGATTTTCTTGATTTTCTTGCATCCCTCTCACTTCTCTTCCCAATTTTTTTCCCTCAACTTCTCTAACTTGCTTTTCAAAATCCTTTTTGAGCTCTTCCATGGCCTGGGACTGATTCATATTTTTCTTGGAGGCTTTGGATGTAGGAGCTTTGA
Organism: Vombatus ursinus; assembly: GCF_900497805.2. NCBI lineage: Eukaryota > Metazoa > Chordata > Mammalia > Diprotodontia > Vombatidae > Vombatus > Vombatus ursinus. The sequence continues at coordinate 15,058,883 of NW_020954576.1, forward strand.
CTTTGTTGTCTTCTTTTGGTGGTATGTTTTGATCTTCTTTGTCACCAAAGAAAGATTCTATGCTCTGATTTTTTGTGGAGTTTGCTCATTTTCCCAGCCAATTACTTGTGTTTTAAACTCTTTGTTCAGGTAGAGGTCTGCTTCCAGTGTGGACAATGTACTGTCTCAAGCTTCAGGGGTTTTGTGTAGCTGTTTTTAGTGATACTTCTTGGGACCTGTAAATTTTCAGTTCTTCCAAGGTGGTATGACCAAGAACAAGGTGTTTACTCCTTTCCTGGACTGGGCTCTGGTCTATGAGTAACCAGAAGCACTCTTTTGTGACTTGGAACTGTGAGGAGGATTCCCTCTCCACCTCCACTACAAGCTCCATCATGCCAGCACTCCTCTTTGCCCCAGCACCACCACCCAGAACTGTGACCCAGATCCAACCATGGGCAAAGCATGAGATTCCTGTCTCAGCACCATCAAAGAGATCCCTGCAATCTCCCTCTTATCAGTCATTCGATTTCCCTTTTGTCTGTGGGCTAAGAGCTCTGGAAGCAGCCACTGCCTCAGGGCTATGCCCAGGCTGGGGCTGGGACCAGGCTTCTCTCTCACCTCAGTCACAGACCTTTCCTACTGACCTTCTATATTGTCTTTGGTGTTCGCGGGTTGAGATGTCTGGAAACCTCCATAACTGCCCATGATTCAGTCCCCTGAGGCCTGCTCCAGGTTCACTGAGGCTTGGTCTTTACCCGTGCACCCATGCTGAACTGTGCTCCTCTCCCAGCCTGGCACAATAGATCTTTCCAATCAACCATCCAAGTTGTCTTGGGGACAGTTAGGTGGTGCAGTGAATAGTGCTCTGCCTTTGGAGTCAGGAGGACCTGAGTTTAAATCCAGCCTCAGACACTTACTAGCTGTGTGACCTTGGGCAAGTCATTTAACCCTGATCACCTCAGTTAAAAAAAAAAAAAAAGCAAAACAAGTTGTCTTGGCCTGGGGATTTGTTTCACTCTGTCTTTTTTCTGCTGCTCTAGAATTTGTTTAGAGCCATTTTTACAGTTATCTGGAGGGGTTTGGGGTGAGAGCCCTAGGAAGTTGCTACTTTTACTCTACAATCTTAGCTCTGCCCCTCTGTTTAAAAATTTCTTTAAAAACTCTCTTTAAAAAAATTTCTTTTGAGCTCAAATTCTCTTCCTCCTTTTTACCACTCCCCACCTTTTGAGTAGGCAAGGTTTTTTTTTTTTTTTTTGGTTTTTTTGTTTTTTGTTTTTTGGTTTTTTTTTTTACCTTCATGTATAATGAATATTATCCATTTTACTTCCTCTGATCCTCGCTATCTCTTGTTTGGTCATATATTCTTCCCTTACCCAGAGATCAGAAGGTACATTTTCCATATTCCCCTAATATGCTTATATCACCCTTTTTGTCTAAATCATATACCCATTTTGACCTTATTTTAGTGTGAAGTGTGAGACATTGGTATGTGCCTTATTTCTGTCAAAATTCTTTCCAGCAAATTTTTTTTGTCAGATGGTAAATTCATGCCTTCAAACCTTGAATCTTTGGGTTTATCAAGCACTAAATTACTATGGTTATTTACTACTGTATTTCATGTACCTAATCTATTTCACTGATCAACACTTATTTGTTAGCCAGTACCAAATTGTTTTCATAACTACCATTTTGTATTATAGTTTAAAATCTGTTATTTCTAGGCTACCTTTCTTCACGTTTTTTTGATTGATTCCCTTGATGCTTTTATTCTTCCAGATGAATATTATTATTTTTTCTGGCTCCATAAAATAATGCTTTGCTAGTTTAATTGATATAACACTAAATAAGTAAATTAAATTATATAGAATTGTCATTTTTATTTTATTGATTTGGCCTACCCATGAGCAATTAATATTTCTCCAAGTGTTTAAATCTGCCTTTGTGTGAAAAAAAAATGCTTTGTAATTGTGTCATTATAATTCTTAGGGTTATCTTGGCAGGTGGACTCCCAAGTATTTTAAATTATGTGCAGTTATTTTCAGTGGAATATTTATTTTTATCTCTTGCTGCTTAGTTGATTGACACTTTATAAAAATGCAGATGATTTGTGTGGGTTTATGTTATGTCCTACAAATTTGCTAAAGTTGTAAATTGTTTCAACTATTTTTTGTTGTTGTTGATTCTCTAGGATTCTCTATGTATACCATCAAATCATCTGCAAAATGATAGTTTTGTTTCCTCATTGTCTATTTTACTCCTTCAATTTCTTTTTCTTATATTATTGTTACACCTAGTGTTTCTAGTAAAATATCAAATAATAATGTTGAAAATGGACATCCTTGCTTTACCGCTGATCTTATTAGGAATATTTCAAATTTATCCCCATTAAAGATAATGTTTGCTCTTGGTTTTAGGTAGATACTATTTATTATTTTAAAAAAGGCTCCACTTACTCCTATATTTTCTAGTGCTTTTAATAGGAATGACTGTTGTATTTTTTCAAAGGCTTTTTGCAAATACATTGATGTAGTCATGATTTTTGTTGTTATTGTTACTGATATGGTCAATTATGCTGATTATTTTCCTAATATTGGACTGGTTTTGTATTCTTTGTATAATTATCATCTGGTTATAGCATGTGACCTCTATGATCTCCTTACTAGTATTTTATTTAAAAATTTTTGCATCAATATTCATTAGGGAAATTGGTGTATATTTTTTCCCTGATTCTAAATCCCTGGTTTAAGTATCAAACTCATTTTTATGTCATTAATGACATTTGGTAGGATTCCTTCACTGATTTTTTTTTCAAATCATTTATATAATATTGGCATTAATTGTTCCTTAAATGTTTGGTAGAATTTACTTGTAAATCCATCTGGTCCTAAGGAATTTTTCTTTTTCTTTTCTTTCTTTCTTTTTTTTTTTCGGCTAGACAATGGGGTTAAGTGACTTGCCCAGGGTCACACAGCTAGTAAGTGTTATGTGTCTGAGGCCGGATTTGAACTCAGGTCCTCCTGAATACAGGGCCAGTGCTCTATCCACTATGCCACCTAGCTGCCCCTCCTAAGAAATTTTTCTAAGGGAGCTCATTGATGGCTTGTTCAATTTCTTTATCTAAGATGAGGTTATTTAATTATTCTATTTATTTTTCTATTAGCCTGGGCAACTTATATTTTGGTAAATATTCATTGATTTCACTTAGATTGTCAACTGTATTAGCATATATTTAGGCAAAATAGTTCTTAATAGCTTTAATTTTTTTTCTTCATTGGTAGTACATTTTTCCTTTTCATTTTTGTTACTCATAATTTTGTTTTCTTCTTTCTTTTTTAAATCAAATTAATCAATATTTTATCTATTTTATTGTTTTTACTTCATATACCCAGCTCTTAGTTTTATTTATGTTCAATAATATTTTTACTTTAAAATTTATTAATCTATCCTTTGATTTTCAGCATTTTCATTTATTGGTGTTTTCTTAATTGGGGATTTTTAAATTGTTCTTTTTCCAGTTTTGTTTTAGTTGCCTGCCTGATTTATTGATCTGCTCTTCCACTGTTTTATTGATGTACGTATTTAGAGGTACAAATTTTCCCTGACGTATGGCTTAGGTGACATCCCACAAATTTTAGTAGGTAGTCCCATTGTTGTTATTCTCTCTAGTGAAATGATCTATTATTTCTATGATTTGTTCTTTGACACACTTATTCTTTAGAATTAGAATAGTTAGTTTACAATTAATTTTTAATCTGTGGTTCCAAGGCCCTTTATTGAATGTAATTTGTATTGTGTTATTGTCTGAAAAGGATGCATTCATTTTTTTCTGCTTTTCTAGATTTTGTTATGAGCTTTTTATGCCCTAATACATGGTCAATTTTTGTATAGATACCATCTATAGCTGAAAAAATAATAGATCTACTCCTTTCTCTTCCCATTTAATTTTCTCTTGAGGTCTAATATATCTAACTTTTATAAAATTGTATTCATATATTTAACTTCTTATTTTATTTATGGTTATATTTATCTAGCTCTGAGCAAGGAAAGATGGGTTCCCCCATTAGTTTAATTTTACTCTCTATCTCCTCCTGTAATTCATTTAACTTTTTTTTATTTAACTTTTCCTTTAACAATTTGAATGCTATGTTATTTGGTGCATATATATTTAGGATTCTTATTATTTCATTGTCTGTGGTGTCTTTTATAAGATGTAGTTTCTCTGCTTATCTCTTTTAATTAGGTCCATTTCTGCTTTTGTTTTATCTGAGATCATGAATGCTACCCCTGCCTTTTTTACTACTGGTGAAGCATAATAGATTCTTTTCCAGCCTCTTATTTAACTCTGTATGTCTCTCTGTGTGTATCTCTTTCAAGTGTAAACAACATATTTTGTTGGATTCTGGTTTATAATCCATTCTGCTATCTGCTTCTGTTTTATGAGTGAATTCATTCCATTTACATTCACATTTATGATTACTATCTGTGCATTTCCCTCCATCCTATTTTCTTCTGTTTATCTTTCCTTTTCTCTTTTTAACATACTCCCTCCTCAAAAGTCTATTTTGTTTCTGACCACTGCCTCCCTGTATGTCCCCTCCCTTAAATCACTCTTCCCCTCTCTCTTTTTCCCTTTCCCTCCTTATCCCTTGTTGGGTAATATAGATTTCTACACCCACTTGGGTGTGTGTGCATGTGTGTTTCCCTCTGAACAAATTCAGCTGAGAGTAAGGTTTAAATATTGTCCCCCACCACCACCATTTTTACCTCTGCTGTAAAAGCTCTTCCTTGTAAACCTCTTTTATGAAATATTTTTCCCCATTCTTTCTCATTTTCTTCCTTCTCCCAGTGTATTCCTCTTTCTCCTTCATTCATTTTTCTTGATATCATCCCAACATAATTGACTCACTACCACTACCTCTATCTATGTATACTCCTCTGATTGCTCTAACAATGTTGAAGTTCTTAGAGTCACATGTATCATCTTCTGACATAGGGATGTTAATAGTTTAACCTTATTGAGTCTCGTATGATTAGTCTTCCATGTTTACATGTTCACATTTTTCTTGAATCTTGTTTTTGAAAGACAAATTTTCTATTTATCTCTGTTCTTTTTATGAGGAATGCTTGGTTTCATTAGATAAATATTTCCTCCCTATAAGATTATTATCAGTTTTGATGGGTAAGTTATCCATGTTGTAATCCTACCTCCTTTGCCTTCCAGAATATCACATTCCAAGCCCTTCACTACTTTAAGTGATAGCTGTTAAATCTTGTGTAATCCTGTGGCTTCCCAGTATGTGTATGATTTGGGTTTTTTACTTATTTTTAAAACTTGTTTAAATAATATTTTATTTTTCCCAATCGCATGTAAAGTGAATGGTTTCTTTATGGCTCCTTGAGACATTTTCTTTTTGACCTGGGCATTCTGGAATTTGGTCATAATAATCTGAGATGTTTTCACTTTGGGATCTCTTTCTGGTAGTGATATGTAGATTATTTCAGCTTCTATTTTTGTCTCTCAGTTCTGGGATATTGGGGCAATTTTCTGTGATAACATCTTAAATATAATATCCAGGCTCTTTCTTTGATAATATTTTTCAGATATTCCAATATTTTCTAAATTTTGTCTCCTTTATCTATTTTCCAGGTCAATTGTTTTTCTTATGTGATATTTTACATTTTCTTCCATCTTTTTTTCATGCTTTTGACTTTGTTGTATTGTTTCTTAATGTTTCATGGAGTCATTAGCTACCACTTTCCAAGTTCTAATTTTAAAGAAATTATTTTCTTCAGGGAGCTTTTTTTTTTTTTACCTCTTTTTCCAATTTAGCCAATAGGCCTTTTAAGGCATTATTTTCATTAGTAAAATTTTGTACATCTTTTCCCATTTGGCCAATTCTGTTTTTTAAGGTGTTATTTTCTTTCAGTATTTTGTGCCTATTTTTTTTAGCAAGCTGTTAATTGTCTTTTCATGATTTTCTCCTCTTGCTCTTATTTCTTTACCCACTTTATCTTCTACTAGTCTTATTTGATTTTGAATATCATTTTTTTAGCTTATCCAGGAATTCTTGGACTTCTGTCCAATTCATATTTTTTTCATCCTTAGAGACTTTGCTTTTATTTGTTTTGACATCATCTTCCGAGTTTTTGTTTTGATCGTCCTTATTTACCATAATAGCTTTTTATTGTGAGATTCTTTTTTATTGTTTGCTCATTTTTTCCAGCCTATTTCTTGAATTTGAACTTTAAGTTAAAGTTGTGCTCTGTTTCCAGACTGTGGGTGGGTATGTCATTACCCTAAGCTTCTGGCACTTTTCACTGCTGTTTTTATAGAGCTAGTTCTTGGAGTTTGGAAGGTTTTGGTACTTCCAAGGTGGTTTCATCTGAGGAGATGTGTGTTTTCTATCTTCTGATCCTTATCCAGGAAGGGCCCCTAATCCCCTACCTGCATAAGTGATACTGTTCCTCAGGGCCTTTAATCCTTTGTGAGCAAAAGTCCTTCTCTCTTACCTCGGACTTTGGCCTGGAAGTGGATGTAGACAATGGAGTTGACAAACAGCATGGGCTCCTATTGACACAGGTATTCCCTATAATCTCTTTCTATACAGTTGTTCTATCCCCTAAGCAGTGCACAAAATTGCTTCTGTCACCACAACAAAGTCCCACTGCTGGTCTCATTGGTCATTGGATTCTGAGTCAGCCTTCACCTTTGTCATCTCTCCTTCTGACTTCCCAAGTTGTCTTGAGCTAAAGGAATATCTCGTTCTGACCTTTTTTTTTTGGCTCTGCCCTCCAAAATTTTATTAGAGGTTTTATTTTAATGTTATTTCGAGGAAAATGTTCAAGAGAACTCAGCTATGGTGCTTTCCTTACGCAGTCATCTTGGCTCTGTACTATCAATTTATTTTTAAATCCATTCTTTTCCTAAGAGAGAGCTATCACTGGCAGTGGCCCAACCTTTACATCTTCTGCTTTTTTCATACCTGAGGATGTAGTTTATCTAAGCTAGTTAACTTGAATTTATCAAAGCAAGGAAGTCTCTTTTACTATTTCTCTAACATAGGTATCAACTCCCTATTGGCCATTTTTTTGTCCTTTCTCATTCAAAGGTATTTTTGGCAGAGAAAATAGAAGCTAAATCAGACTTAAACATTTCAGTCTTATTTCTAACATCAATTACCATTGTCACATTTAGCCCAAACACTGGTCATGTCCTTTCTGAGGTTCTTTCCCAACAATATGCCCTTGAATCCATTTTAGTGGTCATTCCTTGCCAACCCTGTGAGGCCAATTCATTACTAGCATTCAAATCTTTGGCATTAGTATTTTGGTACCATGCCATGCATTTGTGCTCATCTTCTTGCTTTCATCTTTTGTCCAGTTTAAAAACTTAGTAGATTATTTTAAAGTCTAAGTTCACATATTGGTCTCTTCCATCAACTTTCATTTTTCCACATCAAAATTGTTTCCTTTTTCTGCCTAAAATTTCATTCTTGAAAGCTTTTCATCTCCATTACACTGATTTACCATGTAGAACTTTAATTGAATTGACTGTTTCTCAACCCTTGGGCATTTTTTCTTCTCAACTCATTTTTTTTCTCCACAAATCCTTTTTACCATATTATTTCAGATTTTTTTCCTTCTATCATAAATTCTAAGTTGGCATGGTCACTTGCTCCCAAGTTTCCCATAATTTCTAACTCTGCAATCGTTTTTTCCCTCATTGGTGTGACATAGATTCGTGATAATTGCTATTCACTTTATCTTTTGAAGGAGAAAATTATTTTGCAATTCAAGAAAGTACCTTTGGCAGAGAGAATTCTCTTTGTTATCTCAATAACTGAATTTCTCCATCAGTACCATGCAATGATTCTACCAGATTTGTGATCCATTTCCTGAATTCCTCCCCTTTTTCCTCCTTTTTGTCAAAATGGATCATAGTGTGTTCTGATTGAAATCTAACTTCCATTTTTTTCTCCATTAATTTTCAGCCAAATGTCACCTACTGTGCTTTTTTTATTGTTTTTTTTTAAATTTTTCATATGAATATATCTTTTCAATATAAAATATTTTCCCTCACACTTTTACCTATTCAATTTCTTTTCAATAAACTATATTCTTTTCTTTCCTAGAGAGCCATCCTTCAAACCAGCCCTATGATTTTGAATGAATTTCTTAACCTGTCAGTGCACTAAACAACTTTCTAAGGCTACCTGTTGTTTAAAATGGAGTTTCCTCATCTGGGATTTCCCCATCCTAATGAAATCACAACTCCAATCTATATCCCTTACCTATTATCTTTCCAGAGTTATGTTCAAGGTATGAAGTTCATCTCACCATGTCTCACTGATATCTTTTAGGTAAAATTTTGCCTCCTTGTATTAATTGCTAAATCAGTTTTCCTATTTGTCATCCTTTCTACAATACTGTGTAGATAATAGGAGCCATGGTTTGTATTACTGGCTGTTTTCTGAGGTTTGTCTTTTTGATCTTCTAATATCTTAATTTTATGTCTTTGTATATTTCAACTTCTCTCTTTGGAGTTTAGCTTTGTGGATATACATAGGCACTTATCTCTTTTCCTCTCTCCTTGCAGAGTGGGTTTATAATTTTCCTTTGATGCCATTCCATTAACCCTGCCTTTCAGCCTTTCTTGAGAATCCACTCGCCTCTCCTAGGAATAGCCAGATACTAACTATTTATCAGCTGGAATTCTGTTTTCTTCTCTACCCCACCTTTAGCAACAGCAGCTCTTTATATCAATATTGTCTTCCTTCATTTGTGTCCAAATTAAACTTGTAACTGAAATTTGGTCATATGGTCAAGGAACATTTACTGACCATCTACAACATGTATAACAGCATATAATATTTGCCAAGATGAGATTTATATTCTATTTGGAGAGAGAAAGTACTATCAAAAGTGACTGAAAATGCTTTTACTGAGCAGTATAGCAGACATGACAAGTGATATGCCGTAGCATGCAAGCATTTAAAGGAATGATGAATATAGTGGTGATAAGATGAAAATTCTTCCCCTTCAGAAGGTGAATTAGGGAATTTGCAGAGATCAGAGAGAATATTCCAAGTATTCCAAGGAATGGAATATGTATTTGCAAGGATTGGTTGTGTGTGGGATAGGTGAAATGGATGAGTTTGGCTCCTGAAATTCATTTTTCTTGAAGGGCAAAGTGAATTTACATTGGTAAGATGAGGTCATGGCAGGTGAAGTGCATATATAGTAGAATAGAGAGGAGAGAGACATAAGCCTTTTTTTGCTATTAGCCTGCCCCCCCCAAAAAAAAATGGAAGAGAAGTGGGGAAAAAGTGTTTTCCTCCTTCCCAAAGAACCATATAGGCATTTTGTGTATCAGTGTATTGTCACTAACCTTTGGCTTTATCTGAGGCAAGCTATTTACAACAATATCTTGATCACTCAGAAGCTGACTATTCAATTTCTGGTTTAACTAGGCCTTTATTCTCTCCTTGACTGCTTGTCCTTTAGCCATTTCATTCTCATTAAGGCTTCTGAAATTGGAGGATGGAAAAAAATAAAAGAAAGGAAATAAAACATCCCTCATTTTTTAGCTTCCTTCAGCAGCTCTAAGGTTTGATGGTAGCAAACAGGAAGAAAACTAAGAAAATGGGGCAAGGAAACTTCAGAAGTATTTGTAGATGGGCCTTCAGAATGTTTGGGGAAATATTAAAAATATTATTTTTGATCTAATTTGTTTTTGCACCATCTGTATTTTCCAATTCCCTCACACCTTTATCAGAAAGCAATCTTTTGTAACACAAATTTTAAAAGGAGCTGGAGAAGACGAGTTCATCAAAAACAAACCTAGATATAAAAAAAACCTCTGGTATATTCTAATTCGAGTATTCTATACCAGTAGCTCTCAGATAAGCAAAAAAGTAAGTAGGAGGAGGTGTCTTTTCATAGCTTTTCTTCAGGACTAACTTTGGTAATTATAATTTCACAGGATTCAGTTTTCACTCATCTTGCCATTTTTCATTATCACAGTAATGGTGTGTTTTGTTTTATTGGTCCTGCTTACTCCATTTTATATCCTTTCATATGTCTTCCTATGCTTCTCTGTTTTTACTATCTTAAATATTCTTACAGCATAGTAAATCTTACATAGCATTAATGTACCACAATTTATTTAGCAATTCTCCAATGGCCATCTGTTGTTTCTAGCTGTAAAAACAAAAACCTGCCACTATAAATATTTGTCATATATGGGACCCTTATTTTGTCATTGACCTCTTTGAGGTATCTGCATAGCAGGGATATCTTTTGATCAATTCCATGGATGGTTTGACAATTTTCTTTGCATAATTCCAAGTTGTTCTCCAGAATGGATGAAATCATAACTCTACCAACAGTAATTTAGTGTGCCATCTTACCCTAAAGTCTCCCACATTGATTATTCCTATCTTTTTCCACCTTTTAAAATTTGCTGGTTATAAAATGAAACCTCAGAATTATTTTGATTTGCATTTCTCTTATTACTAAGGATTTTGAGCATTTTTATATAGATTTTTATAATTTACAATTCTTCTTTTGGAATCTGTTGTTTATATCCTTTCTTTATATTCTTTTACTAATTATCTATTGATTAGTTTTTTATTTTTATTTTGCTTTTTATGTATCTACATATAAATCTTTATCAGAGATATCTGATATGATTTTCCCTAGTCAAAGGAAGATGAGTTAGACAAGTTACATTAACTTTGTTCACATAAATCTTCTCAATTTCACGTAAATGAAAGTATGTATTTATATTTTGTAATCACCCACATATTGTTTAAGAAGTCAACCCCTAATCATAGCTATGAAAATTCCCAAATCTGTTTCTCATCTGAATATTTTTTCTTACAAACTTTAATATTCAAGTCACATATCTGTTTTGAGTTTAATATTGTATATTATGTAAGATGGTGGTCTAATCATATTTTTTGTACACTGCTTTCCAGTTTTCTCAACATTTCTTTCCTAGGTAATTTATGTTTGGGGATTTAATAAACACAGGATTATTGAGCTCAGTTATTTCTGATTTTTCCTTATCTAGTCTGTCCTGTTGATCTGCTTTTCTATTTTTAGACAATATAATTTTTAAAATTCTGTTCTATGATATAGTTTGAGGTTTAAAAGTTCTAATTCTTAATTCCTACTTTTTTATTATTTCTTTCAATATTAGAGATCCCTAATATCTCCAAATGAATATCATTGTTTTTTTGAGCTCTGTAAAGTATCCCATTGGTAGTTCAATATTAGGAAAATTATTGAGAGAACCAATAATATTTACTTTTTTATTTTATTTTATTTTATTTTGGTTAGGCAATGGGGTTAAGTGACTTGTCCAGGGTCACACAGCTAGTAAGTGTTATATGTCTGAGGCCACATTTGAACTCAGGTCCTCCTGAATCCAGCGCTAGTCCTCTATCTACTGTACCACCTAGATGCCCCGAACTAATAATATTTAAAACAAGAGTATCCCAGACATGTGATTATATTAACCAGTGATAATACTAGCAGGGCTGAGCAGCCTTTTTCTTTTTTCCTTTCCCAGTTTCTTGGTATTTATTGAGCAATATTTGCCAGGCACTCTGCTAGGCTTTGGCAGTCTCCAAAATAATGGAGAGTGACACACGAAAAAAATTCTAAAGAAGTAGAAAAACAAAAGTGTTTACAAGTCAACACACAACCCCAGAAGTCATACTTCACAATATAAATAGAGGGAGTACAAGTTCAAAGTTCCAAGAAAGCTTCAAGGTGGATCCAGGACTATTTCACTAGGTCTGGGACAGTGCCCATAAAATAAACAAGCAATAAGGATGTGCTTTATTTGCTTAAGTTCCCTTGGGAGGCCATAGCTCTTTTACACTTAGCTTATATGTGTAGGGCTGAAAAATCTTAGGTAATACTGAAGCCCAGGCAGTGGTGTGCTGGTAAATGTTTAACAACTGATTCTCTGTAGTGTGTGGGGGATGGGGAGGGAAGGATATATGCAAAACAAACAAATTTAATCTGCACTATTAGCATTTCCACATCACTTTCTTAAGTCTAGACAGTCTTAAACAATAAACTAAGCCCTGATTTGTAGTATGCACTGATTTCAGATGTGTCAATGCTAGTGCTAAAAAATTAATCATTTGTTCTCCTAAGCTGAGCCTTCTTAAGCTGGCTTTAGCACACCCCTGCACCCATGGCACCGTGGAGGATCCAAAAAGAAGTACAAATCACAGTGATGTATGAGGACTAGGGACCTCTGATGTGAGAGCATGCCAAGCCCTTTTCAGTGATGCTCATCCACCTTTGGTATCCACCTGTGACCCAACTCTCAACTGTGGCTCCAAGAAACTATAGCATCTTGCCTCAGTCACAACCTGGTAAAACCACCTCAAAAGGTAGATTAAACCAGGTTGAGGGTGACTGACAGGCCTCAACTCATCAATGAGTTAGGGAGTTGTCTACCCCAAGCATATGAAGACTTTCCCTGTGGAATAGGCTGATGAGAATAATTTGTTCCAATGGCTATGAAGGTGGCTGAAGAAGGTGTTGTGAAGCTCTTAGAGCTTGGTCAGACATCAAAGACACCAAGGTAATCCACTGCAACATGGGCCATCACCAGTCATCGTGACTTTTACCTCAACACTGGACACTAAAAAAAAAGTGAGGCTTATGACTTTGTTCAACTCTGCCTCACTTAAATCCGAGTCAAGGCATCACCCATGATGTCACTGGTCCTCTTCAAAAATGAAGAACTAGCAACAATAACACATAAAAAGCTTACGATGAATAGGGGAAATGAGAGTAACATATGTAAATCAATAAGGGAATTAGCTGGAATGTACAATGAAGAAAGTTTAAATTTCCTTTGGCATCTGCCTAAAAAGAAGAAGATGGACTCCACTATCTTTGGGACTTGCTTCCTTCCTGGTATTTTCCTATAACTTGATTTTACATTTGGAGACACCTGCATTCTGAAGGGTAGATGCTGAAGAAGGAATCTAAAAGAATGTGACCTTTTATAACAGACAAAATTACATGCTGCTGCTTATGAGTATGGCACAGCTTATAATTATGGTATTTGTTTTCTTTTCAATAAAACTTTTTGAGTTTTGTTTAACAATATGCTAGCATCACCTGTGTCTAATAAATATGCTTTCTATTTCTAGTAAAAATTTGACTTAACTTCAGTGGTTAATTAATCAACAGATTCTGTGGTCTAATTTTAATATCGTACTTAGAATACAATCTACATACTCCCTTAGTTCAGTAGGAAGAATGCTAGATTTTTAGTCAGAAATTTGGTTTTGAATTCTGGTTTTTCCTCTCAATCCTTCTATGATTTTGAGCAATCACATAAATTTTTTGGTCTTCTGGTTCCTTATCTGCAAAATGAGAAGACGTAATAACTGACCTTTCCATACTTGTTTGGCCTTTTCAGAGATAAGTATCATGATTCTATTTAACTTCTATTGATACAGCATGTAATAGTTTACAAATCACTCACATTCATTTTATTTTTTATTTGATCCTCATACAAGCCCATGAGGCACCTATTGCAATTATTATTGTCCTCACTTTGCCAATGAGGAAAGTAGGTGGAGTGTCTTATGACTTGTCTAAAATGATACAGCTTATAAGTGTCACAGCTTGGACTAGCCCAAAGGCATACAGGTAATAAAAAGCAAGAAAAGGAGTCAAATGCTTATCCTTTGACTCCAAAGTTGTGATTCTTTCCACTATATTATATTGCTTTCAAAGTCAGTACTGTGGTGGGCCAAGGTGTTGCAAGCCAGTAATCCCTGCCAGCAGTGAGGATGAAGCTGGCAGGTCTCTTGAGCTTAGGATTTCTGAGCTGCAGTAGGCTCAGCCAGTGTCTGCCCAAAGTCCCCCATTAACATGATGAACCACTGGGAGCAGGGAGCATCTAGGTTGTCTACAGAGGAGTGAACTGGCTCAGATTTGAAATGGAATGCATCAAAATTCCCTAACCTATCAGTAATGGAATTGAGCTTGTAAATAGCCCCTGAACTTCCAGCCTGGATGAAATAGGAAAAAACAATTCTTAATAAAAAAATGAAAGTATCTAATATATAGTGGAGTTGTTTGGTCTGTTGCTGTTCAGTTCAACACTAGGGGAAAAATCACTAAGAAAAGAAAAGTAAAAGTAGAGTATAACAAGGTAATCACTATTAATGAAAATGAAAATTAAGAAAAATTCAGCATCAATCTAAACTGAGTGAAAATGGACACTGAAATCTTGTAGTGCTACTAAAACAAAAGGGGAATTCTTTTTATTCTGAAAATTGAAAATGAAATCAATTGACAACTAAAAAAATTTTCATTACTTTCCATATTAGATTGTGATCTTCTTGAAGGTAGAGACTGTCTTTTTTTTTCATATCTTCAGCACTTAGCATAGTGTCTGGCATATAGTGAGCCTTTGTAAAAGCTTATTGGCTGGCTCACTGACTTATTTAATCCAAAATAGAGATTCTCATATTTGAAAACATAAGTGTACCCTGCCACCTTGTACAGTCAATTTACCACCTTCACTTACAAATACAAGCCACCTAGCCCCCTCCACTTAAAACAGTCCACTTATTGCCCCTGAACTATAAAAATAGATATATAGATAGATAGATAGATAAGTGTTCCTTCCTATTCTTTGATGTTTTATTGTCATTGTTTCAGATATCTACTGAATGACTCTTTCTCATTGACTCTCTGGTTCCATGCAGTCCAAGGTAAAATCTTAAGTATTCTAAGAAGCCTTTTTACATTAATGTAAAGCTCTGTGCAAACTCTAATCCATGTCATTGCCTTCCATAGTTATCCTTTTCAAAGTATATAGATTGCAAATGATTACTATAGCTTACATATTTATTGTCATGTTGTGATCTCCTTCAGTTTATACTATATTGGGATTTACATGTAGGATCTCACCACTAGATCTCTGAATTCTCACATAGCAAAAGTTACTTAACTAAAATTATATAAACTCCACAATGTTGAGTATTGTGTGATGCATCTTGTGTGTTCCATCAATGTTGTTAGATAAATGAAATAAAAGTGAAATAAAAGCAAGAATCCATCACTCTGGAATGAGTGTCCCTGCATTTTATAAGGTAATATATAAGATATTGTTGTTGAAGCCTTGAAAAAATAAACAAGGGAATATTACATAATGATGTGCTTTGAAGTTTTCTTGGAAGGATCAGACACAGTCAAACTGAAGATGAAAACTAAATGGTAAAATGAGCAAAAAATAAAAAACTTGTCCATAAAAAAACAAAAAAAAAAAAACAAAAAACAAAAACAAAAAAAATCTACCATTCCTACCATTCCACTTCTGGAACCACGATGGTGGAGTAAGAAGTCACTCTCACCCTCCCTTATTAGTGTCTGAAAGCCCAGAAAATATCACCCTAGGGAAAAACCCTGGAATAGCTGAACCAGCAGAAAGATGGGGTACAACAGTCCAGTAGCCCAGGAAGCTTGAGGGGCTAATGGAAAAAAGGCCAATCTTTCCCTGGGGGAGGGGGAGCAGTACAGAATGGGAGATGTCCCAGCAAGTTAGCGAAAAGTTAGCAGGGGAAGATCCTGAATCCCAGGTGATGGAGCAGGCAAGCACACACACCAGGGCCCCCAAGTGCCTCACTACAGGCAAGGGAACCAATGGAAATCAGCTTGGAAAACCACCATGTGCCATGGCTTTCTCCGGCAGTCAAGTTTCCCTGTGCCTCAGCAAAACTGTAGGAAGCACGACTCCAAGAGGGAAAGTCTTAGGTGGAGAAACGTCCTGCTGCAGTGAAACATCCATCTGCAAGGAGTCAAAAAAAGGGGCAAAAGGCCCAGGTGAACAGGCATCCTCCAGGGGCCAGACTCCCCACCCTAATAGTCCCTTCTAATTACAGGTCCAGAAGTCCAATTCAATTCTCTTTTATATCTTCATCCTATTGCTTCAGCTTTAGTAAGGTTTAATTTTTTAAATAGTGCTCTGGTAGTTTAGTAGGCCCTGTGCCTTGACTCACACACTTTTTGGTGTATCTCTACTCCCACAAAAAGATCTAACACCCAAAAAGGAGCTACAGTGTTATATAATACTTGGAATTCATATATGCTCTTCCCCTTCTGGAGAACCTTTGTTCTTATTGAAAGAAAATCTTAGCTATGGCTCAATTTTTGTAATTGAGATTGTAAACTAATAAATGTGACTTGAAGTGGTGTTACTGAAGTTGGTTTTTGTTGTTCAGTTGTTTCTGTCACATCTGACTCTTTGTGACCGCATTTGGGATTTTCTTGGTAGAGATAGTGGATTGGTTTGCCATTTCTTTCTTCAGCTCATTTTACAGAGGATGAAACTGAGGCAAACAGGGTTAAGTGACTTGCCCAGGATCACACAGCTAGTAATTGTTTGAGACCAGATTTGAACTCAGAAAGATGAGCCTTCCTGACTACAGACCAGGTACTCTATCTACTACGTCACTTACGTTATAGCTGTTTTCAAGTATTTGATGGAGAGAAAAGGTATTCGTCTTTCTCTGCTGGACCTCAGATAGCAAAGAAAGCAGGAGTGGGAGGAAGTTGCAGAAAAAAAAATATTTTGTGTTCTAAGGACAATACTTTTAAAAATTAGAGTTGTCCAGAAATGAAACAATCTGCTTTGAGAAGAAGAGGTCTTTTTTTCCCCTGGGTAATTAATAATTTTATTAGTAATGCTAGCTTATTACTAATTTTTTTCCTTTTTTTACTTTTTTATTACTAAAATTTAAATACACAATAAAAAAGAAAAAGAAACATATAAACTTAAATATTGGAACTTAAATACAAAATAAGAAAAGAAAAAAAAACATGGGCACAGCAGAACATAAGAGAGGATTCAAAATATATAGCAATAAATTTCCATTTCAAGAAAGCTTATATAATAAATACTACACATTGTGTTGAAAGCTGTCCATCTTTTCTTTGCTTCCTTGTAAGTTTTTTTTTTTTTTTTGGTTCTCTGCTGTGCACTTTTTATTTTGTGCTTTTTTCCCTCTTCTCTTCCCCGACCGAAGGCTACAATTAAGTGCGGATATATTTAGATATAGATACACACACACACACACACACACACACACACACACACACACACACACATACATGCTTGCATATATAGATACATACTTTCCTCAAATAAATTCTACTTCTGATCTTTGTTATTATATTTGTGTGTATCTCTTATTTCCTTTTCTTTTTCTTTCCTTCCTTCCTTCCTTTCTTTTTTTTCTTTTTTTATTATGGAAATTTTTATTTATTTTTTTGTTTTCAACATTTACTTCCACAAGATTTTGAGTTCAAATTTTCACCCCATCTTGCCCCTCCCCCACCCCAAGATGGCATGCATTCTGAATACCCCTTCCCCTAGTCTGCCTTCTCTTCTATCTCTCCCCCCCCTTCTCTTATCCCCTTCCCCTTCAATTTTCCTATAGGGCAGGATGGATTTCTGTAGCCCATTTCCTGTATTTCTTATTTCCCAGTTGCATGTGAAAACATTTTTTTTAAACATGTGTTTTTAAAACTTTGGGTTCCAAATTTTCTCCCTTCCTCCCTCCCCACCCACCCTCATTGATAAGGCAAGCAACTAAATATAGGTTATATATGTGCAGTTATGCAAAACATTTCCACAGTAGACATGCTGTGAAAAACTAACTCTATTTCCCTTACTCCTATCCCCCACTATTTATTTTACTTTCTTTTGACCCTGACCCTCCTCAGAAGTACGTACTTCTGATTACCCCATTTCCCAATCTGCCCTCCTCTCTATCATCCCCCTACTCTCTTGTCCTCTTTCCCCCCATTTTCCTGTAGGGTAAGACAGATTTCCATATTCGATTGAATGTGTATGTTATTCCCTCTTTTAAGTCAAATTCTATGAGAATAAGATTCACTCATTCCCTCTCACCTTCTCCCATTTCCCCTCCACTGTAAAAGTCTTTTTTTGTCTGTTTCATGTGAGATATTTTACCTCATTCTACTTTTCCCTTTCTCCTTCTCCCAGTATAATCCTTTCTCACCCCTTAATTTTATTTCCCAGATATCACCCCTTCATCTTCAACTCACCCTATGCCCTCTATCTATTTATCTATACATACATATAATTTTTCCCTCCCACTACCCTAATACTGACAAAGGACTCATGAGTTACAAATATTAACTTTCCCTGCAGGAATGTAAACAGTTCAACCTTAATAAGTCTCTTACGATTTCCTTTTCCTGTTTACCTCTTCCATGTTTCACTTGAGTCTTGTATTTGAAGGTCAAATTTTCTATTCAGCTCTGGTCTTTTCCACAGGAATGCTTGAAAGTCCCCTATTTCAATGAATGACCATTTTTTATCCTGAAGGTTTATACTCAGTTTTGCTGTGTAGGTGATTCTAGGTTGTAGTCCTATCTCCTTTGCCCTCTGGAATATCATACTCCATGCCCCCTGGCCCCTTAATGTAGAAGCTGCTAAATCTTGTGTTATCCTGATTATGTTTCCACAGTACTTGAATTGTTTCCTTCTGGCTGCTTGCAATATCTTCTCCTTGACCTGGGAATTCTGGAATTTGGCTACAACATTCCTAGGAGTTTTCCTTTGGGGATCTCTTTCAGGAGGTGATTGGTGGATTCTTTCAATTTCTATTTTGCCCTGTGGTTCTAAAATATCAGGGCAGTTTTCCTGGATAATTTTTTGAAAGATGATGTCTAGGCTCTTTTTTTTTTATCATGGCTTTCAGATAGTCCAATAATTTTTAAGTTCTCTCTCCTGGATCTATTTTCCAGGTCAGTTGTTTTTCTAATGAGATATTTCACATTTTCTTCTATTGTTTTCATTCCTTTGGATTAGTATTGCAGTGCCTTGTTTTCTCAAATTGTCCTTAGTTTACAACTTCTCCATTCTAATTTTTAAGGAAGCATTTTCTTCAGTAAGCTTTTGGACTTCCTTTTCCATTTGGCCAATTTTGCTTTTTAGGACATTCTTCTCTTTATTGGCTTTTTGGACCTCTTTTGACATTTGGGTTAGGCTATTTTTTAAGATGTTATTTTTGTCAATATTTTGTTGGGTCTCCTTTAGCATCACTCTCAGTTTTTATTCTACTTCTCTTACTTGCTTCTCAAAATCCTTTTTGAGCTCTTCAATGACCTGGGAGCAATTCATATTTTTCTTGGAAGCTTTGGATGTAGGAACTTTGGCTTTGTTGTCTTCTCTGGTTGTAAGTTTTGATCTCCTTTGTCATCAAAGTAAAATGATATAGTCTGACTCTTTTTGCACTGCTTGCTCATGATCTCAGCCAATTAATTGAGTTATAGACTCTTTGTGAAGGTAGGAGTCTGTTTCCAGTGTGGAGAATGTACTGTCCCAAGCTTCAGGGGTTTTGTGCAGCTGTTTTCAGAGATACTTCTAGGGACCTGTACATTTTCAATTCTTCCAATGTGCTATGATCAAAGGTGAGGTGTTTACTCCTTTCTTGGCCTGTGCTCTGGTCTATGAGCACTCTTTTCTGTCTTGGAACTGTGAGGAGGGTTTCCTCTCCACAGCCACTACAAACTCCACCACATCAGCACTCCTCCTCGCCCCAGGACTGTGACCCAGATCCAAGCACCAGCAAAGCAAGAGATTCATGCGTCAGCACTGGCAAAGAGATCCCTGCAATCCCCCTCTGGTCAGCCACTCGCTTACCCCTCCGGAAGCTCAGGAGGCAGCCACCATCACATGTCATGCTCAGGACTTGTGGCTGAGACATAGCTTCTCTCTCTCACCGCAGTCACAGACTTTTCCCACTGACCTTCTAAGTTGTCTTTGGCATTCATGGGTTGAGAAGTTAGGAAACTGCCACCGCTGCTTGTGATTCAGTACTCTGAGGCCTGCTCAGGTTCGCTGCCGCCTGCGCGCTCATGCCAAACTGCAGTCCTTTCACCTCCTAGCATGATGTACCTTTCTGATCAACCATCCAGGTTGTCTTGGGCTGGAAATTTGTTTCACTCTGTCTTTTTGTGGGTTCTGCTGCTTTAGAATATGTTTAGAACCATTTTTTAACAGGTATTTGGAGGGGTTTGGGGGAGAGCTCAAGCAAGTCACTGCTTTCACTCTGCCATCTTGGCTCCGCCCTGCTTTTTTGATAAATTATATTGGTTAAGGTCATTTTTGTAGGGGTATAACTACCTAAATTTCTGTATCTTTTGGCCAGTAATAATGGTTACTTAATTCCTTGATTTTAATATATTACGGTATAAAAATTGCTATCCATTAATTCAGTTAGAGGAAGTTGTGTGTGTGGGTATACTATTATGTTGGATGCTTAATGTGTGTGTGTTAATTACTAAACGAGTATGAATACTAAAACCACCCTTCTTGTGTTGCCAATCACCAAGATGAGTTTTTAATTCTCTCTGTAAAGGAAAATAGTTTTAAAAAATCCTTGGGACTTTTCTTTGATTATTAATTTATTTTTCTCCATTGTAAAGCTAGAACATATCCCATCTCCCTACTCCCCAACTAAAAGGGCCAAGTTTAATAATTCTTCCAGGTATTTAGTGTCTGTTTTCTTTCAGGAAAGCAAGTATATTCCCCATAGTGAAACAGCATCAGAGGAGGAATAAGTGAATATAAATTTCATCAGAAGTCACATATGTTTTCTCTTGCATGTATCAGTAAAACAATTATGGAATTGGTAATTCACAGCACATGCAAGTAAATGCCTTACTGTCATGGCCTTTAATGGCTAAGTGGTTGTACTGAACTCTCCAAGGACCTGTCAGGAATGAATGGTTTTTAATACTACTCATTGATAGCTACTTGACTATTGGTGCCAATTATTTATTAGCATGAATGGCTGTTTTCATATTAGATCAAATGTTAATATATTTTGAGTGAATAATTTTTGTAAAATGTTTTAATCCTAAATGCCTTTCAAGAATCTCTCTTAATGAACACCAATTAAGTTGACTGCTACCTAGAGTGTTGTTTTTAAACGACTTGAAATCCTAAACTTGAAATCATTTTAGTTTCTTGAAATTATGGAGCTTGCACTTTATACATATTTCCCTTGGGATTTTCTTGCAAACCAAAATATTTCTCTGGGAAGTTTATGAAAAAAGTAGCAAAATGTGTGAACTAAATTGTGACATGGGCCACATAACTTGTTTGGGTGAGAAATTAACCTTGTTTCTAAGTGTATTACTCATGTTTAACATATTCACAGTTTGGGCATTACTGGCAATCATTAAAAGGTTTTCCTATCTATAATATTTTTCTCATCATAAATCCAATCACTGTGTTTGTGGGATGGAAGGGGGAAGTTGCATGGGGAAGATAGGATGGAGAAGCATATATCCTTTGAAATACAGAGTAATACAAATAATCTTCTTCGTCTTTTGCTTGTCAAGTAGACCACAAGGATAGAATGATTATTTCCCCAATATTGATATTTAACAGTTCTATTGCAATCCTTCATTCATTCCCTGAGAAATTATAAGTACTACACATTGAGTCAGTATTTCCCTAAGGCTCAGGTCTCACCACATCATGCCACCTATTCAATGAACTCAAATATCTATGATCTCTTGGATAATATATAAACTCCTCTTTTTAACATTTAAATCTCTTGGCCTGGCCTTTTCTTATCTTCCCAGTATTTTAATACATAATTCCTCTTTCCTGCCTCTATAGTAAAGCAACCCCAGCCTACTTGCCCTTTCTCACACAAAGTACCCCATCTCCTGTCCCTGTGCAGTATCTGTCATATATGCTTGAAATTCTCTCCCTCATCACTTAGCTTTTTAGAATCTGTTGGGTCCTTCAACACTCAGCTGAAATGCCAGCTTGTGTAGGAGGCTTTTCCATGTTCCCTCACCTACTACCTCCCCTTTAAAATTATATTGTATCTACTTTGTAATCATTTTGTATACTTTTATATGAGTAGCTTTGGCATGACATGGACATCATATCCATATCTCCCTTTTCTCTTTATGGAATAGAAAGAGCCAATTGTGGGGTTGTGTTTTCTTACTTAATCTGTCATTTGTTTTTTTATTATTTTATTGGATTGTTGAACGCATTTACATTTAAAATTAGGAGAATTAGGTTTATATTTCCCTTCATCTCTAATATTTTTTGCTTTTCTGAATTCAGAACTTTTTATGTTGCTTCTCCTCTATAAAGTACTTTTTTGGGTGATTTTTGCTTAATGTAATTCAATGCAACATTTTTCCCACAGATTCTCCCTCCCTCTTCCTCTCAACAACTCTCCCAAATGTCACGCATTCCCTATATTGAGTTTCATTTGAACAACAAATTTCTTTCTTTTCTTTCCTCCTTTTTGTGTAGTTATCATTTTCAGTCTCTCTTTTTCCTCTCTCAGTTAAGTGATTAAGTAGCATCCCCCTTCCTCTCTGCCCCTTCAACTTTTTTGGTTTATTTTTCTTTTTCTATACCTTTTTCTAAAAAAAAATATTTATTTCCCTCATCATTTTAAATCTGCTCTCTTTCATTTATTCTAAACTTTCATTCTTTATTTGGTGGTATGTTTATTTGCTCATTCATTGTTTTATCTCTATATTCTTCATGGAATTAAAGCTTCTAAAGAATCTATTTTCAGTTCCCTCTTCAAATAATTTCCATGTTATTGTATTATAGATTCCTACCTACCCCCTTTTCTGATTCTGAAAGAGAAAAGAAATATGTAAATTTACTTATAATTATAATACTAATTCATCTTATTTATTAATCTAAGCATGTTTCTTAATTTTAGTTTTTAATTTGTCATCAGGCATTCATTGAGCAGCTACTGTGTGTCTAACCTTGGTTAAATTTTTTTTGAAGGGAGGAGAGAGGTAAAAATACATGGTCCAATTTTATTCCTGAGATGTTTGTATTTTAACTGAAATCAATATTCAATCAACACATATATTTCCCACTAATTAATGTAGTATAATTAGAAAAAAAGTGTGATACAGTAAATAGCAATAATGGGTTTGGGTACAGGGTCCTAAGTTAGAGTTATAACTCCCCCACTTATGTGATTTTGTGCCAGATGTCCTCTTTGGGTCTTAGTTTCATTATCTGTGAAATTGAGATAAGAATGCTGTCACTTGGCTACTCTGATCAATACAGTGATCAAAGACAATTTTGAAGGACTCAAGATGAAAAATGTCATGCACCTTATGAGAGAACTGATGAAGTATGAGTTCCATATTGAGGCATACTTTTTTCACTTTATTTTCTTTTTGCAAAATAGCTAATGTGGAAATATGTTTTGCATGATTTCACATGTATGATTGATATCATATTGCTTGCCTTCTCAACAAGTTGGGGAGGTTCGGAGGTAGGGAAAAAATTTGAAATTAAAAATTTAAAAAAAAGAATGTGAAAAATAAATATATATAATCTATATTTATACACACATATATAAATATATGTGTACGTATATATGTACGTATGTATGAAGAATTCCGACTCTTCTTATAAGATAAAGTCATTTTCAAGAGAGTGCTTTGTTAGTTGAAATATGTTATAAATGTGAGCTCTTTTTCATCTTCTAAGCTGATTATGATTCCTGTTAAACATTATGAAATTGCAATGTTTTGATATTTTTTTATTTCTTATTTAGATATGGATGATTATAGAAGATACTTTAGCGATGAGTTTTATAACAGATTGTGGATTGGATGAACCATATTCATTTGCAACATGATGTTTAGTACCAGGACTCTTCCCTGTCATTGGTAAGTACTACTCATTCCATTTTGCATATATCTCTGTCTATCTATCTGTGTATAAATACACAGATATACACAGATATACACAAACATATAGAATATTTATATGCATATTATTTATGTATTATGTATATGTATGTGTCTGTCTTGTGATTTAATATACAACAGATAAATTTTATATGCCTATTGTTAAATGTGCTTGAGTTTAAGATGTGATTATATAACTCCAACAAATTAGAATAGGACTAAAAAATCATCTGCACCTTTCCCAATGTTAACAACTGGGACAGAACCCAAACAGACTGGTTTGCCAAACATGAAAACAAGATCTTTTGGACCAAACCTATTTGATGATCTCGTGCCTCTGATATCATCTGTCAACCCCAAGCTGAGTTTGAAAATGATAAAGCTTTGACTTTAATATAGGTTATTTTCTTATTTTCTACATGCTAGGGTTTGTGGCATACCTTTTGTAGATGTAGCATACAAGCATTTCTTATGATTTAATCAATTAATACCATTGTAAAACCTTCTAAAAAAGATCTATACAGAGTCAAATGTTCAGCTAGACCATTAATGAAGGAAAGATTAGTAAATGAAAAATGTTGCCCTGATCATTATATGCAGTTGACTCGATAAACCATAGCTCTTGACTTTTAGTATATATCGATATAGACAGTACAAAAAGTCAAGAAGTCCATCCAAAAATTTAATATAAGAAAAAAGTCATGGGGCAGCTAGGTGGTGCAGTGGATAGAGCACCAGCCCTGAAGTCATGAGGACCTGAGATCAAATCTGGCCTCAGAGCAAACACTTGACATGTACTAGCTGTGTGACCTTGGGCAAGTCACTTAACCCTGATTGCCTCACTAAAAAAAAAAAGTCATGCTGCTTTGACATGAGAATATCGTTGTCTCTTTTATGACCCCAAACACCTCCAAGAAACAAATTCTTATATTTATAATACCTATATTATAGCAGTCTACTGTGGCATCAAGGCTTAGAACATAACAGTCTTTGAGGAATTGAAATTAAATATCACAGAAAGAGCAATAAAGAGGTGCTTGGTGGGTGGATGAGAGCCAGTTTCAACATATGACAGATGCAAAGCTTTGAAAAGGAAATGTCATCAGGGACTTATGTAACAGAAAAAGAACATAGGCTAGTCACATGACAAGGGATTAAAGCCTTACAGGCAGAAGGGACCATTGGGCCATCTAGTACAACCAGCCTCATTCAATAGCTGAGGAAAAAAAGAAAAAGAAAGTTTACCTGACTTGTCTAAGGTGAAACAGGTAGCAGGTGGCAAAGGTAGGATTTAACCCAGATATTCTAACACCAAATTGAGTGTTCTTTCTACTGTATGACACTAGTATTGACAGTCAGGATGTCCTATTAGTTCCTTGGGATTTCTGGAGAAAATTAGGAAAGTCTATAGCTCTTTAGGTGGACTCTTTTGAATCAACTTAGAAAGGAAATGAATTAGAGTTTCACAGGATGGAAGGGCTTGGATGAATTGTGATCAGCACTATTTAAGGAATATGTAAGTTCATGAAGTCACAAATCCATTTGCACCTTTATCAGTTTTGTGGCTACAAATCTTGGGTCACAGACTAGAAATAAATTATAATTCCAGTTCTCACTTTAGATTGCTCATATGTTGCTAATGTCTGTAATACCTTGTATTTTGGGGGTAGTATAAAAAAGTGATAGAACATGTAGATAGGAGACTTGGATTTGAATATTGATCTTTCTCCTTATGTGACATTTGGCATGTAAATTCTCTTTTGGGGGTCCTCAGTTTCCTCATCTGTAAAGAGGGAGTATTTTAAGTGATGGCTTTTAAAGTTCCTGTATCCTTTTCTAATGAGTTCTATTTGGGGAATAAAATAATTTATACACACACACACACACACACACACACACACACATATATATATATATAATCCAAATTTTCCACTATTATCTCTTTTAGTTTGAGAGAGTCACTAAAGTTATCTTGACTTCAGATTCTCCATCTGCAAAACGAGGGATCTGGATTAGATCTTCTCTATAAGTCCTTTCCAACACTAAATCTATGATCCTATTAACTTTAATTTTGTGCATATAAGAAAATGCACCCAATTTTAAGAGGACAGAATATTTTTTTTATTTTATAAACCAAATAAATAAAAAAATCCATTGTGTAAAAACTATTTCTGCTATCTAGGCTGTATGCTTTTATTAGATCATATTTATTAAGCATTTGTGCTTAAAGATAAAAAATGCATTTGATTTGTGCTTTTCTCCTTCATGCAGTTTAATCTCAAGACGATTATGAAACAATTCTTTTTAGAATGGTGGGAGTTAGCTCAAAAATGATTCATTTGTGTTAAAAAAAATTTAATTTCCTTCAAATCTGGTAATCATTTTTGTTTCATTTTTTGTATATCTAGGCTGCATTCTGCTAATCAGCATACGTTTGCTAATGTATTTATATGAGGTATATATATGTATATATATATACAAATATATATGTATATATGTTTTTATATACCTATAAAAGAGAAACATGCATCTAGTATTGTCTCTTATACCTACATAATATGTGTATGTGTATGTATGTTTGAATAGTTAACCCAAAAGATATATAGGACTCATTGAACTGTATCTCAGACATTTTAGTTTTATAATAAATCAATAGATTTACATACATATATTCATATTTACACACATATATGTGCATATATGTATATGTATATATACACTTATTTATATGTGGTGTGTATAAGGGAAACTCAAATCTCAATAAATGACTATCCTATCCATTAAGAAGGTATTTAAAACAAATAGAAGTATAATTAAGATAGTAGATAAAGCTTAATCATTCTCAGAATCTTAACCCTTTCTTGCCATATATTGGTGGGGAAAAAATGCAGTCATCTAGAGGCATTTGTTGTTGTTATTACAATAATTACAAACATTTGTAGTACTAAATTAAGTACACAAATCAAGAAGAATTAACCATATAAAGTAAATTGTAGGATTCAAAAGAAAGTAATCTTTAACAGGCTTGGGGATGAGATGCAAAGAGGAATGAAATATTTCCCAAAGCTTTTTAAAGTTATACCGCCTTTAAGTTTTAGCCAACTCTTTTTTAGATAGGTCATTTTGGTGTGGAAAATAACATATTTTGTGACTCCTTTAATAAAAGACAAAGGATGTTGTAGAGTAAAGGTGACAGAAATAGAAAACTGAGATGGTAGAGAATATAAAACATAAAGGGTAGAGGAAATGGGAGGCTGAGCACACAGGATGTGGAGGGGGTGAAAAACACCAGTTTTAGAATGATTTTCTTTGCTAGACTATTTTATGAATTATTTATAGTGATATTATCTTAGTCACTTTCATTCATTGCATTTTACTGTTGGTTTAATTGTTCAGTTTTACATTAGCTCATTGTGACAGAATAATATAGTGAAAAGAGCACTGGCTCTGTTATATGAAGAGCTGGGTTCAAAGCCGCTTACTGATATTTATGACTTGTTAGAAAGCACTTAACCTAACTGGGTCTCTGCTTCCTTCTCTCTGAAAGTTCTGATCAAACATAGGTGGGCTCACCAGATGCCGGTGCCTTTCCCTCTAAGATGAATTAGTATCTACTATAAAACATAGAATGACAGATTTGGACGGTTGGAAAGGTCCTCAGTGGCCACCTATTCCAACCTAAATGTGAAGTAAATCCTACTATAATATATCTGACAAGTGGTTGTCCAGTATCTTCTTGAAGATCTTAAAAAGGTAGAACTTGCTGCTTCTCAAAGCAAGCCATTGTACTAAAGACTTCCTTTTTTTTTTTGTCAGCTGGTCATTTTACCATTTTCAAAGCCATGTATATGTATCATCCCCTATTGGGAGGAAGGGGAAAGGATTGCTAATCTTAATGTCACGCTTGAGAATCAGTCCTCCCTCACCAACTGTGTCTTGTATCGATATAGTTCTGTAGGCCTTTCAACCACATGTCCAAAACAAAATTCATTATATTTCCCCGTTCCCAAATAGTCCCCTTTTCTCAACTTCATTGTTACTGTTGAGTTCCCCAACATCATTCAGGATGCTCACAAACTCAATGTCATCTTCAGCTCCTCACCCTCAGTTTCCTGATATACCCAATGCATCGCCAAATCTTGTCATTTTTACCCTTATAATATTTCTCATTATCTCCTCTCACTTCACACAACATCACCACTCATTTATACTAGTAAAATCTTCCCTTTCCTGGTCTCTTTGTCTCAGTCTTCTCTCAACTACAAAAGACCAGCTGCTAAAGTCATTTTTGTAAAGAGCAGATCAGACCACATTATCCCCTACTAAATAACATCCAATGATTCCACACTGTGTCTAAGCTTAAATACAAACACCACTTTTCATCATTTAAAGTCCTTCCTAATCTGGCCACTTTCCAGTGTTCTTACAATTTATTCTCTTCTATATACTCTAGAGTCCACATACAGTGGTCTAGTTATCATTCCTCGCACAGGAGACTCCACCTTCCATTGTACTGGCTGACCTCCATACCTAGAATGCTGTTCCTCTTCACTGCTGCTTCTCAGCTTTCCTACCTTCTATCAAGACTTGGATCACCTTCTGGAGGACTAATTTCCTTCCCCATCATGTCTTTTCACCCCACCCCCATTTCATGGCTGCAAGTGCCTGCCCTCTGAGATTTCCTTCCATTTATGCTGAATAAATATTTTACATATGTGGGTATTTGAATAATCTCCTAAAGGTGGAGCAGGACCATGATTTTGCCTTTCTTTGTATCACCAGTGCTTAACCTATAATGTGTTTAATAAATATTATTAACTGACAGACTTACTAAGCTTAACAGCCTATCGTTTGAAATATACACATTCTTCCCTTTATTTAAATTTGCTAAATTTGTTCATGTCCAGTAGCAGTTGTTCCACTCAGAATAATTGCTTAAAGATTCCCAAGAGCAGTTTAAGGTATCATTTATCCAAACACTATTAATACCTAGAGGTTTTGATCATCCAAACAGGTGACTTGAATTCATTGAGGACAACTAGTATGGGTTCTGCTCACTTATCTTGGATTTCATTTAACTTCTTCTAGAGTAGAAGGTACACGTGAGATGAGAAATATATTGTAAAAGTACTTTGGGGTTTTCTGGTGCCATTTTCGTGATTGTTGATATTTTTTTTTCTTATCATAGGTTCATATAGATACTTGCCAGTGCCCAGATGGGAGAGGCAGCATACTGACGAGATGATCAGATTCAGTGTCAGAGAACCCTGGTTAGACTCTCAGCTCTGTTGTTTGTTAAAAAGATGTGTGTCTTTGGGGAAGTATCTTGCCCTCTTTAAGTATCAATTTCCTCATTTATAAAATGAGGATAATAATCTTTAAAGTACCTATTTCAGAGAATTCTTCTGAGCACATGACCTACATAAAGCATATTATAATTAGTTGATTATCAAGCATTTATTAAGTATTCCCTATGTGCATTAAGCACTGGGGATACAAAGAAAGGCAAAAATAATCACTGTCCTCATGGAACTTGGACTCTAATGGGGGAGACAACATATTAAAAAAAACTCAGAACATACAGAATATACTGTGAGGAGATGGATAGTAATCAGGCATGGAAAGTCATCATTATCTTGAAGTGCTAGAAGAAAGTGTGGCTTGCGATAAATTTTGAAGTTAGCCCTGGAAAGAAAGAGGTGGAGGTAAGGGGGAAGAACACTGTAGTCATGAGGACATCCAGTGAAAAGACATGGAGATAGGAGATATGTGGCTTATCAGATGATCTGTAAGTAGGCTAGGGTAGATTGTTCATAGGGTATGTGAAGTGGAAGGTACAAAAAGGCTGGAAGTTGGGTTTTGTCAGTTTAGAAAAGGGGATGATATATGAGGTGGGAAAGTAGAAATGACACAAAGCTGGAGACCACCATTTAGATGTAATGTTTTTATTATTTATTTAAATAAATCTAGTATTAATTCTTACCTCTGATAGTCATGGCTGCAAAAGGAGCAGCTGATCAGTTTTAAGACTTGTGCTCCTAAGGATTGGACACTACTACCAAAAGTATAACTTTTCTATTATTGTATACACATGTATATATACATATACATACATGTGTGTATGTATATGTCTATATATATTCTACATCTGCCTCATTTTAATTTTTTTGTCAAATGCATTATTTCAATCACAGTTCAATTGACTGAAGATTTTTCCCTCATATCTACAATGATGAAACCACATCATTATCTCAGTGGATAGAGTACTGCTGGAACTGGAGGCAGAAACACCTGAGTTCAAATCCAGCTTCAGATAGTACCTATGTGAGCCTCGGCAATTCACTTAACCTTTGTCAACCTCAACTTTTCATCATAGGAATAATAATAGCACTATCTCCCAGAGCTGTTGTGAGGATGAAATAAGATATTTGTAACACACTTTATAAACCTTAAAGTGCTATATAAATGCTAGTTATTATTTATATCACTATACTTTTGCAAAGTTACCTCATTTTCTTCATTTCTTATAGATTACTCAGAAGAGTGACTAAAACACTTTTTGATCTTTTGAATTTTAACTTGTATTTCTTTATATATCCATTTTAATATGCACAAAAGAATAAAAACTCATTACTGTTAAACACAACACATGTATTCTTGGTTTTACAAAATGCAAGATACCTTAGAATCAAGTTTCATTATTGGTAGCCTATATTTATCAAATGATTCAGCACTTATTTATTACTGTAGATTAAAGACTATTAAACTCACTATAAAGACATTTGCAAAAAAAGAAAATAAAGAGTAGCAGAATGATGCCATAATTACTTTATTTTTTAGAAAGGTCAAACTTGTAGCTCTACTTAAGAAAGTCACATAGGGGATTTTGGATGGGTATGCTTTAGGAACAAAGAATAGTTTTTGAAATGAACCATAAATCAGCTACATCAAGCAAATTAATTTGCTCAGTCTTTTGATTAAAAAAAAAGCATAAGCTTTGAAGTGATGTGGAAATTGTAGACATAGTGGCTTCCCTAAGGTCTTGAATTTGTTCCAGTAGGTGGAGATATTGAGCAGTAAAATATGACAATTCTGTTGAAGTAGATTATTTTTAAAAATATCACATTTTTAAAATGGTGACACATACCAGAATGTAATAATATTGTTGGATTTTTTGTTTGTTTGTTGTGATTTTGTGAGAAGCTGTTTAAATATGAATTAAATATGAAAATAAAATATTCCACCTTTTAAGCATATATATTTAATGTATACTAGGCCTGACAGGGTATGGGGAAGATGCACAGGACATAGGTCTTGCCCTCAAGGAGCAGATAATCCAATAATGAAAATGACAAGTTCATTGCTAATTATATTCCAAGACAGAATATAAGTATCACAAGGGGATACAAGCAAAGATCTGTGAGTTTTCAGAAGAGTAAGAGCAGAAAGATACGTAATTGGAAGGATCAGGGAAAGCTTCATATAGGAGATGGAATTTGAAATGGATTCTGAAGAATGGATAGAATCTTCATAGGTAGAAATGTGAGGTAACAATAAGAGCCAATACAGTAGTAACAGCTGAAATTTGTAAGATGTACTTTTTAAAAATTTATTTTTAATTCATGGAATAAAGCAAGCATTTCCATAACATAGCACAATAAAAAAAGATGATTGCATATAAAACTATAATTATACTATGTAAAACTTGCTATTCCTTTCAAATATACAACAAAATTATCATGTAAACTTTTTTTTCTTTCCTCAAACAACCCTGCCTAGAGATGGCTACCATTATACACACATAGGTATATATATGTAAAAGTATTCTATACATACTTATAAATATATCAATCCTATCTCTGGCTGCAGATCGCAACTTTCCTCATATGTCCTTTATAGCTAATGTGGGTATTTTTGATAGTCAAAATAACTTATTCCCTCAAAGTCTTTCTTTTTTAATTAATTAATTTATTTATTTATTTTTAGTTTTCAATATTCACTTCCACAAGATTGAGTTCCAAATTTTCTCCCCATCTCTCCCCTCCCCCACCCTAAAATGGTATGCATTCTGAATACCCCCTCCCCCAATCTGCTCTCCCTTCTATCAACCCCATCCCCTTCTCTTTTTTCCTTCCCTTTCTATTTTACTGTAAGACAGGATAGATTTCTATACCCCATTGCCAGTATATGTTATTTCCCAGTTTCATATGAAAATAATTTTAACATTTGTTTTTAAAACTTTGGTTTCCAATTTTTCTCTTTTCCTCTATCCCCACCCACCCTCATTGAGAAGGAAAGCAATTCGATATAAGTTATACATATATAGTCATGCAAAACACTTCAATAATAGTCATGTTGGGAAAGACTAACTATTCCTTCCATCCTATCCTCTTTGAACCTCTCCCTCCACAGAAGTGTTTGCTTCTGATTACCCACTCCCCTAATCTGTCCTCCCTTCTTTCATTCCCCCCCACCTTATCCCCATCCTCCCTATTTTCCTGTAGGTCAAGATAGATTTTCATACCCAATTGAATGTATATGTTATTCCCTCCTTAAACCAAATCTCACCTCCCTTCTCTTCCCCACCACTGTAAAAGTCTTTTTCTTGTCTGTTTTATGTGAGATAATTTACCCCATTCTAACTCTCCCTTTCACCTTCTCCCAGTATAATCCTCTCTCACCCCTTAATTTTATTTTAGATGATATCATTATTTCATATTCAACTCATCCTGTGCCCTGTCTCTGTCTCTATCTGTCTGTCTGTCCATCTCTCTGTCTCTCCCTCTCTCTCTCCCTCTCTTTCTCTCTCTATATATGTATTTACAATATACACATATGTACATGTATGTATTATGTATTATATATGTATATATAACATATGTACATGTATGTATTACATGTATATATATTATATGTGTGTGTGTAGGTATACATATATATTTTCCTTCCAACTACCCTAATACTGACAAAGGTCTCATGAGTTACAAATATCTTTCCATGTAGGAATCTAAACAGTTCAACTTAAATAAGTCCCTTATGATTTGTCTTCCCTATTTACTTTTCATGCTTCTCTTAAGTCTTGTATTTGAAAGTCAAATTGTCAATTCAGCTCAAGTCTTTTCATCAAGAATGCTTCACTCTTCTATTTCACTGAATGTCCATTTTTCCCCTGAAGGATTATACTCAGTGTTGCTGGGTAGGTGATTCTCTGTTTTAATCCTAGCTCCTTTGACCTTCAGAATATATTCCAAGTCCTCCAGTCCCTTAATGTAGAAGCTGCGAGATCTTGTGTTATCCTGATTGTGTTTCCACAATACTCATTTTTTTTTCCTTCTTGCTGCTTGCAATATTTTCTCCTTGACCTGGGAACTCTGGAATTTGGCTCCAATATTCCTAAGAGTTTTCCTTTGGGGATATCTTTCAGGAGGTGATAGGTAGATTCTTTCAATTTCTATTTTACCCTCTAGTTCTATAATATCAGAGCAGTTTTCCTTGATAATTTCTTGAAAGATGATGTCTAGGCTCTTTTTTTAATCATGGTTTTCAGGTAATTGAACAATTTTAAAATTCTCTCTTCTGCAGCTGTTTTTCTAGTCAGTTGTTTTTCCAGGAGATATTTCACATTGTCTTCTATTTTTTCATTCTTTTGGTTTTGTTTTATAATTTCTTGATTTCTCATAGTCATTAGCTTCCATTTGCTTCATTCTAATTTTTAAGGACTTATTGTCTTCAGTGAGCTTTTAGACCTCCTTTTCCATTTGGCTAATTCTGTTTCTTAAGGCATTCTTTTCCTCATTGACTTTTTGGACCTTTTTTGTCATTTGGGTTAGTCTATTTTTAAGGTGTTATTTTCTTCAGTATTTTTTGGGTCTCTTTTAGCAAACTGTTGATTTGTTTTTCATGAATTTCTCACATCACTCTCATCTCTCTTTCCAGTTTTTCCTCGACTTCTCTTACTTGCTTCTTAAAATTCTTTTTGAGCTCTTCCATGGCCAGGGACATATTCATATTTTTCTTGGAGTCTTTGGATGTAGGAGCTTTGACTTTGTTTTCTTCTTCTGGTTGTATGTTTTGATCTTCTTTGTCACCAAAGTAAGTTTCTATTGTCTTTTTTTTTCCATTGTTTGCTCATATCCCCAGCCAATTACTTGACTTTTTAACTCTTTGTTAATGTAGGGCTCTGCTTCCATTGTGAAAGGTATACTGTCTCAAGGTAAAGGGGTTTTGTGCGGCTGTTTTCAGAGATACTTCTAGGGATCTGTACATTTTCAATTCTTCCAAGATGATAGAATCAAAAGAGAGGTGTTTACTTCTTTCCTGGCCTGTGCTCTGGTCTATGAGTGACCACAGGCACTCTTTTCTTCCTTGGAACTGTGAGGAGGATTCCCTCTTCTCCATTGCTGCAAACTCTACCATGCCAGAATTCCTCCTTGCCCAAGGACCACCACCCAGGACTGTGACCCAGATCCAAGCATGGGCAAAGCAAGAGAATCCTGCCTTAGCACCAGCAGAGATCCCTGCAATCCCCCTCTGATCAGCTGCACAATCCTCACACCATCTTTTGGCCAAAAGCTCCAGAAGCAGATGCTGCCATTGTGGCCATCACCCTGAGGCTTTGTTAGGGCCAGGACTGGCCCATGCTCCTCTCTCATCCAGGTCTGACAGACCTTTCCCACTGACCTTCTAAGTTGTCTTTGGTATTTGTTTGTTGAGAAGTCTGGAAACCACCACAGCTGCCTGTAATTCAGTCTCCTGAGGCCCACTCTGGGTTTGCTGGTACTCCATCCTTGCCAGTGCAGCCCATGCTGAACTGAGCTCCTCTCCCTGCCTGGTGCAACAGACCTTTCCTATCAACCAGTCAGGTTGTCTTGGGCTGGAAATTTGTTTCACTATGTCTTTTTGTGGGTTCTGCTGCTCTAGAATTTGTTTATAATTATTTTTACAGGTTTTTGGAGGAGTTTTGGGAAAAGCTCAAGCAAGTCACTGCTTTTACTCTGCTTTCTTGGCTCCACCTCCTCTAAAACTTTCTTAAAACAATATTGCTGTTACTATATTAAATATTCTCTTGGTTCTGCTCATTGCACTCTTCATTATTTTGTTCAAGCGTTTCCATGTTTTTCTAAAATCATTGAGCTCATCATTTCTTATAGCACAATCATATTCCATCACAATCATATACCACAGCTTGTTCAGCCATTCCCCAGTTGATGGGCATCCCAGTAATGTCCAGTTCATTGCCACCACAAAGGGAGCTGCTATGAGCATTTTAGAATATTTTGGTTATTTTCTTTTTTTCCTTAATTATCTTGAGAAATTGACCAACTAGTGGTATTACTGGGTTAAATGGAATAAGCAGTCTTATTCCCTAGTTAAAGGGAATAAAAGTCAATAACTTGTTGAGTATGATTCCATATTGCTCTCCAAAATGGTTAGATCAGTTCACAATTTCACCAACAATGAATTAGTGTCCCAATTTTTCCACATCCCTTCCAACATTTGTCACTTTCCCCTTCTATCATTTTATTCAATCTTGTAGGTGTAAAATGATATCTCAAAGTTGTTTTAATTTACATTTCTCTGATCAATAATTATTTAGAGCATTTTTTAATAGGACTATAAATTATTTTATTTTTTTCTTGGAAAATTGCCTGTTCATATCCTTTGAGCATTTATCAATTGGGGAATGACTTGTATTCTTATAAATTTGACAAAGTTCTTTATATATTTTAGATATGAGATCATTATCTGATAAACTAACTACACATTTTCCCAATTTTTTGCCTTCCTTCTCATCTTGGCTATATTTGTTTTCTTTGTACCACACCTTTTTAATTTGATGTGATCAAAATGATCCCTTTTACACATTACTTTGCTCTCCATCTCTTGTTTATTCACAAATTGTTCACCTATCCATAAATCTGATGAGTAACATGTTCCTTATTCTTCTAATTTTCTTGTGAAATCTCTCTTTATATCTAGGTCATATAAGATGTATTTTAAGGTGTACTAAATATTTATTACCTACTCATTTGATCTTTATAATCAGTCTGTATAAGGCCTACAAAGTATTAAAATCCCTGAAATGAGATTTAGAAAATTTGGGAATCAGAGGTGTTAAGTTTCTTACATTCTTGTGATCACACAGCTAGCAAAAGGTCAGAGGCAAGATATAAACCCAGATCTTGCCTCATTCCAGATTTAGCTTTCTTTCTACTCCACTAGCCTTCTTTAAAGTAGTAATGACCCAGGCTGTCTAAAATTATTTTCAGTAAACATACTTGCATTTCTGTATGAATATGGGATTGAAAATTCTAGAGCTTTGTATAACACAAAATTAACATGTTTATAATTTTTAGCATATTAAGAAAAGGGAAATCAGTGAGTTGATTCTATTACTGCTAGTATGGTTTGAAATTAAGAAATAATAAGTCATATTTGTCATCCTTCTGAACCAGGAAATATTATTCACTGCATTGGGAAAAACACTACCCCTAAAAAACTATACTTAAGAATTTCTATTTTTCTCATTTTATGTTTTCTATGAGTAAAAATAGTTTGGTATTGAATCAATTTGAGTTACCAACTTAATAGCAAATACTAGTGGGCTAAAGACTTACATCAGAAAAGACAGCACATTTTGATAATTAGATATCTTATCAACAAAATCATACCACATGTGCATTTTAAAATATCTCCTTATATTCCTTCTCCTTTCCCATAAGTGATAGGTTATAAGTTCCTTTAGAGATCATCATCTAATTACTTTTCCTCACCTACAGTTTATAGTACAGTCATAGACACATAGTAAGCACTCAATAAAATTGCAGAACTTTGTTGACCTGTTGTTTTATTGTTTTCATCTCTTATATGTCTCTTCAAGATGGGTAGATTATCAGACTCTATCATTCATGAAATATATATATACATACATGCATACACAGATATTGAGCTGTTATTACTATTCATTTAAACAAAGTAAGAAAAAAATACTGGTGTTAACAAGTCATCCTAAGATGCTGAATTTTTAAGAAAAGAAAATATCAATGAGGTTTAAATGCTTTTATAAGATAATAAAAACTTTTAACTCTATCTGAAAAACAAGAAGACTGAATTCTCTGGTGTTTAGAAAAGGGTATTTAAATCATTTATTCTAATTTAAATATTTAAAAGGCATTAAAACTCAAATAAACACTACAACCTAGCTTGAATTTACTATAGACATCCCTTCACTGAAAACATGAATGGTAGGGTTTAGATTTTGCTTCTAAAGACTAATTTTCTTTCACATCAAAGAATAACATTCATTGTTTTGACACAACAATCAAATGTTAAATTAAAGTACAGTGATGTTAGTTGTTATCAAATATATCCATGTTTTAAATCACTGTTTTTTAACCTGTTTTGTGCCACATACTTTTTGTCAGTCTAGTGAGGCTCATGGATACCTTTTCAGAATAATGTTGCTTTTTTAATGCATAAAATGAGATATGTAGGCACATATAAGATTACAAAGGTAAGTAATTATATTGAAATACAGTTATCAAAATGCATCTGTTAAAAGTTCACAGATGCCAGAATCAGAATCTCTGCTTTAGAGTGAAGGGAGAGAGCATGCAAGGTCACTCGTTTATTATTTGCCTCTTGTGCATCAGACAATGTACTAAGCACTGGGGATATAAATGTTAACAAGAAAGACACAACCTTACCTCAGGGAATTTACATTCTAAAGGGAGAAGAAACACATAACCTGGAGCTGAGAAGGAAATGGGCAGGGTAGAGTTATGGTATCAGCAGAAATGAAGATGACCAGGGTATGGATAGCATGTTGTTGAGATGACCTGGAAGTGATATAGAGGCCTCGTTGTAGGCAAGACAAAGTGAATGCTCATCCATCAATACCTGGCGTCCCAGGTATAGCATCCAAGGTAGGTGGGCAGTGGGGCAGATGCAGATGGCTTGCATGCAGAAAGGCTGATGTGGAAGGAGATAGCCTAGAAGCGGTGTGAGGTCCTATCAGATCCTATTACCTAATAGCAATGAAATGTCTGCTGGCCTTAGTCTAAATAACACCTCATACTTTTTGAAGTGTGTTTACATTATTCCCTCTAATGATCTTTCCAGTTTTTTGTTTGTCTGTTTGTTTTTTAAGGTGGGACAGCACTTTTCAATTCTTTCAGGTCCATAGAAGTTCACACTGGGGTGGAGGTATCTGAACAGTTAAAGAGCCATATTACTTTTGAAGTTAAGGTCATAGAGCAGTAAGTGTCTTGATCTTTAAGTCATGTTGTAAAATCTTGTTCTTTGTTCAGGCAGAGAGTAATGATTAAGTGTCATTCCTAGTATGCTTTTATTTGACCTTTCTTTATAAGAACAATGGAAACTTGTTCATTAGGAAGGAACTCAATGAAGTTCATTCACTCAATGAATATTTATTGAGCACCTATAATGTGCAAAGTTTTGGAGTTCCAGACACCAAACAAAAATGTCCTCACTACAAGGACCTTACATTCTATTAGGCAATACAATACTTCCACAATTAAGTACAGGGTGATCAAGGAAGAAGACAATAAGCACTTACCAAAGATTGAAAAAAGGCTTCCTGTTGGAGGTAGCACTGAGTGGAAGCTTGAAAGAAACTCTGGAATCTAAGTGGTGGATATACAGTCAGAATGCAAAAGCGTGGAGACACAGGCTATTTGTCCAATCCAACTGGAATGTAGAGTGTTAGGGAAATGAAGCCATATCAGTTGTTGATAGATTTCTTCTAAATATGACAATACTGCCAGAATAAAGGCAGTATGTAGTATGTCATTTACATGTCGGGTTAGCTCTTTTCATCAAAATGTGATGGAAATGTGGTCAAAGAGGGAATTTTATACCAACATTGTCAGTAAGGAGAATATCAGGACCTATAATACGTATATTTAAGCCCTTAGTAATGTAGTTAATGTGGTTAAATATTTCCATGCTATCTTTTTTGTTCATTTTTCTTATAGTTTAATTGGCCTTTCTTTCTTTATTTTTTAATTTTTTTTGTTGTTCTAAACTTGACAAATGAACAACATGAAAATAAATAAGGACAGAAAAAAGTGAGTTGCATATGAAGCTAAGACTCTTGAAGGATATAAAGAAATAGTTCCTAAAAGATGAATAATAAACTACTAATAACTATATGAAGGAGTGCTGCAAATCACTTATAATACAAAATGAAAATCAAAAGCACCTTGAGCTTTTACCTCAAATTCAAAAAATTGGCAAAAATATCGAAATAGTCAATGTTGGAAGAGTTGCAGGAGGATAGCCACAGAGTTGCATTGTCGATGGAATTGTGAATTTTTCTCAACTCTTTTGGAAAGCAATTTGAAATTATGTAAATAAGATGATAACATGTCCATATTCTTTGACCTAACAGCTCGATTATGGGTATAGTCCCCAGGTAGGTCACAGATAAAAGAAAGTCCCTCTATTCACCAAAATATTTATAACAGTACTTTTTGCAATAAAAACAAAAAATCTTCAATCAAATTAGATATATATATATCAATTAGAGAATGGCTAAACAAATTATGGTACATGAAAGCCATGGAATATTACTGTAGTATAAAAAAACAATGAATATGGTAACTATAGAGAAGCCTGGAAAGATTTAGGTGAACTTGGAAAGGATGAAATAAACAGAGCCCAAAACAACAACAACAACATGTACCATGTCTATGACACCTTAAATGGAAAAAACAACAAGCACAGAACAATCCAGAGTTAATGTTGCAGGATTGCAAAGAACAAGCATGCCCCCCAAACAGCTCTAGTGCAGAGGCGGCAGGTAGGTATGGAGAGTGTATATATTTTTTAGATTTTTTTTATGTATCAATCAACTTTGCTTATTTTCTTCTTTTTCTTTTGTTCAAAAATATTCTTTGTTGTATGACTCTCTGAGAGGGGATAGAGGTATGGATACTGGGAGAAATTTAGGCTATGTAGAAACAACGAATCAATAAAATGTATTTTAAAAATAAAGGAAGAAGGGGAGAGGGAGAAAAATTTAAAACTCAAAAGCTTATGGAAGTGATTGTTGATAAATCAAAATAAATTAATTTTAAAAATAAAGGAATAAAATATTCTTTTTTGTATTCCATTTTCCTAGTAGCCACATGTACCCCAAACATATAGCAAAAAGTCAAGTCATATACGCCTTTCAAATAGCAACTAACCATTGTAGTAGTTTTGTCTTCCCCCTCTAAATCTCAACTAACTATAACCAATAAGGCATTTCAATTAGCAATGTACTTTTCTACATTTTTTGTGTCTGGGGAAAAATTTTTTTTCAAAAGGAATTCACTAACCTACTTCTGCTTCTTGGGGAAAAAAAGTGCTTTTCCTGTGGGTTTTCCTATTGAGATATTCCAGCTTAACTTGAAAAGCTGTGAAAATTCTTGACTTCTGACTGAGTCATCAGGAGGCATTATTGTTCCCTAAAGAATGCAGAACTTAGAGTCACAGGATCTGAGTTCACATCCTACCTTTTCCATTTAGTACCTGTGAAATCTTAGGCAAGTCCCTTAGTTTAATGGGGCCTCAGTTTCTTCATCTATAAAATGAGGCTATTGAATCTCTGAAATTCATCCTGGTTCTAAATTTAAAATGTCATGATATTCAGCCCTTCACATCCAGCTTAACATTTACCTTCTAAAAAGTACTTTTCCTAATTCAATTGAATTTCAGCCAGTTAAAAAAACTCTTAACAAAACATACAGTTAGCATAAATGAGTGATAACTTAAATAGTCAACCAAACTGGATTGTTTTATAGGACTGATTTTATTTTAGTGAGATCAAGACTTATTACCCCAAGATTTCAAGTATTTATTTTAAGCTCTTTGGTATAGACAGTCAAATTCACTTTCCGGGAAGAAGGAAGTCAAAGTAAAATAAAAATTTTCCAATTTTTGAAAATATCTCATCACTCTAACCTAAGACTTAGTGCCAGAATTTATTATGCTGTCATATGGCATTGAATAATGCAGAAAAACAATGCCTTGACAAAAGGAAACCATTTCATTATACGTCTGGCTAACATTTTACAAATGGCTACATGGTGTTTTTCTCTTTTCTTTTTCTTCCATTTTAATGGCCAGGTATCACACATATGTTCTTGATGTTTAAGCTCTCCTATGTAATTAATTAGCAGCTAGGTACTTAGGGGATGTAGTGACTAGAATGCGGGGCCTGAAGTCAGGAGGACTCATCTGCCTGAGTGTAAATCTGGCATCAGAACCCTTAGAATTTTTGTGACCGTGGTCAAGTCATTCAACTTCTGTCTTAATCCAATGGAAAAGGAAATGGCAAACCAGTCTAGTATCTTTGTGAAGAAAACTACATGGGCAACACTGGTGTGCTATGGTCTACATGATCACAAAGAGTGGGAAGCAACTGAATGACTAAAAAACAACAACCTTACCAGATTATTGTGAAGATCAAACAGATAATATTTATGCAACACTTTCAAAATGCTATCTCAGTGTTATTATTGATTTGGCCTCCAGATAGAATTGCAATCAGGCCACTGGATAAGGAGTTTTGTCAAGGCATTCATTGCAAATGCATTGACCTCTCCAAAGCATTGAAAGTATAGTAAACTTAATTTGTCTTTGTTCTTTTTTCTCATAGATTTAATTCAATCTAAAAATCTTCTCTATATTTTGTGTCACACAAAATATCCACTTTTTTAGTCATCCACCCTACTTCATTTTAGCCTGATTCATTACCTAAGTGAAAATATGTCTCAATCAAAGAATTTCGGTTATGGGCCTTGAAATAAGTACCAAAAAATGCAAAGTGTTGATGAAATTAAATGTTCGACAAGAGGTCTATATCAATTGGCTCCAGGATTGTTTTATATTCCCTGGCTTTTGTATAAAACATCTAGTTACATGAAATTAGAGGGATTGCTTTCCAGCACATCCCTGAGGAGGCAGTACCTAGCATCTGGGGGAGAAGATTCCTGAGTTTCAGCCTTGGCTAGATCTCCTCCCTATCCCATTTTGACTATAAGAAGACCTTCAGGTTCAAAGATCACGGAAGAAGTTGGACATCTCCCAAATTGCGATGACAGTGTATGTGATAATCAAGGATATACAGATCATAGATTAACTATTCATAAGGGAAACTTCTTAAATATTCAAGGAATGGCAGAAAAGTATTTGCAGCAACTAAGAGGTATAAGTTGCGAGTTATCTCTTTTCTACACATGCTGTCTA
This sequence comes from Vombatus ursinus, assembly GCF_900497805.2. Lineage (NCBI taxonomy): Eukaryota > Metazoa > Chordata > Mammalia > Diprotodontia > Vombatidae > Vombatus > Vombatus ursinus. Next base: position 15,100,904 of record NW_020954576.1, read on the forward strand.
AGTTTGAGCCCCTTTTCATACAGACTCTATGTACTTGTGGGAGAGTGTGTCACAGATTTTGTGAGGAAAGGGTTTTTTTTTAATTTATATCAACTGTTCTTATTGTTCTACCTTATTAAATAACACTTTCTAAAAGCTACTTGAGACTGGCTGACTAAACTGATTCTCAACTGATAATCTTTTAGGGGAGCATACCAGTGGGGGCTCAATTTTTTTACATTAAAAAGATACTCCCAACTCCTCACAGCAAATGCTAAAACCCTCAGAGGGAGGTATAGCTAGCCAAACTCTTGGTCCTCAAGTTATCAAAGCCGGTAAGACTTGGAATAAGGCTTCTCAGAGCTTATATGGACTGCAATTTTAAAGAGGATTATCTACCTAATTTCTCCCCAGATGTCCTCCCAGACATAAAGTCACAGAAAAGGAAAAGGGAAGGGATGTAATACTGGTTCTGCAAATAGAGAAAACAAGGAAGAACCAACAATGGGAGGGAAATTGTTTCCTGGCCATATTTCACTAGAGATGCAAGTTTCACAACAGCTGGCAGTCCAGTCTCAGGTTCTGGTTGCTGGCTTATTTTACCATTGCAACACTTTTTCTTTTCATCTGTCAGGCACTGTGACTGTGCAGGATCTATTGGGACTGCCTTCACTGTGTAGCACCTCCATAGCAATGACTATTCTCCCCAGCAACTGACAGGCATCTGTCCAACAGAGCTCTCAGTTTCTATTTGTCTGATACCAGCCATATGAAGGAATGGAAAGGCAGAGTAGCAATCTGAATCAGAGAATTTGTGGGTCAAAATTCCTTCACTAGAGCAAAGCCAAGGACCAGAAGGAAAAAAAAGGACTGTTTTGTTAGTTCTACCACAAAAATACTACCTCTAGTTCCTGACTTCTTGAGCTTTCAATGCTGTCAGTTTTTGTTTTCAGTAACTTACTGACTCATTTTTCCCTATATCAGGCCTTAAGCCTTCTTATGGTTCCCCAAAGAGGAAACACTTTATATACCTTGTTCCATGCAAATAAGGTAACACACACACAAACACACACACACACAAAGAAAATGCAAAATAATTTTGGGGAGATAGTGTTAGTAACTGAGGATATCAGACAAGGCCTGCTATGTGAGTTAGCATTTGACTTAAGCCTTGAATGAAGTGATTACAAAAGTTAAAACTGAGGGAGAAAAGCATTACAGGTATAGTAAAAGAAGAGGAAATGTGAAATAGGGTACAGGAGAGGGAGTGATATGAAATAAACATGGGAAGAAAGGTGGAAGCTAGATTTTGAAAATCTTTAAATGTCAAATTCCCTCTTAAATGCAATTTATAACCACTCTACACTTAAGTACAGAGTTTCATGAGTAGTTGCAGCCCCTCCACCCCAAAAAAATCAGCATAAGTTTTCTGAAATCTCCACATTTAACACGTGTTTTCTCTTTATGAAGCATTTCCTAGCTTTATTGGCCCTGCAAGAGCTTGTGCTTTGCTTAGCCTTTAAGAATCTAAGGCCCCATGTCACTAGTAAAAGGTCTTTATAAATATGGATTGAGTTATAGAATATCAAATGTGATACTGTTTGTCCATTAAAATGGTATGAACTGAATCTTCTGTATTCTAGTCATATAAACAGCATAAGTTATATATCTTTTTTATAAATGAATTTAAGAATGATGCAATAATGAAATGGAAGGTTCTTACACATAAAAAGAATCAATTATGTGGAGAATGAAATATAACAAGACAGCCTTGAACTTAGGAAGAATTGTATTCAATGGGAAGAAAGAGACAAACACACATAACTTTAGATTCAACCACAACTGAGTTTAATCTCTTCCTCTGAGGGAGTTCCAAGAAAAAAAAAATCTACTTCTGCTTCATTGACTATACTAAAGCCTTTGACTGTGTGGATAACAACAGAATGTGGCAAGTCCTCAAAGAGATGGGAGTACCAGATCATCTTACTTGTCTCCTGAGGAATTTGTATGTGAGTCAAGAAGCAACTTAACATGGAACAACTGATTGGTTTAAGATTGGGAAAGGGGAGGGGCAGCTAGGTGGCACAGTGGATAGAGCACCAGCCCTGAAGTCCAGAGGACCCGAGTTCAAATCTGGCCTCAGACCAAACACTTGACACGTACTTGCTGTGTGACCCTGGGCAAGTCACTTAACCTCCATTGCCTTGAAAAAAAAAAGATTGGGAAAAGGGAAAGACAAGGCAGCATATTGTCACTTTATTTATTTAACTTAGGTGCAGAGTACATCATGCAAAATGCTAGGCTGGATGAATTAAAAGCTGGAATAAATGTTTCCAGGAGAAATATCAACAATTTCACATATTCTTATGATAGTATTCTGATTTTAGAAAGTGAAGAAGAATTAAGAAGTCTCTTGATGAAGGTGAAAGAAGAGAATGTAAAGCTGACTTGAAGTTTAACATTAAAAAAATAAGATCGTGGCAACTGGTACCATCACTTACTGACAAATAGAGGAAGAAGACATGGAAGCAGTGTCAGATTTTATATTCTTGAGCTCAAAGATCACTGCAGACTGTGACTGCAGTCATGAAATTAAAAGATGCTTGCTCCTTGAAAGAAAGCTATGGCAAATCTGGACAGAATACTAAAAAGCAGAGACATCACCTTGCCAACAAAGGTTTGTATAGTCAAAGCTATGTTTTTTTCTGTAGTAATGTATGCCTGTAAGAGTTGGAATATAAGGAAAACTGAGTGCCACACAAAGGACACTTTTGAATCATGATGTTGGAAAAGACTTTTGAGAGTTCCTTGGACAGCAAGCAGATCCAGCCAGTCAATACTTAAAGAAATTAGTTTAGACTACTCATTGGAAGGACAAATACTGAAGCTGAAGCTTACATACTTTGGCCACATAATAAGATGGAACTTCTTGGAAAAGACTCTGATGTTGTGAAAGATTCCAAGCAAAAAGGTATGGCAGAAGATGAGGTAGATGGATAGACTTCAGGAGATAGTGAAGGATAGAAGGGTTTGGCATGCTCTGGTCCATGGGGTCACAAACAGTTGAATGCAACTGAATGAATTAACAACAGCAACCAACACATATTGGTGCTTTGATTCTGGGCAAGTTGTACAAGTTCTCTTTGTTTTAGCAAATTCTTTAAGTTGCAGAGTAGTTTCAGATCTACTTTTGTGGTGGGAGTTTCCTTACCTAAAGTTCCCTACCTACACAAGTGAAATGATAGGCCAAACCCATATGAGTATAGGAAATGTGTGTGTGTGTGTGTGTGTGTATTTAACTAATAAAATGTGGTCAAATATTGAAGCTAAAGTGTAAATACTTTGACCAAATAATGAGAAGATGGGACTCATTGGAAAAGACTCTGATGTTGGGAAAGATTCAAAGGAAAAGGGGGTGACAGAAGATGAGATGGATGGATAGTGTCATGGAAACAACTGACATGAACTTGGATAGACTTTTGAGGGTTAGTAGAGGGTAGAAGGGCCTGGTATGTTATGATCCATGGGGTCATGAAGAGTTGGACACAAATAAATGACTGAACAACAACATATATAAACATTTCAGGAATCCATTATTTTGTTGGTATTAGTGCTCCTTCCAACAAACAAATCACAACTTTTCTACATTTTGGTAGATTGTATTGAACAATTGCTATGCCTAAAAGATTTATTACTTTGTGTCCTCACCAGTGATAAGCTACTACACCTTTAGTTATGTACTCCTGTGTCAAAATGCCATTGATTGGGACAGCTAGGTGGCACAGTGGATAGAGCTCCAGCCTTGGAGTCAGGAGGACCTGAGTTCAAATCCGGCCTCAGACACATAACACTTACTAACTGTGTGACCCTGGGCAAGTCACTTAACCCCATTGCCTAGCCAAAAAAAAAAAATACCATTGATCAGTGAAATTTTGCTTAAAGCCTTCTGAGCTTGGCAACTGAATCTTGTTGTCTTCCCAAATAAATTACAAGCTGTTTGATGGCTTAGATCGTTGCACTATTTCCTTTCTATGCTTAGTTTCAGGCACGCATTAGGTACTTAGTAAATTCTTATTGATTGATTAAAGTGTCCTTAGTTCATGATTTGGGATTTTATTTTGTTTGCCTTTCTTTGTATTCCCAGTGCTTAGCACACTGTCTGGCACATAGTAGATGGTTATTAAATGCTTGTTCACTGACTGATCTGTCATAACTCAGGAAATTCAACTGTAATCCTGAAGCCCAGGTACTTTAAATGTCTGAGATTCTGTATTACCAGATGTCTGAGTTATTTTAGAATATAAATTCAGGGTCATTTCTGACCAAGTTTACACAGATCTGCTCTCTTTTCAGGACAGAAACTGGCAAGGATTTTAGTTTGTTATATCCAGAAGACTAGACCCTGTCAATGACAGACAAACCTGCCAAATTAAAGGTGGGATGGTAGTGGAATCAGGAAGTAGAACATTATTTCATGTAGAATTTTAATGTTGCTTAATGGCATCAATAATAATTGTAATTTTAAAAGACAAGAAAAATTAAATCTGTTGTGATTCATTCTCTTTATTAGTATATCTTCTCCTATAGACACATCTTTCCCTTTTTCCCATCTCCTTATCCCATTACCTCCTTTTACTGCTGGTGAGTAGTAGTGCTGTCTCCTTGGTTAAAAAAAAAATTCACTATGTAATGGACTGACACAGCAATACTATTGAAGGAGGAGTTACCAGAACTAAAATGGCAGTGATTAGCTATAGAGAAATTGATCCACTTCTAGTAAGACTTTCTTTTGCCCTTTATTGTCATCATTATGTTACTCATTGCTAAAGGGAATTAAATATTACTATAGAATTTAAAATGAAGTGATTACAAAAAATCTTTAAAAAGCTTAACAAGATGATGAGCAGAATATCTTATCAAAGAAAACAGTGGCATTGTTTCATTTCAGGTCATGAACATGTTGACACACATAAAGACAGAATGAGTCATCAGAATGGAAATGTTCTTATACTTTGTATAATTTTTTTCTCTGAATTTTGAATATGTATATTCAAAATGTGGGTAGGTCAACTTTTTAGACTAGATCATCTATTTCACTGTTGTTAAAGGGCTCTCCTGCTGATGAATTTTCCTATAATCAATGGAAATAAGGTAACTGCTCTGTAATGTAGTTTGAAAGATTTGCCTCAGGCACACAGTGTTTAAGGACTTACTCATAGTCCCAAGGCCAACATGTGTCTAAGACAGAATTTGAACCCAGGTCTTTCTGACTTAAAAGACATCTCCTTATTGACTATACATGCTACCATACATACTTATGTGTGTCTATGTATGTGTGTATTCACAGCATCATGGAAATATCAGATTCTAATCAGTCAAGGAAATGAACAGACTCTAGGCTGTCCAGTTGGCTTAACACCACTAAAATTAGGACATTAACATGACAAATATTATTGAATCTGAAATCATGAGGAATGGGAAAAAATTATTTTTAATAACCCTGAAAGAGAGCTGAGAAATTATTTTATGCCAATTCTTCGTATATATGTTAAAAGGTCAGTGACTTCCTTGTATCTGATTCTAACAGTAATATCTAAAGAAAAAAATGAAATAGCCTTAAGAATTTGGGTTACTTTTCAGTTAAGTTAAAAAAAAATAATTTTCTATTTATGATGGTAGTTACACCCTACAAAGCATTACTGAGGACTCCATTTCGCTTAACATCTTTAAATAGAATAGATTTCATTTTTAGGGAATGCTCTAAAACTGGGGATCTTGCTGGAAGTCAGGGTCACAGACCAGAACACTTCTCATATTCTCTTCTGATAATTCTCTCCGTCTTTTAAAAAGTCTTTCTCGATTTGTACATACCTTGCTTCCTTTGCAAATTTCTTCCTTTTGAGGTCTTCAATTTTGATTGTTATTCATTCATTTTCATCTGTGTTCAACTCTTTGTGACCTCATTTGGGGTTTTCTTGGCAAAGATACTAGAGCGATTTGCCATTACATTCTACAGCTCATTTTACAGATGAGGAAACTGAGGCAAACAGGGTTATTTGACTTGCCCAGCATCACACAGCTAATAAGTGTCTGACCCTAGCTTTGAACTCAGGAAGATGAATCTTCCTGACCCCAGGCCTATAACTCTATCCATTGTACCACCTAGCCATCCTTATCCTTTCAATTTAAATGCACCAAATTAAAGAACCTTTTGCTTTCAGCATTGACTGGCCCATTTAATTCTATTCTGAAGCCCTTTTAATCCCAACAACAGACTTGAAGTCTCTAAAGTTGTTTTTTTTTTTAATTCCATAATTATGTGACCTGAACAATTTTCGTTTTTACAAAGAAAAACAATCACACATGTTGAGAGAGGCAGCATGACTTATTGGATAAGTATCTGACCTGGGAGTGAGGATGCAGACCTGGGATGTCCCTGGCAATGCTCTGTAACCCTGGACAAATCTGCTAATTTACCAGAGTCTCTCAGTTAACACTCCAAGACTACAAATTAGAGGGAAGGTACGCATCTACATGGTTAGCTAGGTGATACAGCAGATAAAGTACCACACCTGTAGACTCATTTTTGTTAGTTCGAATCTGGCCTAAGACACTAGCTGTGTGATCCTGGGCAAATTACTTAACCCTGTCTGCCTTGGTTTCCTTATCTATAAAATGAGCTCAAGAAGGAAATGGCATACCATTTTAGTGTCTTTGCCAAGAAAATCCCAATGAGGTCACAAAGAGTCAGACACGACTGAAACAACTGAACAACAAATGCATCTGCATTTGTAAAGGAAGTTCCTTCACTGATCACAGATCTATTTTAAAAATGCATATGTTGTATTTTTGAAGATATTAATTTCCGATCTCTAGGCTAAATGTTTATTCTGCAGTAAATTCCAAGCAATAAGCTAAGGAAAATTTGAACCATTTCCTGTTCTTTTAATATTTTGCACCAATGAAACAAGCAAAAAAAAAAATGTGATTGGATTTGTTTCCTATGGGTCTTTTTTTTTCCTACTTAAGAGCACATCTTTACATTATAGCTTTTAGGAAATTAAAATTGGAAATATACTGTATTATCATATTAAAAGGAGGCCCAAAGATAGAGAAAAATGGTCTTCTGAAAAGTACTCTTTATCACTGTAATTTTAGGGAAATATAGCCCAAGAAGGTAAGAATTTCTTTTTTGAACCATTTCCTGTCCTTGATTCACTGTTCGTGGGGGAGAGGAATGCTTTAGATAAACCAGCTGCTAGATTTCCTAGAATAGTAAATTACACTAATGCCTCTATTCACTGTAATCCTGCTGCTTTTTTCCCCCTAGGATTTCCTCATCTTTCCACAACTATTTGTTTCTATCCTAAATTAGTTTCCTGCAAATACTCTTTAAGTCAAGTGTTCACTTAAGCATTATTTATTGAGCTATAATAATTGAACCTCCCCCCCATACTACTCCCTTCTACATTAAAAAAAATATACCCACCCACTGAACTGTGTCAGTTATAAACATGAATTGCTTGTATTATTATAGAATCACTGATGGACGAAAAAAAGCCAAATGCATGGATAAATTGGCACTTCTGTAAAATTATTCATGATTATAGAATTCTAAATTTGCATGACTTAGGGGTAGAATTAACTAAAAATTATAAACTGTAGCATGGAGTTATAACTTTTATCAAGTTCCAACTTGACAATGGTGTTAATATCAGCTCTTAGGTATATAAGTATAAAACCATTTTGCACAATTTGTAGATGTCAAATGAAAGCATGTAGCCAATGAGTCAATTAGCTAAGATTTACTTAGTACCTGCTATATGTCAGACACCATGTTAAGCAAAATGTAGTAAGGATACTAATAGTACTACTAGTAAAAGTAGTAGTAGTTATAGTAGTACTGTCTAACATTTTTATAGTGTTTAATGGTTTGCAAACCTTTTTAACATATGTTAACTCATTTGATCCTCACAACTACCCAGTGCAATAGGTGCTATTGTTGTTGATAATGATGATGCTGGTAGCATTTATAAAGTACCTAGTATATGCCAGGCACTATGCTAAGCATTTTACAAATATTATATCATTTGATCTTTACAACAACCTTGGGAGGTAGGTGCTATTATTAACCCCATGATTAACCCCTTGATTCACTGCTTATGGGGGAGAGGAATGCTTTAGATAAACCCGCTGCTAGATTTTTTGTGGAAAACTGAGACAGACATTTGCTAACCTACCCAAGGTCTCACAGCTAGAAAGTATCTGAGAGTAGATAAGAAATCTTGTCTTCTTAATTCTGGGCCCAACATTCCATCCACTGTGCTACCATGCTGCTTACTAATAATAATATGATAATGATAATGATGCCTATTATTATCCCCACTTTACAGATGTGAAAACCAAGGCCTATGGAGATTAAGTGACTTGCTCAAGGTCACATAAGTAGGAAGTTTCTGCACAGTATAGACAAAGAATAACAACAATAAATAGTCCCTGCTCTTAAGAACCTTATATTCTAAAGAGGAAACAACATGCAAACAACTATGTACAAACAAGATACATACGGGGCAAATTGGGTGTAGTCTTACAGGGAAATCATGAAGATTAAGAAGAACTGGGTGAGGATTCTTATATAAGGCAGAACATTAGCTAAGACTTCAAAGACCAAGGAAACTAGGGGAGGAAGAGAGTTGAAGGCAGAGAGTCAATGAAAATGTTCAGTCAGGAGAAAAGTCATATGTAAGAAACAGGAAGGCCAGCTTCACTGGATCTCAGAGTAAGATGTAAGAAGCCCAGAAATGTAGGAAATTGGTTATGAAGATGGATTTCTCTAAAACCATGCTTCATTTAGTTATCAAATCCTTGTGGACCTCTAGCACATTTTTCTTTCAGAGCCTCAGTAAACATAAGAGTAATCCTGTCTCCCTGGGTCCACCTATTATTTTACTTTTTTGCTTTCCTTAGGTATACTTGTGGGGTTTTTAATGATTTAAAAATTTTATTTAGAATGTAAGAGTTCTCTCTACCTCTTTCTTCTTCTCCATCTCTCTCCTTTCCTCTTTATGTGTTTTTCTTCCTTTCTCTCCCTTTGCCCCTCTCTCTTGACTCTCTCTCTCTCTCTCTCTCTCTCTCTCTCTCTAAGACTGGGCATCTGAAAAATTCTTGTCTCTAATGGTAAGTTTTTTTAAATGATAATTCATTCTTCAAAAAGTGGAAACAACAATGAAGAGAACTTTTCTTAAAGTGACTAAGAATAATTGTCAGAAGATAGAAGGAAAGTAATTGAGGAAGAAAAGAGGTAAGAAAAGTGTCACCATATACAAATTTCAGATCACCCTGAGGCTATAGATAACAATGGTTTTCCTTTGCCAAGAGGAAAGAGGAAGAATGAAGCAGGGGTAGGGTCACTGCTTGGGGTGAATGAGTTCCATGTAGTATTCTACTGAAAGAATGCAAAGCCTTCTCAACTCCAATTTTATTTATTTTTTCTCTCCTAAAGGGAGAAAATAATTATCAGAACTGGGTAAGATAAAACAAAAATAGTTAACAAGAAACTGAAACATAAGATAGGTGAGGTGTTGGGATGAGAGTCCCTGACTGCTTTTAGGAAATCCAAGTCACCAAAGTCCAGTTATATAATTAGTTAGGAGATAAGATAAGGAGATAATTTCACATATAATCGTTGTGAAAACTTATGGATGCAATTGCTATGTTACTTGTTTGTGTTCTTTGAAAAATTAAAAGGAAGAGGGAAAATGGTTGCAGGACTATGAATGGATAAATGTGATGCTCATTTTCAGCAAAAGGGAAATGGGTTGGTTTTTGAAGATATTAGTTTGTGGACTTCACTGGGATTCCTGACAGAATTGAGTGCATTAATAAAAAGAAAATTTGTGAACATTTAGAAGTTTAGCTAGATAATGTCATTTGAAAAGCATTAGCAGATTTAGGGTAACTCAGTATTTTGCCAGTGTAATATGGCAGGCAGAAGAGCTAATATGATCTTCTAATAAACTCATACTATGTCCAGAGTGAGGAACATGAAGGCTCTGCTGTCCTCTATCCTGGTTAGCCTATAGTTGAACTTTTGTTTCCAATTCTGGGCATCACAATTTAGGAAGGACATTAACTGAATTGCTTCTATAAGAATGAATACAGAGTGATGAGTTAAATGGAAATCATTCCATAAAATTATAAGTTAAAGGAATGAAGAATATTTAGCATGGAGAAGAAAAGGCTTTGGTGGTGATGGATGTGATCTTTGCCTTCAAGTACTTGAACTGCCCTATTGAAGGTTTAGACTGGTTATACTTGGCAAAATTGGGAACAGTGGGTGATAGTTGTATATCATCTCCATCACATGAAAAACTCTTTAGCTATCTAAAGCTATCTAAAATGGAATAGGCTACCATAGGAGGTCTCTATTCTTGAAGATTTCCCAGGGGAAGTTTGATGACTATCTATGTATGTATTGGACAAGGTAAACCTCTGAAGTTTCTTCATATTCTGAGATGCTATGATTGGTTCCTGCCTAATGCCAAACAGAAAGAGTAGTGTAGGTTTTATCCAAGTGATTGTTTATGTACCTTCTGTTTCCAACAATGGCCTTAATTCTGTTTTCTCTGATCAGAAGTAGCACAGTAACTCAATTCCTGACAATCACTATCTGGTTTACCCTCACTTGATATTTTGGCCAGGAGGTTTGCTGGCCATGTCCTCATATCAAAAATAATGTATCTATCTTTAGAGATTTTCCATGATTTCTAATCATGGTACCTGTTACCCTAAGCATTTTTACTATTTGATGAAAAAAGTAAGCTTAGTCAATGGAAAAAATAAAGACATAGTTGACATAAATGAAAATGGCATTTATCGTGTGTCCAATCTTATCCTTCACTAAAAAGCAACCATCTTTGTATGGGAAAGCTGCAGTTCATAAAGGAGGAAAAGTAATGTATTTTAGGAAGCTGGAAACATTTTATGAAAATCAAAGTTCACAGAACCCTATTATTTCTGTCCTTGGCCAAAAGAATAAAATAAATTTGTGAAAAAAATTTTGGGGATTTCATGAATAATCAGGGAAATGGATTTTTCCTTTGTCTTACTTTTTCTTCCCCTTGTGATGTTACCTTGTTTCATTATAAGCAAACAGGACTTAAAGATATTAATGTGAATCTGGAGATTATGTCATTGTGAATCTGTTGTAATGCTAATTAGTTTATGTAAATTATCCTTGTCCATAAGACTTTATTCACTTTGGAATGCCTTGTGCCATCAATTATCATGGTAGGAAGAGTTAGAAAAATCATATTATATTAGTTCCTCAAGTTGGGGAGTATTACAATAATTATCCCTTTCATTGAAGAGAACGTTTCAGTTTTCATTTTGAAAATTGATTTTTCATAACAGAGTTTTCTGTCTTAGATTGTCAATTTCAGTTCTTACTTCTTTCTCTTTTGTTTGCACTTCTTTTTTTCTGAAAGACTCATTGGATTAAGAGCCATTCATTATTCTCTTTTTGTCATGATTGAACTAGAACTATAGGAAGCTAATGTGTCCATCATCCAACTGAATTATGTCACTGCCCGGTACATAGTCTGAAACTGATGATTAATTATCATCATAAGCATAACTAGCATTTATATAGAGCTTTACGATTTATAAAGCGATTTACATATGTTAATGTATTTATACAGAGAAGTTAAGTGATTTACCCAAGGTCATAGAGATTTTAAATGCCTGACTCCAGTTCCTGTGCTCTATTTACTGTTCCACCTAGCTGCCTAATAATAAAGTGTTGATTGATTGACCTTTCTTGTGGCTTTTCCATTTGTATCAATGGTATTGTTCACTTCTCAGTCCTTAGGTTTATAACTGCCATTCCTGTCCCTTATGACCCTCTTCGCCTGATTCTACTCAGTTGTCAATTCTTATTTATTTTACCTCCACACTACCATGGTCCTAGTTCAAGACTTGATTACCTCACGTCCCAATTACTGTGATACCTGTCTGTTTGGTATCCTTAATTCCATTATTTCCCCTCAGGATTCTATCCTTCACCCTTCATGGAGGGAAATAAGCATTTATTAAGAGCTTGCCCTGTGCCAATCATTTCACAAATATTAACTCATTTGATCCTCACAACAACCGTGGGACATAGGTGCTATTAATATTGTCCCCAATTTACAGTTAAAAAAACTGAGGCAGATAGAAGTTAAGTGATTGACTCAGGAACACACAGCTATTAAATGTCTGGGTGATTTGAACCTAAGTATTCCTAATTCTAGGCTAAGTGCTCTATCCACTGCATCACCTAGTTGGCAATACATCCAGGGACAAAGGTCACAACCTTTATATATTCCAAAGCATCTGTAATCTCATTGATTCAAAAGGTCCTCCAACAATGGAGATTTAAATTTGTGGCTGTCCACACCATGTGTCTATTGAAACCCATCTATAATTTATTAAATGTCAAGAATTACTGTGGCCATAACAATCACCACTTTGTAGTCAATTTGGTGATCCTTTACACTTCTGCCAAAATTAATTTCCTAATATACAGTGCGGATGATACAACTCTCTTTTTCAAAAACCTTCAGTGACTCTCCATTGGTTTTAAGATAAAATACAAACAGTTTAGCTCAGTAGTTAAAGCCCTGTACTATCTCACTGCAGGCTAATTTTCTCTTCTTATTTCATCCTACTGTACTCAGCCTTCTCACAGTTTACATTCTTTCCAACTTATTTTACTATCTTTACCTAATCTTCTCCTCCACTTTCACCTTCCTTGTATTCATGTCTCTGGCCCTTATGCCTTAAAGACACTCCTCATTTCATATTTTGAATTATTTTTCTTCCTTAACTGCTATATCCTTGGTTAAACCTCCCCTAATCCTCACATATGAAATAGATCTCTCCCTTTTCAGAGAAGTCAGTTTGCAGATCCCATCATTATCCTTCATATTTCATCATCAATCACTTTTGGACTAGTGTTCCTTCTCTTCTTCCCACCATATGCACATTATTCCCCCCAAAAAAGTAAGGGCATATTTTCTGAATCTCTACTTTGGTTTTCTCCCTTTCTATTCTGTACTTATTTGTGCACATATCATAGTTGCTCCATTAGAGTTTAAGTTCCTTGAGGGTAGGGACACTGTCATTGTTCATCTTAGTATTCCCTAGTCTTTTGTATAAGGAGTCTCAATAAATGAAGACATGCCTATATTCTGCCCTTTACTACTTTTGGCCTCTACAGTGTGTAACACTTTGCATAAACTTTCTGAAAAAGAATTTTAATTGGCAAGTGAAAATGTGTGTAGTGACAGAATATGTGTTGTATTCAGGATTGAAAAGAGAAGGATATTTTGAGAGAAGTCAGTTTGCTTTGATTATGTCATTATTTGTTATATTTTAACATCCATCACTTTTTGACTAGTGTTCCTTCTTTCTTTCCCACCATATGCACAGACATTCTTTTGTCCCACAAAAATAAATAAATATAAATTAAAAGCCAAACTTCTTTTCACTCTATAACTCCAAGTTGTCATTCTATCTTTATCCTCTCCTATCATATAAAATTTCTAGAAAAATTAGTCTGTTTTGTCTGCCATTTATATATACACAATTAATCATTCCTGGAAGATTATAAACTCTTTCAGGGCAGGAATTAGCTCTAATCTATCTTTGTATCTCCCTCAGAAGCAAATCTGAAATTAATTCTAGGAGCTATCTATACTTTATTGTAACATGAACATTACATTTGTTGCTCCTGACACAGTACTTTCTGAATAGTGGGAGCTGAAATACTTGTTGATTTGATGTTTAATATATATGGGAATATGAAGTGGGGGTGGTAGACTCCAGACCCCTGTAAATGGATTAACTGTAGACTTTTCATGAGCACCTCAGGAAGTTAATGTTTAATCCTTAGCTAAGGACTGTATGGTTGTCCCTTTGCCTTATTGAACAAGAGTTGGAATGATGATATTAAAGGATAGTTTGAGGATTACTGTCAGGGATAAAGAAATTCAAACTGTTTGTGATAACTTTCAGGCTGATAAATATCTTCTTTCCTTTTACAGTATGCCTAGTAAGTTCAGGGAGAACAGCTTGGCATATTCAATATGACTTTGTTGTCAGATATAATCCAAAGTTAAGTGAGGATATATACCATGGGTATTAGAGATCAATTTGAAAATGAAAAGTGGCAGCAGGATTTGGTAAGATGCAACAGACTAAGGTCTTAAGAAGTGGGGAGATGTTTTAACTCCCCCTTTGATGTTCTTTTTAATGCCTAGTGAGTCATTTCACACTTCAAACCCCAGTGTCTCATCATGTGATAAATTCAGTGACTGCTTCTATAAATCCATTACAAAGTCCTTTATAATTGCAAATAAAAAAATTAGAAAAGTGCTACCAATAATAATGCAAATTAAATGTAATTAAAATATAATGTTTAAAACACCTATGGCAAGATCCTATGTTTTAAAAGAGCAGAACTCAACAACTTCTGCCTTTAAGGAGCTAAAAATAGGAGGAATACAGCATATAAAGAGATATGTACATACCAGGTAATTTGAAGAGGGAGAAAGAACACAAAACATTTGAGGCTGAGGCAGTAATCATGTAAAGGAGATGACAGTTGAACTGAACTTCTAAAGAAGGTAAAGGATTTTTAGAGTAAAGGTGGGAATGTATTCCAGGAATGGGAGCTAACTTGTATAAAATACAGGAAGATGGGAAACATAACATCAGGCTCACAGAATAGCTAATGGCCCAGCTTGTTTTGACTGCAGAGTGAATGAAGGGAAGTGGTATGAAATAGCCAGAAATGTATCAGAGTATCAGTGTTGAGAACAACCTCAGAAGCTGTTGAGATATAGTCCATAACTGAATAAGTGCCTCTCCTATAATAATTCCAACAATTGGTCCCAAAGGTTTTGCGTGAAAACTTAAACTGAGGGGAGCTCACTACCCTCTTAAGAAGTCCAAACCTTTTTGTGGGAGCTCTAATGGTTAGTAATTTTCCCTCCATTAAAATGAAAATTTGCCTCTTTGAAACTACCATTTTTTGCTCCTAGTCCTTCTCTTTGGAGACATCATGAAACAGGTTTGATCTCTCTTATACATGATAGCCCCTTAAATACTTTAAGATGGCTGTTACTCTGTCCTTGTTTGTTTTTCCCCCCTCTAGAGTAAATATTTCCAGTTCTCCCCAAATCTTCATATGCTATGATCTCAGGACTCTTCAGTATTCTATTTGCCCTCTGTAACTTATCATTGTCTCTCCTAAAATGTACTCCCAAATTAACAAAGCTTCTCAAATATGATAAGGCTAGCCAAGGATACACTGGTATTATTATCTCCTTCATTCTATATACTATACCTCTCTTCACATAATATAAATTCTCATTTGCTTTTTGGTCACCTACCACACTGTACACATATTGAGCTAGTAATTCACTAAAATTTCCAGACCTTTTCAGAAAATCCCTTTCTACTGGACTCCACATCTTGTACTTGTAAAGGTAGTTTATTAATCCACTTATCTCCCTTAAGCTTTCACCTTTTAGTTACTTCAGAATTTTGGACCACAAAGATCTCTTGAGATCCTGATTTTTTTTCCATTTATCATGTTAGCTATATCTCCTCCTTTATATGATCTGAAAATGTAATAAACATGTTATTGAATTCATTTACTTAAATGTTAAATAGGATAGGGCTAAGCACAGATATTTGGGACACTCTACTGGACATTAAGTTGTTATTAAACTATTAAATCCCTTTGAGTCTGGCCATTCAACCAATTTTGAATCCATTCTATCATGGCTGAAAAACGACTGAACAACAACAAAGCTATACTAAAGTTTTGTCCACATTTCTATCTTTTCCATAAGAGTAGCATAAAAATTATTTACCAAATGCTTTGTTTGTTTTCTGAAAGTTTACTCATGAGGTTATTACTTAGAATTTGAAGGATTTGAGTTAAAATTCAAAATCAAACATTTATTAGATTGGAAAAAATCCCAAAAGCTTTCACTGTATCTCCACCTATTTTTTCAGGTTCATGATTGTCTGTAAAGCAAACATAGTGACCTTTTTTTTTAAATTTTCTAAGGGTTTTTAATGTTAGTAGAGAAAAGATAAGGTAATTAAAATGGTCCCTCCATTTCTTGTCAACCTTTCTTTTTGTTTTTTTTTGTTTTTTTCTTTTTTAATTTCACTGAGAACCTTGAAGGAAAACCATAATCTCATGCAGGTGCTAGTTTTTGTTCATTAGGAATACTAATACTAATAGAAATACTAATAATACTAAGAAAAATAATAATCTTTCTGTGGAAATACAATATAAAATAAGGTTATCCATCTACATTCTAGAGGGGAAAGCAGCCTTAGACTATACTAGGTATCTTTTTTATGGGTCCAGTGACCAAAAAGCAAAATCAGGACCAATCCAACAAGCACTAATCCAGAAATTCACTAAGGCTTAGGTTGAATGGGAAGTCACTCTCAAACAAAAACCAAGAAAAATATTTGAGAAAGATTGGGGAAAAATAGAAGATAGTGGTGTTTCTGAAACGAGAATAATGGCAGAGGGATGCAATGAAGAGGACCTCTTGTAGGGGGTTACTTTCTTCCACTCTCTTCTCACAGTGAAACAAGTCTAGCCTAACATTGCCCTATACCACAGGAAAAGGTAAATCTGAAAGAATAAGAAAGGGCTCAATATAAAGTTGTCATTGCTCCTCATGAGACAGTAATTCTTAGCCAAATCCTATGCTTTTCTCTGTGTCCCCAAGACTTCAAGCAACTCACCACAAAGCCCTCCACATGAAGAGATTTCTGCAGCAACATCTTAAACATTGGAGGGGAAAACAAACAACATAGCCTGACAGGTAAATTTAACTCTAAACAACAGATCCTCCACCTTCCTTACCCTCACTGCCCTGCTAGAGGGAGAACTCATAATCTTCCCCCGCTTTCATGAAAAATAGCTCTGAAATAGTTATAGACAGAAGCAACCCAACAAACACTAAACCAGACGTTCTGATTCTCATTGTTTTATTTTGGCCTCCTTCTTTTCATTTCTTGTAATGTCTCAGAATAGAAAGAAAACTTTAGTGAAATACTCAGGAATATTGCCTGGAACCTCTACTTGTTGGCTCAGCTGCTAGAGTTTGCATAATGAATTAACATTCTCTACTAGATCTGTAACCATGGACTCCCATCCTGAACAGGTCCTGGCTTGGGAAGAGAAACAGGAACATTGTATCAATAGGGATTAGGTGCTCTCAATTTTTGATGAATGTGATTTTTTCTAAATTCCTTTTCTTTAAAGGATCTCTTCTGACATTCTTGCCCCCTCATTGTGACACTGTGTGCTAGGCCTTTACCTCAACTCTTGCTCTTTGGAGTCATCTTATACCGCCCTAACCATGTCTTTTCTCTATCTATGATGAAGCTTTTAAAAAACTCATATTTTAATTTTTGAAAATTGCAAACATGTTAATATGCATTGCTGCCATTAGGTCTGGTATCTTGAAAGCCAAAAGAATTATTTTAAAGAAGATTTTTGCATTCCAAAGTGTAAGGTCTGCTTCTGATTTAGATTTTTTTTGTGTCTTTTTCCTCTCCTTTTTTTTTTAGTTGTAATTGGCTGTTGAATAAATTACCTTATAATTGTGTTAGATTTGTAATCCTACTGTTTGTAGAATTTTTGTGCAAGAGGCTACTTCTCTAAGAGGATCTTCTCTTTCTTCTTTAGTATTCAGGGATTAAGTTTGCTTTGATTAACAAGGGTAATTTTATGTTTAAAACTCAATCTATATAACCCATAGGGGAAGATTTCAATTGCACTTTATTTTCCATAGTTTGTGATTTTTAAATAAACGGAAATATGCCAGGGGTTTCTCTGGTGAGATTTTCTTTTTGAAAAAAGTCAAAAGTTAGAGTAAGTCTGTCATTTATTCTTAGTTTTCAAACTTGAAAGGAATAGATATTCTATAGTTCATGAGATTTAACCTATGACTTTTTTTTTTTAGGCAATTGGTGTTAAGTGACTTGCCCAGGGTCACACAGCTAGTAAGTGTCAAGTGTTTGGTCTGAGGCCAGATTTGAACTCAGGTCCTCCTGACTTCAGGGTCGGTGCTGTATCCACTGTGCCACCTAGCTGCCCCATATGACTTATTTTGTAAGTGAGGCATAATTCAGATTAGTATTAGTTTATACTCTATAAGAATTATATTTGCACTTTATCTCATGTTTTGACAAGAAATACAATGCAATTTCCATTACAACTAGATGAGTCTTTTATAAGTAAACAATGGCTTTGGTGAGTATGAGTGGTTTCTACATCCTACTTTACTACTGATAATGCATAATGGTTATAGGTGGCTTAATAAATCTCTGGACCTTATCTTCATCTGCTCATCCTTCAAAACTTGGAACTGTAAGTAAAAGCTGGGGGTCTAAGAAAGGCCGAGGGATCAGAATGTGGACTGGACATATAGGAGTAATAGTAGAGAAAATATAAAAATCAGAATAAAAAAACAAAATGTAAGAAGTAAAATGTAAGTGTTTTGAGGGCAATATTTTTTCTTATTTTTCTTTTCTTTTCTTTGCCTGTATGTCCCCAGCCTAGTAAAATGCCTTGAATATAATTATCACTAGATAAATGTTGGTTGAATCAAGTTAGAAGTATAAGTGATTCAGGAATATATGAATTTACAGTACTCCAAATTTACTTTAAGTTAAATTGTAAATTCTCCGAAATAGGGACTTTGTCTTTATGTTTGGGGGAGACATCTTCCACAATGTCTAATACATCTTTGAACATATAGTAAACATTTAATTAAATGGATGTGTTGAAGGGTCTTATGAAGCTAGTTTCAGTTGCTACTTTTAATAAAACAAGGAGAGGTCAGGAGATGTGGAATTAAAGACAAAGTGACTGTGATGACTCTACCTACTAAATGGCTGTCCCTCCTCCACTTTGAAAAATTACATCACTACAATGGCAATTGGTCACAACTATCAACTCCTATGGATTTAGTTCTCTAATTCACTACCTCCCTGAGTCCTTCCTCAGAAACTTTTTAGATGTGTCAGCCTTGGCAAATCACTTAACTTTTCTCTGAAATGGGGATAAAAATATCCTCTACCTCTCAGGGTTGTTGTGTAACGCTATTTGAAGACTTTAAACCACCATATAAATGCAAGTTATTTTTATTAGTTGTTATTATTCATAGCAATGTAATTACTATAAATTCACCTTTTAATAGGGACACTGAGGAACTTTAATGTTAATTGTATACATATATGTGTGTATATAAATAGATACATATGTGTGTATACACACACATAAACACACACATATATATACATATACATATGTACATATACACTATATATATGTGTATATATATATATATCCTTCTGGTAAATTAAATAGGATATGTGATTTTGAGGATGATTAACAAAATGGAACCACATAATGAAAATAAACAAGACATGATGGTATATGACTTAGGGAAATTCTTTGATATTTTTTATAAACCATTTTATTCCCTTGGATTTGATAATTAATTTAATGGGGTTTTATGATTTGTGCACAAACAAGAGAGTAGATATGATTGAATCTGTATTGCACATCAGTGTTGTTTGCTTAAAGCAGTGTGTTGATTATGGCCATTTTTCTGAACAATTGATTGCTGGATATTTCTCTTTTCAAAAAATCAAAGAAGTAAATTGCATTATGCATGAAATCTTTTCTTTTTTCTTTAAATCACACAACTGATAAAAACATATGAAAATGCAGTAGAAAATGATGTGGGATAAGAATGACTCAGAAGTCAACTTTCTGAATGCAATATATTTAAGTGAAATTTCACCTGTTTTATGAAACCCTGGGAAAGCAGGCATATCAGAATACTTAATCTTAATTTCAAGATACTAAATTTACAGACTAACTTCACTTTCTCAGTTTCCTGGAAGATTCTTTTAACTTACTCAAATTATAGGTTAACAAGGATGTCCATTCAAAGTAAAACTTTATCTTAAGATATCATTGTTCTTCATATTTAAAGACAGACCTACTGGTGGTGGTCATGATGTCTGGACCAGATTCTCAGAAAAAAAGAAAAAAAAACTAAACAAAAACCTCATTTGCCAGCAGTAAAATAGATCGTTCATTTCTTCTGCAGTCACTATTTGCAGAATGTGTGTATGTGAGTGTGTTGTGTGTGTGTAATTCCTGAATACACTTACTCATGCCCCAGATTTCTTGACTCAAAAGAACTTCATTTTTTGATGAATTTTCACTGTAGTCATCCTAAATCCATGGCATCTTATTGAAGTTATACCTTAAATTATTTATTTTTTCTGCCTTCTCAGCTTTGGGTTTTTCCTTCCTCAGTTTACCATTTATTAGGTATTTTGGAGCATGCATTAGATGACCTCTCATTCATTTACTTCTTAGAGCAGCCTTACTGAGTTTTTGTTCTTAGATGTGTTTTTATTGTGCATTAAAACTGACATTCTAATTTTCAATATGCCGGAGAGCAAAATTACATATAATTTTGACTTAATGAGACTTTTCAGAACTTCTTAACCTATCCAAAATTTTTTACCCATTCTCCACTTATTAAAATCCCCCATTCTCCTATCTCCTATCATCCCTCTTACCTGTTCTACATGGTCCTTCTAGGAATCCAACCGCAATTTCAAATTCTTTACCACCCTTATAAATGCCAGTATTCTTAGACATCTTGTTCTCCTTATAATCCTCATGCTACCATCTCATTTTTATCCCATAATTAGAAATAGTGCTTTAAACAGAAGAGAAATTTTGTTTGTAGCTTAGGATATAATTCTGAGACTGAATGCATATTAACCACTCTCAACTAGGTTACTGAGACTATAATAAGAGAGGAAATGTTGCTTACTGCTTCATGGGACCAGTAATAGATGTTAATTACTAACATCACAGGAACATTTAGTTTTCTAATCCTGATATCATTTATTTTCCTCAATGATATTTTTATTTGGCCTATCTCATTGATTAAGCACCA
The DNA here is from genome assembly GCF_900497805.2 of Vombatus ursinus. Classification (NCBI taxonomy): domain Eukaryota; kingdom Metazoa; phylum Chordata; class Mammalia; order Diprotodontia; family Vombatidae; genus Vombatus; species Vombatus ursinus. The sequence goes on from NW_020954576.1 coordinate 15,121,954, forward strand.
GTCTACATGACTCTATTCCATTGATGAAATAAGAAAAAAGTACAAACCTTTTACCTTTTCAAAAAATGGAACTTAATCACTTTTAAGAAAATGTAATATTAATTTACAATTGTCTCATTAAAATTTTTGCATGTATGTGCATTCTTCCCTATAAATAAGAATCAAAACAATGTCAAATTCATTACAACAAAAACACAAAGTCAATGCAAAATCATGAATTTGAATAAGTTTGAGTTTTGATTTAAATTTGATACTTAAATTTATGATCATGTATAGGATACATATAAAAACTCATACATGCTTTCTAAAGATTTGTGACTTTTAAATGAATGAGGGAATGAATGAATAAATGAATAATAAAACATTTATTAAATATTTAATATGTGCTGAGTACTGGAGATACATGTACAATCAAGCAAGATTATCCCTGCCCTCAAAGAGCTTACATTCTAACATGAGAAGATAACACATAGAAGGAAAATAGGAAGCTAATTCCCTTCCATATTATTTTGTATTTAACTGCTTCATATATATTTAAATGTATTCATTTTATGCTTGTGATGTATATATTTTATATGTACTTGTGTCTTCCATTAGAATGTAAAAACATTGCAAATAGGAATTATTTCATTATTTATACTTGAGTTCCCAGTAACTGACACATAGAAAATAATTAAGTAGCAAATGACTTAAAAAACTGTGAGGGAAAGGGAGTTCCTTGAGGGCAAAGTGAGAGTATTTTTTTAATATTATATTGCTTAGCAGAAAAGTGACATGAAGGGCTGCTTCCACATCCTTCCATATATACTCCAAAGATGATCCACAGTATTTTATTATGCTCTGTGCCTTCCTCTGAATCTATTGATTACATGAATAACAATTGATAAAAGAGACTGTCCATTAGCTATCCTTTGTTGTTACTACATGACCAGTTCAGCAAAATTTGATTGAACTGTTCCTATAAAATATTCAATACATTTATTATACTGAAGTCTGCTGTGATTCATTTTCCCCTTGTATTCTCAGGAAAAAATCATCATTAATATTAAATTAACATGCATGAGAAGGGTTTAGGTAACTTTAATATTCCTCAGAAGGAAACAACTGAATGCTGTGAAGATTCACAAGAGCAAGGTAGTTTTATGTTCTTTGACACTACTCACTGAATTATCTGAGCTACCAGGGACAGTTCCTGTATCCTGGACTTTCACTGAAAAGTTGCATGTATTTGAGTATTTCTAGAAGAGGAAAATAAAAATGAGTCCCTGTGGTTGATTCTTATTGACAGTTTTAAATGAGATTACTTTCTTGATCTTCTTCTGGTTAAGATACAAAATGAGAAACAGAAAGAGTCCCATTTAACTTATTTGGTTTTGTCATCTCTATAGATGGAGCATATCCAGTATCTTAGTTCTATTAAGATAAGAACACAGTCACTCCCAAGTGACTGGTATAATCTCAGGTATCTCTGAGCCTCTTTCTATCTCACAAGGACCAGAGGGTTGAACAGTTTTTCATGATGTAGACAGGTGAAAAATATAAGATGGCAGAAGATGTCTAATCTTAGTAGACAGGAAGATATTAACACTCAATGTCTAGAACAAGTGTGTGACCTCTCAAAAGGAATTTTGTCAACACATTTTAAAGTAAATTGGAATTTCAAGCTTATGTCCTATACTTTCTTATTATCATGATTGTTGTTCATCTTGAATTTTCCTCTTTGTGCAGCCCTGCTTTTATTATTGCAAATACTAACTCAAAAGGGTGGTTAATGTTGCATCTTACACTTGGCAACATATTTTTTTTGCACTATAAATTTTTAAATACTTTTCATTTCCCCTAAACCTTATGATTGCATGGAGTGTTATGGGAAGGATAGGAGTTATTAATAGATTATTTCTGGCTAACAATTATAGGCATGAAGGTGACAGTGGTAGAAAGAGAGAAAGACAGAGAAAAGGGAAGGAAGGAAGGGAAGAATGAAGGAAGGAGAGAAAAACAAAAGGTATATTACTGTAGTTGATGGCTACAGTCATGATATGATTGAATTAATTAAAAACATTTATGAAACACTTACTATGTGCCAAACATTGGATAAAAAATATAAAAGCAAAAAAGCACTCTCTGCCATCAAAAAGTTTATATTCTAATAGGGGAAATAGCACAGGTCTGGAATGTTTCAGAGTTAATGAGTGGGGATATAGGGGAGTAATTTAGCGTATTGATCCAGGAATAATGACAGAGTTGATGTAGTCACCAATCAAAATTGTGGACCCTGGGATGAAAGTTTCCTGCGGAGTATTATGTCTGATAAGGGAAAAGAGGAAGCTGTGGAGCAGATGGCACTAAGTGAGAGATTTACCATATAGGTCAAAGATTAATTCTGTTAGGACATCTACAGAATTATGTCTACACTTTCTACATGTCTCCATGTTCACAGAAAAACAAATGTGGGTACTACAGTTAACTCTAAAGCTTGATAACTCCATCCACTTAAACATTTATGAAGTATATCCTGTGTGCCTGCAGTAATCACTAAGGGAGATAAAAATTTGGATAAAATAATTTCTGCTTAAACAGAAAGATACAGACCACTCCTTCTTGATAAAATTTGACTGTGCTCCATCCTAAACTCTTCTTCTTTTTTTAGGGAGATTACATAATCTCATGGGCGTTAATGGATGATCAATGGAATATATGTAATTCATAGGTTTTATCTGTGCCCTGAAGAATTGGACAATAAGAGTTACAAGGATAGAAAATAAAACATTATATTTATGTAAAGATGGGGATAGGAACCCATACCCTAATAAATGTGGACAAAGAGGGTTCTTGACTCATTCAGTCAAAGATGTAAACTAAGTATAAAAAAATCCTTAGCCAGTTTGGAAAGAGCAAAGTACATAGTTAATTAAATGAAACTAGATAATTCCACACAGAAAATGTATTGGGATTGGTTGCAAATAAATAAATAAAAACCATACACACCCCTAGGCCATTCTAGATAGTAAAATGCCAGAATTCCAGCAGTACATTCCAATTCTGTGATTGAACAATTGGCTTATAATTTACAGTACACTAACTATAACTTGTTACCATCCATTGAATAGTCCATATAGGGTAGGGGTTGGACTGGACTGTGATTAAGTTCTCTTCTAACTCTGGAATCCTGTGACTCTGAAGATAGATTAGGTAAGTTTGAATCAATTCTGGCAGAAATAACTTTATGTTACCTCTTTAAAGTCTTTGAGAACCTGGGGTTAACTCCATGCCACAATGAAATATCAAAATAAAACTTTAAAGGAGAGCTAATAAATTAGAAAGATAAAAATAATCCAACCAATGTTAGATGATTTCTTTTCTGTTTTCAACAATATTCTGTATATATTCAGAAATAATTATTAAAATTAAATTTCAAACTAAATTGATAAATATATATATTGCTTTTCCCTTCTTTGTTAACACATATTCACCACTGAATTTATATATGCATTTTAGCAGTTTTGTGTTTCTATATTTGACATAATTTATTAGTAGCAGACAAATCTATTAAAAAAATTATAGGTATCTCAGGTAAGATTTATCTTATATTCACTTATTTGTTTTACAAACAGGTTTTTTTTGTGGAATATAATGATCATTCAATGATGTCACTTTATCTTAATATATTAATTTTTAAAAACAATTCTCAGGCATATTTGGAAACTGAAAGGACCATTTGCCTTCTTAAAAATAAAAAGAGATGAAACTTCAATTAAAACATTAAATAATTAATTTTTTATTTTTATTTTTTTTATCACCAGATCCTTATCTTAACAAGGCAGAGCTTCTGTGCTTTCATCCAAGTGTTACTGTAGGAATGAGATATGCTTCCAGCTTTGAGAGAGTTCTGTCCCTGTACCTTTCATCTGAAAGTCTTCTGCTTATCCCTATTAATTTAGGGACTAGGTAGAAGGCGGGCCTTGCAGAAGATGAGAAAGTGGGCTGGGATAGTAGTGTTTAGTGGATGAAGATACAGGCTACCCCTTCTCTATCTTGGACCATACCCCTCTTACCAACTGTTTTTCCTCAGATGGAAACAAACATACCTTATGACTCTACTTTTTGCATGGAGCATAAAGTACATTATAATATTTCACATACACACAAATTATACTGTTGAGTTTTAGGAGCCAGAGTTTGTTCTTCTTAGGGACAAAATGTCCCTAACTTTCTTATGGCATACAATCGACCTTCAAAAACTTGAATGATCAGCAAATTAATGATGTCAAGAAGAACATTTAGAAGGAACTCTTTTAATTATGTTCATTTCTAATTTCATTGCTTACTTAAAACATAATTTGCTAAAAATCATTCAAGATTCTTTATTTTCACCTACATAAATTTCTTACACAATAACCTCACCCTAATTTAGTGCATATGCCTCAACAAATGTATCTCATATAGTTTATCATGACTAACTGCACTAGCATTGACACAGGCTTTCAACCTAATGTTTTGTTTATTTAACTGATGATTTTGTCTTCAATTAGAGGCTGTTAGTAAAACAAAGCAGTGTTTGTTGTGCTTTGGTTCACATTTTTGCTTCTAAGGATAATTTATTGTGTAAAAATCATTTTTGTATGCTCAGCTTTTAATGAGGATAGTTAAATAAACAGCTAAGTTGAAAAAATTACCTCTTAATGAATATACAATATACAATTAGCTGCTCATTAATAGATACTAAAGTACAAAGGGCATATAAATAATAATTGTTTCTAAAAAGCATTTTGACTAAAAAGTCTTTAATAGAATTATTCAATTTAACAAATATTTATTATGAATCCATAGCCCCCTTCTTCTACCAGTGAGTTCTGACCAGAATATAAATTTTGAGGAATGATCCAGGCCAGGCATCCTTCCTTCCTCTTCCAGCTCAGCATTTGGCTTTTCTTAATCACCATGGCCTGTACTAGTGCCTTCCCCTTCAACCTGATTTAGTTCCATTTACAGTTAACAGTCTTCTTCATTTACATATAAGCTCCTAGATGGCAAAAACACTCATTGTTCTTGCTTGTATTTTATCCTCAGTGCATATCATAATGCCTCACATATGTTAAGCACTTGATAAATGCTTGTTGACTTGACTTATTTCTGGTGAAGACACTGTCCAGGAGTTAGGATAATGACAAAAATAACTGTCTAACAGGCATTGTGTTTACAACAGGGTTTAGAAGAGATATTATGGCTGGATATCTAGCTTTGGGAGTCATTTGCATAGAGATCATAATTGAATCCTTGGGAGCTGATGAGATCACTAAGGAGAGCCCAGGTTAAAGTTGTATGGCTCACCCTACAATTTCCAGGTGTTGGAGATAGATAATATCTGAGTAAAGGGGACTAAAAAGTCTGTCAGATAGGCAGTAAGGGAACCAGAGGAAATAGCAGTGTCAGAAGTTGCAAAGGCCTCAAGGCATATACAGACTGAGAAAAGTCCACTTGAATTTAACAGATATTAGATTGTCAGTAACTTTGGAGAAAAAGGTTTTAATAGCATAGTAGGACCAGAAGTCTGATTATAAGAAAGTGAGAAATTGGCAGAACAAAATAAAAGGACAAAACATTTTAAATATTTTACTTCAAATTTCAACTAAAATAATAATTAAACATTTAAAGTATGTATTTTATAGCTCCCTAGCCAATTGGATTAATCATTTTTTGTTTTTTTTCTAATGTGATTATTTTCATTCTACTTATCATTTGTTTCTCTTAACCAGGTTTGATTCTCAAACTTACCTACAAAGTTTTCATAACCTAATCTAACTCTCGGGCATTGTAGTAGTCCCAGACCTTTGATAAATATGATTACCAAATTATCTTCTTTTAAATTATTTCCCTTCCAGTCTCAAACTCTGTTCTTGTTTTCAGCATTATTCTACTCTTCTACTGCTATATGTCACCTTTATGGCTATTGTACTCCCTTAACTTCTAGTACTATATGATTCTCCAATAATGCCCTAATCCAATGCATCATCATGGCAGGGAAGTGAGCCTTTTTGAAGAATAGGCTAGTGATGTAGATACTAACCTTTAACAGGTCCTAACCAAGATGGAAATACTTCTATTACTGGACCAGTGAACAAAGTACCAGTTTAGTTAAATGAAGAGCTAGGAGGTTGAACAACAAGTGATGATCTCTCTCCTTCTCTCTTCTCTTCTTTGTCTCTCTCATCTCTTCTTTTCACCTCTCCCCTTCTTTCCTTTTCTTCTCCTCTCCTACGCTTGTCTTTTCCCCTATTCTTTCACCCTCATCATCATTCCTCCATGCTTCCTCTTCACTTTCTTACTTCGTTCCCCTGTGGATATTTATAAAATGAACAAAATAGCCCTCTTTCCACTTCCTCAGGGATGTTTACCTTCTACACATAGTAATCTAGCTATTGATATTTTCAATGTGTGCAGTGCTTTAAGAAAAAAAGAAATACATCCATATTCAGCAGCTCAGTATAAATGAAACCAACTAAAAATGGAGCTAAGTGAAAAGTTGGCTTACAGGTTTTCTTCAGAGAAATGAAGAACAAATTTAGCAGAATTGATTTTATAGTGTACCCCAAAAGCAGAAGGAAATATAATTTTATGGAATGTTTATTTATCTCATTTACATTCTGCATAAGGAGCATAAATAATAAACAGATCTCCATGAAAATAGCGTGCCAACTGTTCATATGCTAACATCTATTACAATTAATGAAATATATCATATCTATAAAGATTTTGACAAGGTATTCTAAATTCTGAGCATATGTTTTGATATTCAGTGACTTAACACTAACAGTAAGTAGGGGGAGAATGGTGAAAACTGTCCAACAGTGTGGTTCAAGATAAAAAAAAACAACCAAAAACCATCGAAGTTTATAGATTACCGACATACCTCATTTCTGAATAGTCTAATAGAAGTAGAAGAAACCAGATGTGGCAGTCTCCAAACAAGATCACAAAAATGTATTTTAACAGAAAAAAATGTTTTTTTTCTTCTGAACAGTCTGTGTGTATGTGGTCAAAATAAAGACTAAGTTAAAAAAAAAAAGGATACAGATGAGAAGATAAATCACCACAGCTCCAACCCAAACTATTTTTAAAATTGCCAACTTTAATAATGGGAAATGGATTAAAGAAATGGACTATCATCCATGTGTGGTTCAAGTGATGGAGAACAGTCATTGCAAGAAGGACAAATGAGACAGTGTGTTGCAATGGAAAGATAACTGGTTTTGAAGTCACGGAAATTAGATTCAGATCACATTTCTATCACTTACTACCCGTGGGAACTTGTGCAAATCTCTTACCCACTCTAAGGCTTGGTTTCTTCATCCATAAAATGAAAGGATTGCACTTAATGACTTAGGAGGTACCTTCATCCTAAATCTATGAACCCATTGCTTGAGACCAGAACCTATTTCAGCCAGCAATTACTTTATTTCCTTGCCAGAGAGAAATGGCAGCCCCAGGTTAGAATATTGGTTCATTTGTAAAAGACTGTGTAGAAGGATCACAGAATGCTATGTCCTTTATCACTGCAAACAAAAGAATAAGAAAGAAAATAGTAGAGAAAATAAAGCTTCAAAGATTCCTCTAAATCCTTACTAACCCTATTATCAAAATAGTATCTGTAGATGAATCAGGAAGACAATGAACATGCAAAATAGAACAAATTGTGATGATCTTTATAATAATATACTATTCTCAGTGACAGCAATGGAAATACCACACTTATATCCTCTATACCTGAAATTTATTCTATGTGAAAAGTGGTAATAACTGGACTAGAGTGAATATATGTTGGAGAAATTTGTGTAGGAAGCATTATGATTTTTTAAAGTCCTCAAGGATTAAGTCTCAAGATATTTCAAGGAGGAAAAGATTAATAGAATAGGAAAAAATATGAAACATAATTTTACTAGAAAATTCAAATGACTTAAAATACACTCAAAAAGTAGATTCATTTTCATTCAGCAATCATTGCTTGAATCTTACTGTTAGTAAATATGGAACACATAGCTCAAGCAGAAAGACACCTAAGAGGAAAACAGGATGGTGCCAGGTAAACCACACCTTAAACATCACCTCATCTCAAATCCTGATGGACACAGCCCAAAACTAGGATCCCAAAAGCCCGGGTAGCAGGAATGGCTTCAATACCCCTGGTCTTTCTTCCAGCTTTTCCCACACCCACCATCCTAATACCACGAATAGCAATTATTGATCAGTTGCCACAGATATACAGTTAAGGATAAGAGTCTTGGGAATAGTACCACTCATCGAACTATCTGCTCTGCTTCCAATCAAAATCAAGGTCATTTTATGAGGGAAATGACCCTTGTTTAGTTGTAATATGGCAACTACTTTGAGACGGTGCTGCCTTCCTCACCATTTCAGCAGCTTCTGAAGACCCCAAAAAAGTTGGTTCCCCCGACCAAAGTCTCTTGGCCTTGCCAAATTATCAAAAATCAGAAAATGATAAGCTTTGTTGGCAAAAATGACATTAAATAACATGTGTTACCTTGTGCTTTTCCACTGTAATCTAAGGCCTATGGTTCCTTAATATCTTCCTTGTCCTGAATGTTTCTCTATGTGTCATTTCTCTTACCATGTTAGCTCCTTTAAAGCAGGGATTCTTGCTTTTCTCTTTTTATCCACAGGACTCTAGTACAGTGATTTATATATAATAATTGCTTAAATGTGTTTTTTCCCTATATTTCCATGCATTTCTAGAGAGTTGAAGATTTCACTGTTTACTTTATATTTTTTATTTATTTATTTTGATTTATTAATAATCACTTCCATATGCTTTTGAATTTAAAATTTTTCTCCCCCTTCCTCCCCACCACCCTCCCCAAGATGGCACACAATCTGATACAGGCTGTACATTTATATTCATATTAAACATATTTTCACATTAGTGATGTTGTAAGTAAAAATTAAAACCAATAGGAGGAACCATCAGAAAGAGGAAACAAAACTCAACAGAAGAGAAAAAAAAATAGCAATTCAACTTTCCTGGTTCTTTTTTTGGATGTGGATAGCATTTTCCATCATAAGGCCTCTGGAGATGTCTTAGATCCTTGTATTGCCAGGAAGGGTTACATTTATCAATATTAGTCATCATACAACATACCTGTTATTGTGTACAACGTTCTCTTAGTTCTGCTCATTTCACTCAGCATCAGAACATACAAGTCTTTCCAGGTTTTTCTCAAGTCAGCCTGTTCATCATTTCTTATAGCACAATAGTATTCCATCACATTCATATACCACAACTTGCTCAGCCATTCCCCAATTGATGGGCATCTTCTCAATTTCCAATTCTCTGCCACCACAAAAAGAGATGCTATGAATATTTTTGCACATGTAGGTCATTTTCCCATTTCTGTGATCTCTTTGGGATATAGCCCTAGAAGTGCTATTGCTGGGCCAAAGGGTATGCACATTTTTATAGCCCTTTGAGCATAGTTCCAAATTGCTCTCCAAAATGGTTGGATCACTTTACAATTCCACCAACAATGCATTAGTGTTCCAATTTTCCCACATCTTCTCCAACATTTATCATTTTCCTGTTTTGTCATGTTGGCCATTCTGATAGGTGTGATGTGGTACCTCAGAGTTGTTTTGATTTGCATTTCTCTAATCAATAGTGATTTAGAGCATTTATTCATATGACTAAAGATGGCTTTAATTTCTTCACCTGAGAATTGCCTGTTCATATCCTTTGACCACTTATCAATTGGGGAATGGCTTGTATTCTTAAAAATTTGACTTAATTCTCTATATATTGTAGAAATGAGGCCCTTGTTAGAGAGATTGGTTGTGAAAATTCTTTCCCAATTTTCTACCTTCCTTCTAATCTTAGTTTCATTGGCTTTGTTTGTGCAAAAACTTTTCAATTTAATGTAATCAAAATTATCAATTTTGCTTTTCCTAATGTTCTCTATCTCCTGTTTGGTCATGAATTCTTCTGCTCTCCACAGATCTGACAGGTAAACTATTCCTTGCTCTCTCAGTTTGCTTATAGTATCACCCTTTATATCTAAATCATGAACCCATTTTGACTTTATTTTGGTATATGGTGTGAGATTTTGTTCTATGCCTAGTTTCTGCCATACTCTTTTCCAGTTTTCCCAGCAGTTTTTTTTCAAAGAGTGGGTTCTTATCCCAGAAGCTGGGGTCTTTGGGTTTATCAAATAGTACATTACTATAGTCATTGACTACTGTGTCTTGCATACTTAACCTATTCCACTGATCTACCACTCCATTTCTTAGCCACTACCAAGCAGTTTTGATGATTACTGCTTTATAATACAATTTAAGATGTGGAATGGCTATGCCACCTTCCCCTGCATTTCTTTTCATTAGTTCCCTTGATATTCTGGACCTTTTGTTCTTCCAAATGAATGTTGTTATTATTTTTTCTAACTCTATAAAATAATTGTTTGATAGTTTGATTGGTATGGCACTGAATAAGTAAATTAGCTTAGGTAGAATTGTCATTTTTATTATATTAGCTCAGCCTACCCTTGAGGAACTGATGTTTTTCCAATTATTTAGATCTGATTTTATTTGCGTGAAAAGTGTTTTGTAATTGTGTTTATAGAGTTCCTGGGTTTGTTTCAGGAGGTAGACTCCTAAATGTTTTATAATGTCTCCAGTAAGTTTAAATGGAATTTCTCTTTCTATCTCTTGCTGTTGGGCTTTGTTGGTAATATATAGAAATGCCAATGATTTATGTGGGTTTATTTTATAGCCTGCAACTTTGCTAAAGTTGTTTATTATTTCAAGTAGTTTTTACTTGATTCTCTGGGATTCTTTAAGTTTAACTTCATGTCATCTGCAAAGAGTGATAGCTTTGTTTCTTCTTTGCCTGTTCTAATGCCTTCAATATCTTTTTCTTCTCTTATTGCTAAAGTTAATGTTTCTAGTATGATGTTGAATAACAGTGGTGATAATGGACATCCTTGTTTCACTCCTCATCTTATTGGAAATGCTTCTAGCTTGTCCCCATTATATATTATGCTTGCTGAAGGTTTTAGATAGATGCTATTTATTATTTATGGAAGACTCCATTTATTACTATGCTCTCTAGTGTTTTTAATAGGAATGGGCGTTGTATTTTGTCAAAAGCTTTTTCTGCATCTATTGAGATGATCATGTGGTTTCTGCTAGTTTTGGTGTGGATATGATGGATCATGCTGACAGAGGTTTCCCTTATATTGACCCAGCTCTGCATTCCTGGTATAAATCCTACCTGATCATAGTGTATTATTCATGTGACAAGTTGCTGTAATCTATTTGTTAATATTTTGTTTAAAATTTTTCCATCTATATTCATTAGAGAAATTGGTCTATAATTTTCTTTCTCTGTTTTGACTCTTCCTGGTTTAGGTATAGCACCATATTTGTATCATAAAAAGAATTTGGTAAGATTCCTTCTTTACCTGTTTTACCAAATAGTTTATATAGTATTGGAATGAGTTGTTCTTTTACTTAATATTTTTTAAAAGCATTTTGCTTAGTAGAAAAAAAATGAGCCTTCAAAGATATCCTCAGGGGCAGAGCCGAGATGGCAGATTGAAAGCAGTGACTTGCTTGAGCTCTCCCCCAAAGCCTTCCAAATACCTGTAAAAAAAAAAAAAAGCCCTGAAGCTTGGAACAGTACATTCTCCACACTGGAAGCAGACCCCTACCTTAACAAAGAGTTTGAAACTCAAGTAATTGGCTGGGAAAATGAACAAACTCCACACAAAAAAAAGTCAGATCATAAAAAACTTTCTTTGGTGACAGAGAAGATCAAAACATATAACCAGAAGAAGACAGCAAAGTCAAAGCTCCTACATTCAAAGCCTCCAAGAAAAATGTGAATCAGTCCCAGACCATGGAAAAACTCAGAAAGGATTTTGAGAAGTAAGTAAGAAAAATAGAGAAAAAAATTGGGAGGAGAAATGAGAGTGATGCAAGAAAATCATGAAAAACAAGTCAGTAGCATTCTAAAGGAGACCTCCCCAAAAAACTGAAGAAAATAACACCTTAAAAAAATAGCCTAACCCAAATTGCAAAAGAGGTACAAAAAGCCAATGAGGAGAAGAATGCCTTAAAAAGCAGGATTGGTCAAACAGAAAAGGAAGTCCAAAAGCTCACTGAAGAAAATACTTCCTTAAAAATTAGAATGGAGCAAATGGAAGCTAATGACTTTATGAGAAATCAAGACATTGTAAAACAAAACCAAAAGAATGAAAATAAAAATAGAAGACAATGTGAAATATCTCATTGGAAAAACACCTGACCTGGAAAATAGATCCAAGAGAGAGAATTTTAAAATTGTTTGACTACTTGAAAGCCATGATAAAAAAAAAAGAGCCTAGACATCATCTTTCAAGAAATTATCAAGGAAAACTTCCCTGATATTCTAAAACCAGAGGGTAAAATAGAAATGGAAAGAATCCACCAACTGCCTCCTGAAAAAGATTCCCAAAGGAAAACTCCTAGGAATATTGTAGCCAAATTCCAGAGTTCTCAGGTCAAGGAGAAAATTGCAAGCAGCCAGAAAGAAACAATTCAAATATTGTGGAAACACAATTAGGATAACACAAGATTTAGCAGCTTCTGCATTAAGGGACCAGAGGGCTTGGAATATAATATTCCAGATGTTAAAGGAGATAAGATTACAGTCAAGAATCACCTACCCAGCAAAACTGAGTATAATCTCTCAGGGGGAAAAGTGGAAATTCAGTGAAATAGAGGACTTTCAAGCACTCTTGATGAAAAGATCAGAGCTGAATAGAAAATACAACTTTTAAATACAAGACTCAAGAGAAGCATGAAGAGATAAACAGGAAAGAGAAATCATGAGGGACTTATTAAGGTTGAACTGTTTACATTTCTACATGGAAAGGTGATATTTGGAACTCATGAGACCTTTGTCAGTATTAGGGTAGTTGTAGGGGAAAATATATGTAGATAGATAGATAGATAGATAGATAGATAGATAGATAGATAGATAGATAGATAGATAGATAGATAGAGGGCACAGGGTGAGTTGAAGATGAAAGGGTGAGAGCTGGTGAATAAAATTAAGGAGTGAGAGAGGATTATACTGGGAGAAGGAAAAAGGGAGAGGTAGAATGGGGTAAATTATTTCACATAAAACAGACAAGAAAAGGCTTTTACAGTGGAGGGGAAGTGGGAGGTGAGAGGGAATAAGTGAGTCTTATGCTCATTGGATTTGTCTTAAGGAGGGAACAACATACACACTCAGTTGGGTATGGAAATCTATCTAACCCTATAGGAAAATAGGGGGAAGGGGATAAGAGAACCAGAGAATGATAGAGGGGAGAGCAAATTTGGGGAGGGGATAATCAGAAACCAACACTTCTGAGGAGGGACAGGGTCAAAAGAGAGAATAGAATAAATGGGGAGCAGGATAGGATGAAGGGAAATATACTTAGTTTTCTACAACATGACTATTATGCAAGTGTTTTGTATGACTACACACGTATAACCTGTATCGGGTTGCTTACTTTCTCAGTGAGGGTGGGTATGGAGGGAGGAAGGGAAAAAATTTGAAACTCGAAGTTTTAAAAACAAATGCTAAAAATTGTTTTCACATGCAACTGGGAAATAAGATACACAGGCAATGGGGTAGAGAAATCTATCCTACCCTACAGAGAAAAAGAGGGGGAAAAGGATAAGAGAAGGGGAAGTGATAGAATGGAGGGCAGATTAGGGGAAGGGGCATTCAGAATGCATGTCATCTTTGTGTGGGGAGAGGGATGAGATGGGGAGAAAATGTGGAACTCAAAATCTTGTGGAAGTGAATGTTGAAAACTAAAAAGAAATTAATAAATAAAAAAGAATATTAAAAAAAAGGTGTTCTCAGAGTTTCTGCCATATGCAAAGTAACATAATCCACACTCTAGGACAGGTTTGACCTTGGAGATAACCACATTCATTTACCTGCTGAGGTGAAATAATAACAGTAGACAATTTTATGGTGCTTTAAAGTTTATAAAGAACTTTTCATATGCTGTGTCACTTGGTCCTTATTATGGACTGAGAGATGAGTCATGAGGTATTATTCAACCTTTTAACAAGTGAGAAAATTGAAGGAAAGGGATGTTAAGTAACTTGGCCACTGTTAACTTCCACTGTAATATTCTTTCTACTTTACCACAAAAACAAATATTAATTTGAAGTATTTATTAGTGTTATAGAACATCACAATTTACACAGTATCCAAGCAAGAGAAGGATTACCTCTTGATTTAAGAGTTCTGCAGCTATTCTTTTTTTTTTTTTTTTTGGTGAGGCAATTGGGGTTAAGTGACTTGCCCAGAGTCACATAGCTAGTGAGTGTTATATGTCCGAGGCCAGATTTGAACTCAGGTTCTCCTGACTCCAGGGCCAGTGCTCTATCCACTGCATCACCTAGCTGCCCCTGCAGCTATTCTTATGCACAGATGACAATGCACTAAGTACAAAGGTCTCTGAAATATTACAAAGATTTTTTCAGTGAAAAATACAGCTGTACACAAGAGATTGGTCCACCTATTTATACTATGAAACAGAGTAGATTATATATATATATATATGTATACATACATACATATGTGTGTATGTGTGTATATATATGTGTGTGTGTATATAGATATAGATATAGATATAGATATAGATATAGATATATATTTCACCAACTATGACATGCAACTAGATTGGCATCTTGTTGAATTAATCCATCAATATATGTTTCTCAAGCAAACACCATGGAAAGACAATTTATCTGTGCCTAGAATTGATTAATGGAAGGAACATTATAGAGCTGAAATGCTTTGGGGAAATTACATAGTACTTTAAGTGATTCTGAACAACCTACTCTACCACAAAACCCTGTCTTTTTAACATCAGTATATTCTAGGTTACATTACATTGCTGTAAATGACAGAACACCACAATCCTAGAAGAACGGAATTTAAGAATAAGAACAGAGTAGAAATATATATGGTAGGTATAAACAAACTTCAGCATATTATAAATAATAATATGAATGAGAAGTGTCAGAAAAAAACCCAACATTGTTTAGAGCAGATATGGAAGGAAAAATAGATGGTTTCCATAGTAATAATAAGAAGCAATATGTTGATATCCTTAGTCATGTCAAATCAAGCTAACAAGTATTTATTACACACATATTTTATGCTAGGCATTTTACTATACATTGAGAATAGAAACAAAGTTTAAAGAAAATTTGTCTCTGTCTTCAAAGTACTCACATTTTAATGGGAGAGACCACATGCAAGTAGCTGTACATATAAGATACAGCCAATGAAAATTGATTCGGAGATAATCTGAGAGATAAGGCAATAGCAGTGGAGTGAGGGAGAAAACCAGAAAAAGCATGATGCAGCAGGTTGAGTAATGCTTTTATGGTGATTCACATGAAAACACAAGCAAGAATTACATATTGTATGACAACATGTAAAAAAAAAGGTTGACATCTATCTCAGTGGAAGGAACTGACACATTCTAATGAATCATGGGTTTACAAAGTAGCCACCTAAGCTGTTTAGCTGGGCTCCCACCAATCATTTCTACTAGCTAAGCGACTCAGGAATGAATTGGCTATTGTCTTCCAATGAACAAATTGATTATATTATTGATGATAATGGTATAATGAAATATGGCCATTATTCCAGATATCAGGGGAATTGTTTCATTAAAGCTTCAGCAATTTCTCAGCTATAGTAAAGATTATATCTTTATGCCCATGACTCCCCCTGCCCCCACCCATGCTCTGGTACTCTGCCTTCCCTGGCTTTTCATCACCAGTCTAAATACCCACAATTTAGATAGCTGTTTAAGTTTAGAAACTATTTTAGAGAAGAGCAAGCAATTCTTGGGGGACAAACTATAAAATTCAGGAAGTTGCATAGTCATTGACCTAACTAAATTCATTTTAGCAAGGATTAATGTGGAATATGTTTATGTGTTTCCTTCAAATTTTACTTCCCATTTCAAATCAGGGCATCTCTTATAAGAATAAGATTCCTCTCTAGAGCACAGAAATGAAGTTAAAACTATTCTCCTATCCTGGAAAATTCTTTAGTTTCCATGGATTTTACCCACTGAAGTTTCCAAAACTGGTGATATAACTCTCTAGTTAGGTCTCTGAACTGCTCATGTTTTAACATGTTTCTTTCTCTACCTCACTCAACAATTCCTAAAAGTTTTTCAAGGTTCTTCAAAACTCCCTCTTTCATATGCCACAAATCAGAACTCACAGTTTTCCATGCACTCTACCTAAGGAAGTCACTTCTCTCAAGACTACATTTGGTTTATTGTTTCTTCATAGTACCAGTACCCTAAGAATTACCACCTCTAAAATCCAGTTGCATTTATTTGCTCTCAAATCCAAGAATGGATATTGAAAGGGAGGAAAAACTGATTTTTACAGATGAAAGTACTATCCTTGTGATGTCTGGGGAGTGAAATTACCCAGTCTAGGACTTCACTCATGGATACAGTGGGAGTGGCAGGCACAGCCATAGCTAACAATTACTGAAACTGGGGTAAGCAGCATAAAAACGTGCCTATAGAAAGCACCGGTGAAGCCCTTTGCTACCTTGGCAGGAAGAATAAAAATATGCCCTTAAACCAACTTTGTATTTTGTAAATAATATATGAAGTCATAAAGACAAATTAGTGCAAAGAGGCATTAGTTGTTATAAGTGTCTTCTGGCTTCTCAGAGAATGCATGTGTTAAATTTGTGTGTGCTCCAATTTTCTGTGCCGTGGGGCAAAGCTCTTCTTTCTTTACCCTACTTATAGCTCTAGTGGCAAGACCTTCTTTCTGGCCCTAGATTATCATAGAGTACATTAAACTAAGCCTCTTTAAATCTTGTATGTTCCAGGGTATAGAAGCAGAATTGTGAAGACCTGAATGTTAATGATTGAAATAACTTTTCTGGCCTTTCAGGAAATAATAAACAGATCTTTTCTAATTTAAAGGAATTTTCTCAGCATTTAATATATCACACATGTAGAGGAGGCAGACAACTATGCAATGTGATTTTGAAGTATTGAAAATCTTGTTTCTTCCCCTCGTTTTTTGTAGGCACTCATTACAATTATTTGTCATTACAGTAATGACTTGTCTCTATCAGATTTTTAAATATGCCTGCATCTGTATTCATCTATGGGCATGTGTATTAGATAGATTTTTACTAACTAGACAGCCTTCAGTAAGTCACTCAGTCCTTTCATCATCTGTAAAGTAAGGGTGGTTTGCAGATTCAAGATTCTGCTATTACTATTGAGGATTTGGCCTTCTCGTGATAATATCCCTTTTGGCATTCTAAGATAATATGTCTTTTAAAGCATATAATTAAAATTTTCCTATTAATGTAAATATAATCCCATCAATACTTATTTTTATATTGTAATTTAATTCAATTAGTTAGAATTCATTACTGATGACACCAAATTTAGAGGACCATTTGTATGGACCAGTTGCTTCACTCTGTTTTATGCCCCATTCTGTATTCTGAGCTGTAACCAGCATTCTCTTGAGCACGCATTGCTCATTCAAAGGAAGAATGTGTAAGAAAGTATGGTTGATTATTATACACTCATCACTATATTTCTATCTATCTATCTACCTATCCATTTATCTACCTACTATTCTATATATCTATATCTATCTGTCTGTCTATATCTACGTCTATATCTCGATCTATGTATTATTCAACCTAAGATTATATCTGTGTAGCGAGATCCTGTTGTGGATTTTCTTCTACCTATATGAATCTATACCTTCTCTGCACCTTATAGTCTTAATGCGTTGGGGCATTGAGACATTAAGTGACTTGTTCAGGGTCACATAATGAGTATGTGCAGGTCAGGTTTTACCCTAGGTCTTGAAGAAGCATAGGCTGTATCTATACGTTATAGTACGCCTCACTGCATCACAGTAATAAATTATTAAATATGTATGTACCAAATAACAAAGCATCCAAATTCATAAAATAAAAGCTAACTAAATTATAAAAACACAAACATAGTTAACATTGTTGTAAGATACTTTCATGTTTGTCTCCCAGAACTCAATAAATCTAATAGAAAGATAAGTAAAAATGAAAAATAAAGAACTGAACAGAATGTGAAAAAAGTTAGAACTGAAAATCTACAAGATCAACCAAATAAGAAACTCACAAGAAACCCCACAGGAAAAAATACTGAAAATAATTAGCAAATCAACTTATTATGTACCCATCTTGTGCAAGCATAGTGAATAAAATGATAATCTAAGATTTCGGAAGTTCTTGGTTCAAAACTTCCCTCAGACATATAGTGGCTTTGTGCCTATGTGCTAACAACTTAATATCTCAGTCCCCCTCCCCAGACAATTCTAGAACTGTAAATTGTAAGACAATTTCTGATTTATATTTTAGAGAAAGTTTGTCTCCTCATAGTTCCCTACACCAAGTAGTCAAAAACATTTATAAGGTACTATATAGAAACTGAAGAAATGATGACAAAATGGAAAAAAAAAATCTGTACTCTTGAGGAGCTTACAGTAGATGAGCAGAAGAAATTCAACATATGAACAGATAAGTACATAATAATTTGAGTAGAAGAGGAAGTACCTACTCCTGAGTAACACAAACTGGCATTTCTGACCTCACTGAGTGTGGGGCAGGGTAGAGGTAGGGTAAAATAAGGAATTGTGGAGGGAAATTTCATTTCATGGTTCTGGAAATACAAATCAAAGAATGTATATGAACTCCTAGTAGTAGATTGATAATGTTTCCTTTACACAGTGAAGGCTGTAGCTCATTATTTTTGTTCATTAAGATAATGCCTCCAATTGTTTGAATAGTTTTGTAAGATGATAGATTAAAACATAAATTAATCTTTGGATGCTGCATCAATGGATTTGCCCAGTGAAACAAGAAGGGCAGAATATTGCTTCCTGTCAGTATAACTTTTTGGTGCTATGGGTAAATCTGTCCATGGGTCAAAAAACTAGAACCAGAACCAAAACAATAGCCCAAAACCAATACTATCCCTGAAGGAACAAAAGGTTTCAATTTAGGCAGGAGATAAAATGGGTATGGGTTACCTTGGGATTGTACAGTGGTGTTCCTGAGAGGTTCACTGGGTAGGAATAGGGGAGGTGGTATCCTTTCACTGAATAGGGCCTGTTTCTGGGAGTTAGTACAACTCCCAGACAGGAAAGTGTCTTATTTAGGTTAACAATTTGTTTTCAACCCTCCCTAATAAATCGTCCTTGCTATTTTGGCAGTAAGCAAGGTGGAAGACAGGATTGGGGTTGCAATACAGTGTTGGGGCAAGTTAGACAAACTGCAGAAACAAAACAAAACAAAACTTTTGCTCCTGTGAAATCAGGATTCCATAGAACATTCCTTTAGACCCTAATGCCTCTTGAGATATTGTTATACTAATTCATATATAAACTCTCATAAAGCTATAAAATAAAATCCAGCATTTTTAAAAATTTTTATTTATTGTTTTTCAGAGATAAAGAACTTTTGAAGGATTAAAAAGAATATGTCTCTTACATTTTCTAGGCTAAAACTGACTTAAATGAGTTGATTTAAAAGTTAATTGAGTCCACTTCTATGTGCAATGCACAGCTTTTTTTTTTCGCTGCTGAGATTCCTTCCAATTTCTAAATTTGGTGATTCTGTGGAATGCTGTGTGTTTACTGGGATCCCAAAATCCTTTTATTTCATAGGTTCTCTCTTCCACAGCCATTCAATATTATCTAAAGAGGAAGGAAACTAGAATGCCTACATCCTGTTCTTATTTTATAGCTATTTATAAAATACTATATTTTGGCAAAGAGTTTAGTGGTGGTCCTTAACATATTCTTCTGAAAAGTGCTACTGATTTCCTTACTTGACAGATAAAGAAATTGTTGAGTGATTTACTTGTCTTCCAGTAAAATATTACAATACATAAGAGCATAATTCAGTTTTTTTTTTACATGGTGAACATGCTTATTTTTCTTTTAATATATATTTTTAACATTTATTTTTTGAAATTTCAAGTTCCAAAATTACTCCCTCCCTTGTGCCCATTCTGACTTATTGAAAAGGCAAGCAATGTGATATCAGTTTTATGTGAAAATTTATGCAAAACATATATCCAAATTAGCCATGTTAAAAAAAAGCAAGAAAAAATTAAGTGAAAAAAAAGCACTTGATTATTATGGTCATTTACTACTCTGTATTATGTACCTTATCTATGCTACTGATCCACCGCTCTATTTCTTAGCCGATACCAGATTGTGTTCTTGGTCCTGGGAATTTATTTTTAGGGTGATTATTGAGGGTTTTTGTTTTCAATTTCTTTTTCTGAGATAGGGTTATTTAAGTATTCTAATTAGTCTTCTGTTAATCTGGGAAATTTATATTTTTATAAATATTCATCCATTTCACTTAGATTGTTGGGTTTACTGGCATATAATTGAGAAAAATTGCTTCAAATAATTGCTTTAATTTCATCTTCATTGGTTGTGTTTTCATTCTTTTCATTTTTGATATTGGTAATTTGGTTTTCTTCTTTTTTAAAAATTTAATTGACCAATTATTTTGCTATTTTTTCATAAAATGAGATCTCAGTTTTATTTATTATTTCAATGTTATTTTCACTTTCATTTTATTAATATTGCTTTTGATTTTTGCAACCTCTCCTTTGTTATTTACCTGATGATTTTTGATTTGCTATGTTTCAAGTGTTTTTTTAGTTGAATGCCCAGTTTATTCATCTTCTCCTGTTCTTTTTTTTGTATGTGTTTAGAGACATGGAATTTCCCCTAAGTACTGCTCTGGCTGCGTCTGACAGATTTTAATATGTTATCTCATTGTTATCATAACCTTTAATGAAATTATTGTTTCTATGATTTTTTCTTTGACTCTCTTTAGGATTAGATTATTTATTTTCCAATTAATTTTAATCTATTAATGCAAAGTCTAATATTGAATGTACTTTTTTATTATGTTATAATCTATAAAGGATGTATTTAGTATTTCTGCTTTTCTACATTTAATATATGGTCAGTTTTTGTGATGGTATCATGTATGGCTGTGAAAACATACACTCTTTTCTATTTCCATTCAGTTTTCCACAGAGGTCTATCCTACCTAACTTCTCTAAAATTCTATTCATCTCCTTAACTTCTTTCTTATTTATTGTATAGTTAAATTTATCTAGTTCAGGAGTCCCCCAGTAGTATAGTTTTCCTATTTTCTCATGTAACTATTTTACATTTTCCTTAATAATTTAGATAACTGTTATTTGTTGCATATATGTTTAGTATTGATATTACTTCATTTTCTGTGGTATTTATAGCAAGATATAATTTGGCCAATTATGTCTTCTAATTAGGCCTGTTTTTGTTTTTGTTTTGTCTGAGATCATAACTGCTACCTCTGCCTTTTTTTACTTCAACTGAAGCATAATAAATTGTGTTCCAGCCCTTATTTTAAGTCTATATGTGTCTTTCTGTTTCTGTTTCAAGTGTGTTTCTTATAAATAACATATTGTTGGATTCTGGTTTCTTTTTCATTGTACTATCCTTTTCCGTGTTATGGGTGGGGTCATCTCATTCACTTTCACAATTATGATAACTATATATTCTCTTACATCCTATTTTTCTGATTCTCTCTCTCTCTCTCTCTCTCTCTCTCTCTCCTCTTTCTTTCACTTTTACCCTATCTCTTCTCAAAAATCCATTTTGCTTCTTATGACTGCTTCCCTTAATCTGTCCTTCATCTTATCTCCCGTTCCACTTTCTCTTAACCCCTTTCCCTTTTATTTCCCTAATGAGTAGGATTGACTTCTGTGCCCAACAGAGTTGGGGGAGGGTGAGTATGTGTGTGTGTGTGTGTGTGTGTGTGTGTGTGTGTGTGTGTGTGTGTGTGTGTGTATTCATCCTTCTTTGAATCAATTCAGATGATAGTGAGGTTCAAGCATTGTTTGCTCCTAATTTTCCCCTCCACTGTAAAAGTTCTTCAACATGGACCTCTTTCATGTAAGATAATTTTCCCTATTCTTCTTCCATCCCTCTTCTTCATGCATTTATTTTCTTTACCACTCCATTGTCTTTAGATCATTGTAACATAAATGACCTGTACCTGTGCCTTCTATCTATGTAGACACCTTCTACCTGCCCTAATAATAATAGTGTTCTCAGGTGTTGCATATATCATCTTCTAATATAGGAATGTTAACTGTTTAACTTTATTAAATCCCTTATGTTTGCTCTTTGATGGTTACCCTTTTATGCTTCTTTTGAGTCTTTTGTATTGTATTTCAAATTTCCTATTCAGATCTAGTGTTTTCATTGGGAATGCTTGAAATTCCTTAATTTCATTAAATGTCTCTTCCTTTTCTTATTTTCCTTCTTTCCACAAAAGAATATATTGTTTTTATGGATTGTAAAGTAGCTCCTTTGCCTTGCTCCTTTAAGCTGGTAGTTGATAAATCTTATGTTATCCTGACTTTGGCTCCACAGTATTTGAATGGTTTTTTTCTAGATGCTCTCAGTATTTTCTCCCTGACCTGGGAGTTCTTGGATTTGGCTTTGATATTGCTGAGAGTTTTCTTTTTAAATCTCTTCAGGAGGTGATTGGTGGATTCTTTCAATTTCTATTTTACCCTCCAGTTCTAAGCTATTACAGCAGTTTTCATTTAGAATAGGCTCTTTTTCTTTATCATTGCTTTCAGGTGGTTCTTAAATTACTTTTCCTCTATTTTTCAAATCATTTGTTTGTCCTCTGAGATATTTCCCCTATTTATCTGTTGTTTCATACTTTTAACTTTGTTTTATTGTTTCTTTTTCTTTTCTTTTCTTTTTGGTGTTTTATTTTTACACAGCTATATGTAAAAAAATATTTAACATTCATTTTTAAAACTTTGAGTTCCAAATTCTGCTTTTACTCCACCCCATTCAAGTGTTTTATTGTTTCCTGATGTCTCATGGAGCCATTTGCTCCAAAAGTTTCCATTTGCCCAATTCTAATTTTTTAGGAATTATTTTCTTCAGTGAACCTTTGTAACTCTTCTGTCATCTTACCAATTCTGCTTTTTAGCAGTTATTTTTAATCCATGAAGTTTTGTATTTCTTTTGCCATTTGACCTACTCTTTTAAAAATATTATTTTCTTCCTTATATATTTTTGAACATCTTTTACCAAACCATACCAATCAAACTACCAAAAAATTATTTTATAGAGTTAGAAAAAATAATAACAAGATTCATTTGGAAGAACAAAAGGTCCAGAATATCAAGGGAACTAATGAAAAGAAATGCAGGGGAAGGTGGCATAGCCATTCCACATCTTAAATTGTTTTATAAAGCAGCAATCATCAAAAATGCTTGGTACTGGCTAAGAAATAGAGTGGTGGATCAGTGGAATAGGTTAAATATGCAAGACACAGTAGTCAATGACTATAGTAATCTATTATTTGATAAACCCAAAGACCCCAGCTTCTGGGAAAAGAACCCACTCTTTGAAAAAAAAACTACTGGGAAAACTGGAAAAGAGTATGGCAGAAACTAGGCATAGACCAAAATCTCACACTATATACCAAAATAAAGTCAAAATGGGTTCATGATTTTGATACTATAAGCAAACTGGGAGAACAAGGAATAGTTTACCTGTCAAATCTATGGAGAATAGAAGAATTCATGACCAAACAGGGGATAGAGAACATTATGAAAAGCAAAATTGATAATTTTGATTACATTAAATTGAAAAGTTTTTGCACAAACAAAGCCAATGAAACTGAGATTAGAAGGAAGGTAGAAAATTGGGAAAGAATTTTTTACAACCAGTCTCTCTGATAAGGGCCTCATTTCTACAATATATAGAGAATTAAGTCAAATCTATAAGAATACAAGTCATTCCCCAATTGACAAATGGTCAAAGGATATGAACAGGCAGTTCTCAGATGAAGAAATTAAAGCCATCTATAGTCATATGAGAAAATGCTCTAAATCACTATTGATTAGAGAAATGCAAATCAAAACAGCTCTGAGGTACCACATCACACCTATCAGAATGGCCAACATGACAAAACAGGAAAATGATAAATGTTGGAGAAGAAGTGGGAAAATTGGAACACTAATGCATTGTTGGTGGAATTGTAAAACGATCCAACCATTTTGGGGAGCAATTTGGAACTATGCCCAAAGGGCTATAAAAATGTGCATACCCTTTGACCCAGCAATAGCACTTCTAGGGCTATATCCCAAAGAGATCACACAAATGGGAAAAGGACCTACATGTAAAAAAATATTCATATCAGCTCTTTTTGTGGTGGCAAAGAATTAGAAATTGAGAGGATGCCCATCAATTGGGGAATGGCTGAGCAAGTTGTGGTATATGAATGTGATGGAATACTATTGTGCTATAAGAATGATGAACAGGCTGACTTGAGAAAAACCTGGAAAGACTTGTATGGTCTGATGCTGAGTGAAGTGAGCAGAACCAATAGAATGTTGTACACAATAACAGGTATGTTGTATGATAACTAATATTGATAAACTTAACCCTTCTTGGCAATATAAGGATCTAAGATATCTCCAGAGGCCTTGTGATGGAAAATGCTATCCACATCCAAAGAAAGAACTTGGAAAGTTGAATTGCTATTTTTTTTCTCTTCTGTTGAGTTTTGTTTCCTCTTTCTGATGGTTCCTCCTATTGGTTTTAATTTTTACTTACATCACTAATGTGAAAATATGTTTAATATGAATGTAAATGTATAGCCTATTTCAGATTGTGTGCCATCTTGGGGAGGGTGGTGGGGAGTAAGGGGGAGAAAAATTTTAAACTCAAAAGCATATGGAAGTGATTATTGATAAATCAAAATAAATTAATTAAAATAAAAAATATCATTTTCTTCATTATATATTTTTGTACATCTTTTACCAAACTGCTAATTCTCTTTTAAAAATTATTCTTCCAGTGTTCTTATTTATTTCCCCAGTTTTTCCTCTGTCACTCTTATTGAATTTTAATTTTTTTGTTCTTTCTTAAGATTATCTGGGAATTCTTTTTTGACTTATGTGAAATCTGGTTTTTCATTTGAGGCTTCATTTGTAGGTATATTAAAGGGGTTGGCATCTGAGTTTGTGCCTTGATCTTCTCTATCGCTATAGTATCTTTTAATGGTTAGATTCATTTAAAAAAATTTGCCCATTTTTCCAGCCTATTTCTTGATTTTGAATGTTTAGTTAAAATTATGCTTACTCACCTCAGGGTGGAGTGAACTGGATGCTTTCCTAAATTTCAGACTTCTTATCACTGCTGTTTTCATAGCCAGTTCTAGGAGTCTGTAATTTTTTCAGTTCTTCCACAGTTGTTTGAAACAGGAAAGGGTGTAGTCACTGTTATGGTCTGAGCTCCAGTTCTTTGTAGTAAGGTCCCTTTCCCTTGAAGTTGCAAGCACTAGTACTTCTCTCCTTTGGAATTTCAACCATGATTCTATAAGCACTCTTTACCCCTGAAATTGTGACCTGGAAATTTGTATTGGCAATGGAGTTACCAAACAGTATACACTTCTGTACCTAATACCCCTAGCACAGGGGTTTCCTGTAATCACTTTCCAATCTGTTGTCCAATCCCCTTACAATCTCTTAGCTGAGAGCTCCCCAAGTTGCTGCTGCTACTGCTTTTCCTGCTTTTGTTACTGCTGCCTCCAAGGCTCACACATGGTGTTGTTGTCACTTGTGATCTAGGTCATCCCCAGCTAGGTCATCCCCTATCCCACTGTCACAGACCTTTTCTTCAGACCTGCTAAGTTTCCTTGGGCTGGAAAAATGTCTCCACTCCAACCTTTTGGTAGCTGTGCCACTTTACAATTCAATTTGAGGCATTATTTTAAAGTTGTTTGGAGGATAATATTGACAGAGCTGGGCTGTATTGCTGACTACTCTACTCTGCCATTTCCCATGCTTATTGTTTTTAAGTGCTCTATTTTTTCCAGTTTATATAACTTGTAAATTAATTAAATTTTAAATTATAGCCCTAGCTTTCCCACTATGCTTCTATGTGATCTTCAAAAAGTCACGTCCACTCTGTAAGATGGTAGTTGGTTTTATAGAAGTTTTTTTTTTCAAGGTGATGCAGAATTGCAAACAGTGGGTACACATTAATTGGAGACTGGCTGAACAAGTTGTGCTATATGAATATAATGGAATATTAATGTGCTATAGAAAATAATAAAGGGGAGTCTTTCAGAGAAATTTGGAAAGACATACAAACTGAAGGCAAGTGAATTGAGCAGAACCAGAAATACAATTTATACACTATCAACAATATTATAAAGACGAATAATATTGATAGACTGAGGAACTCAGATCAATGAAATGACCAACCAAAATTCCATCAGACTCATAATGAAACATCCTACCCACCTCCAAATGGAAATTTGATGCAGTCAGAGTATATATTGATTTTTTTTTTGGAAATGTCTAATGTGGTATTTGAAAAGGTTCAAAAGACATACTTTTTGGGTAATTTAACCATTTTGTTAATAATACCAGGCTTTTAATAAAAGGATGATCTTTTGGCCATTTCTTAGACCAAAGACAATCATGGGTGGTAGACTCATGGTTTATATTTTCATTGGAATAGGAGTGTTCCTGAGGGTGGCAATCAACTCTGATTGGTTAACAATTAATGAGAAGTGGGTTTTACAAAGAAAAGTTAGCTTACTTCAATGAGAGGTTGAGAGCAACATCATGTTGCTCCTGGACAGAGACTCTATTGCTATACTTTGACTGCCCATTGCACTGAGCGATCTAGACAACAGGATTTATCTCCACCCAAGCTAGATTGAATAGAATTCACCTTAGATTAAAGATTCCTTGTAAAGTTGGTGTGGGGTCAGATAGAGGAGAAAGTTATTAGCTCAACCTTCAGAAACTGAGGTCATGAAAGAAGATAAAAGAAAAAGGAGGAAATCTGAATCTCCCCAAATAAGTGGTTATTAATAATCATTTCTCTCACTAACATGGGAATTTGTTTTGCTTGAATATGTAGACAAACACAAATACATAATGGGTTTTGCTTTTCTTACTTCATGAATGGGAGAGGTGAAGTTACAAAGGAGAGTTAAAAACTGAAAATAAAATTGAATTAAAAAACATTATTGTTAGGATTTTACTGCATAAACTCTAAGGTCCCATTCAGCTAAGAAAAATCCTATTTCTTTGACTCTACTATTCCCAGTGACATAGATAAATAATGCTAATTATTTATTGTTGGGTCTTTGAGGGGATGCTTCTCTGACTCATAAAATTAAACATACACACACACACACACACACACACACACACACACACACACACACACA